>NC_090725.1:205107762-205237762 GCF_036898095.1 Palaemon carinicauda | reverse complement strand
CAGTTTCCAAAAGGTTTGGGTAACTGCACTTGCAACCATGCTATGTATTATAATCGCTGTATCATCATTTGAGGTAGGCCAGACCTCGCATCAACAATTGGAATATCTTCAAAGGCTTTTGCCACCACGATTCTCTTCTCAGTTATCTTACGCGAAGATTACTTAAACAGGCTCTTTCCCTTTACTTTATCTAAAAAAAAGAAAAAAAGTTCCATTCTTCATTTAAGGATGAGATATCTTCATTAAAGCTTTGGACAACGTGAGTATGATTTGCGTAGACTGTAAGGTTATAAGAAAAAGAACTTCAAGTATTGATATTAAACTGTTTGGAGAGAAAGAGATATGGTGAGAGACTGCAATAATTTACTTAGACTAAAGTAACTTGAAACACTGAACTTTTAAATCCAACTGATTCGCAAGAATGTCAATCCATGTACTGTATATATATATATATTTCCTGTCACGCTGAAATACATTAACAAACTTATGACTACTCGGTCTCTCCTTCTTCCTCGAGTTGTGGGAAAAGAAGTAGTCATACCTGATTGAGGTACACTCAAAAACACAATCTCCCACAAATTTCCGAAACTGCCATTTTGTAGTTAAGAAAGGAGTAGAGGGGGATGGCTGAATGTGTGTGCATGTCTGTCTAAATATTTAGCTTTCATTTTTGATGGGTCGCGTACACTAGTGTGTATATATATACAGTATATATATATATATATATATATATATATATATATATATATATATATATATATATATATATATATATATGCATATATATATGTGTGTGTGTGTGTCTGTCTGTCTGTGTATGTTTAAACTATTATTAGCTTAACTACAACCCTAGGTGGAAAACCAGAATGCTATAAGGCTAACGGCCACAACAAGGAGAGTAGCCCAGTGAGGAAAGGAAATAAGGGAATAGCAAATAAACTATATAAGTGATGAAGAGAAGATATAAAATATTTTAAGATCAGTCAACAACCTTAAAACAGATCAGCCATATATAAACTATAAAATGAAACTAATGTCAACCTGCTCAACAAAAATTATTTCCAAAAATGTGGACTTTTGAAGTTCCACTGATTCAAACTGCCAGATTAGGAAGACCATTGTTAATCTGGTCACAACTGGAATAAACTTCTAGAATATTGTGTAACATTGTGCCTTATGATGAAGGGATGACTGTTAGCACTAATTGCATACATAGTATAACGTAGAAGAAGGTACAGTCTGGGAATGTCTAAATACAATGGATGATCTGAAATATGAAAACTCTTATGTAATATACATATAGAAATAACTGAATGACGATACTAGAGATTAATATCAAGATCAGGAATTGATGAATTAAAATATTTCATGATGATACACTGATGACCGAAAATCATACACATTCTCAATAAGACATTTTTTTGTGCATTCTGACATTTTTTTTTTTTTTTGTGCAATTTAAGTAAAACAAGAACTAATGTGTTTCTTGAAAGTAAATTTGCAATCAAGACTCACATCTCGAATTATGAATGAGTTGTACATAGTTAAAGAGTCATACTCAATGCAAAGATCTGAATGTTGTTGAGTCACTTCCTCGACCCACTTACCATCATACTTTGAGTTTTGTTGGGGTTTAACTTCATGCCCTATAATTTTTACCATGCACTAATTTAAGCTGGATCTCTAATAAGGGATTCAGAAACCATAGGTCTACATTTTGGAGATGGAATTGATGCAAAGAGAGTAGCATCGACTGCAATGGCAATGAGCTTGTTTTCTAGGCAAGACCACATATCAAGTTTACATATTATGAAAATTAATGGGCAGAGAACACTACCCTGAGGAACACTTGATATTACATTCCTTTAGTCACTATGGTGCCTATCAACTACCACTCTCTGCAATGTATTACTTAAAAATTTGATAATGAAGTTTAGAAAAGACCCACCTATTCCCATTTGTTTAAGTTAGAAAACAAAGGCCTCCTGATTAACACTGTCAACAGCAGCACTAAAATAATGGACGGGTATTCAGAATTACACGTCCTTCATATCCACAGAAAGCATGAAGTCTTCCTCTCTATTGGCAGCCCATGCAGTGCTTACCATCTCTATGTTGAAAGAATTTTGAAAAACTTATACAAAGGCAAGAAACAGATACTGGTTTCCAGTCCCAAATCAATTTCACCAGGATAATCCAACCATTGAATTTCAGAGAAGGGTCTTGAACAACTTTGAGCACATTTCTTACTTTCTATGTTACTGTATGTGGTATTGTCACACGTGGAAAAGCCATTCCCTAGCAGGACTTACCGTACAAGATTTGAATTTTTTGTATACATTTTTCAGTATTTAGAGTGTTATACAGTGTAGAGTGTATACAGTTAATAGTCAAGCCATGGTACTATAACATTTCATGAATATATACTCTTCAATTTCTCGAAGTCCCTTATATAATAAGTCCTTTAGGTGTGTTGTGAGAGTTTGTTATACAATCTTGGGTGCATATATTTGAAAGCTCTAGAGCCTACAGGTGAGGTATATTTGGACTCCAATAACTTTAAATCATCTGTAACTGTTCACGAGTCCCTGATGTGTAGCAATTTATTTAAATATTTTGGACATACATTTCTGATAACTTTACGAGTCATTACACATTTCGTATAATTTATTTTAAGTTTAATAGGCAACCAGTGTAATTCAGTCTGTAAAGGGGTAATATTTGTCGGGGTGGGACACCTTTTATTCATCTTGTTCATCTGTTTATTATATTTTGTAGCGTGAGTTATACTTTGGGTAGGTTGTAATGGATAAGAGTTACAGTAATCAATTCTGGTAATTTTGTAGCGTGAGTTATACTTTGGGTAGGTTGTAATGGATAAGAGTTACAGTAATCAATTCTGGTAACACAATTAATCACAAGTCTCTTAACAGAACATACATCAAAATATTTCTTTACAAGCCATGTTTCTATGGTGATAGAATGAAGTTTTGGGAAGTCTTACTCCATTATTTATTTGAGCACAGAGAAAAATTACAGTCCAGTAATACACCCAAGTCGCGAACTCTACTAAATATCGAGACCAAGTTATCATTAGTATTTATCTGGATATCACCAAAGTTTCTTAAATTGTTCTTCTTTCCTACCACCAGAAACTCTTTTTATTCTGATCTAGTTTTAGTTGTTTAATTTCATCCACTCTCTAACACTAACAAGAAAAATTATTTAAATTCTCAGCTGTATCTTAAATGTCATTTGTGGAGAAGTAAACATATGTACCATCCACAACTAGCTTGAACTTGACTCCATGTTTCTGTGATACTTTTGATAGACCAATGGTACAGATGCAAAATAGGATTGAGCCTAGTACACTTCCCTGGCTCACCGCTCTTTTTAATAGTTCATATAATGAATGATAATTTCCAATGGTTTCTGTTAACCACGTAACCTTTTGGATACTCAAAAGCATACTTGACCCTCTGTGGAGAGTAAAAGTGAGAGCAGTATCGGGTGATGTTTAGGCACATTGCATGCATGTCAGTCATTTTGTGGCAAAGACCTTTGCAGTTAAACAAATGCACATGATAGAGCATCCCTAAGCTCTTTAGCTGTTATTTGTTCATATTATCTGTCATGTGAACATGTGGGAACTTCCCAGTGTATGGATTGGGCATGTGGGGAAAGAATAGGCAACAGGTGATTTTGGTCTGTTAAACGTGAGTACATAGAAGCATCACCTGTGGCCTGGGGGTCACAAGGAGAATAAACTCACGGCAACTGGTCAACCAGGCGATTGATCACACTATAACCAATCATACATTAAGTGATCACACAATGATTGATCTTGCAGTGACCGACCTTGTGGTGAACATCCAAATAGGGCTCACCCCGAGGATCATATTCCCAAACATCCTCAGGGGACAGAATGTCACAATACTTGTAAACATGATAAGACTGATTGCCGGTTCCTCTCCCCTCACCCGCCACAAACCAATTTCTCTCCTTCCAGAACTGAATTATCCTTAGGGAGAAGTACCGGGTGTACCTCGATTATCTATTGGAAAGAAGAGTTGAGGGTGGTTCCCTACATCCAGATCAGTAGTATATGTGCTCAGTTCTGAATGAGACCAAGTAAAGATAGTGTGAGTTTAAGACCACATAAGCCTTTCTCTGTCTATGTTGGTTTTCCATATGGGACAGCTTCTCTCTCTCTCTCTCTCTCTCTCTCTCTCTCTCTCTCTCTCTCTCTCTCTCTCTGTGTGTGTGTGTGTGTAAGAGAAGAGAGAGTGGTTGAGTATCCTGGAAAAGGGTGGAAAAGGGCTGACCCCTACATTCCAACTTACATTGGGTGTTTTCGGTATAGTATGAGACTGAAGACATAGCTTATGCTTAAATAGTTTGGGTTGATTCTCGGTACTGCACTGACTCTCTCACATGTATGTATGTATGTAAGGTGAGATAGGCTGGAAACTAACCTAACCCAACCTAACCTAACCTAACCTTACCAACCTGTTGATTGGTTTCCTTGGACTTCTTCGATGATATCATTATCTACTTCTTAGAAGTAGCAGGGTCTGAAAAAAGTAGAAATTGAAGTGGAGGAGAAATGCATATACATCTTGCCAACATCCTTTGGGGTCAAGGTTTTGGAAACAAACGACAATACTTTGACAAAGGAATAAACCACAAGAGACTTTTAAAGCAGCAGTGACAACACTGAAAGGTGCCAAAACCTTCAGTGCTTCTACAGGAGAAAGAGTAAAGAAGTACTTGCAGGGGCAGCCTTAGAAATCCTAGTAGCAGCAAAAATACTTTCTTTAGTTGACGAAGCACCAGCAACTACCAAGGAAGACCAACTTTTTTCGGTTTTGTTGAAGTGGTCGTCGTACAGCCACACATAGTGAGGGGATGACTGCCAATAGGTTTGGTCCAATCCCTTACAAAAATCACAAAAAAGATAAGATTAATGACTTGATTCCACATATACCTGACAGACACTTGTAGCTTATCCTGAAAAAAAAAAAAACGGCATATCCTTGCATTTTCCATTTATTTCATCCAGATTTGCTAGGACAGAACAACATGTTAGTGCAGTTACCCTATCCTTATATCTAGAAAGGGAATGAAATTAATCTAAACAGCCAAAATTTGAGGGGAACCAAGAGTATGTGTGTATACCTAGTGCTTGTGGCTAAAGTGAAAAGTCTACCAGAATGATTGGTGGGTTGGAAAGCCTGCCATTAGTAATAACTACCTCGTTAAATTTTAAACTGTTCCAACTTCGCTGAAGTCATACTCCTAATAAAGGATAATGGTTTGTCTTTGTGTAGGAACAAATAAGTAATATAGCAAAATATTCATATGAAATGACAGTGAAACAGGACTTTTTAACTCCATGAAGTGCATGGATATGTTGGTTGAGCTAGAAAGACAAATCACTTTCCGAGTGGCAACTGCAAAGTGATAATCCAATCACCGAAGAGGTGAGTCAGACTCTCAAAACCATTTCTGATTAATCCTGCCCTTAGCTAATCTGAAATTCATACAAACATAACTTGAATATTTTGTCGAATATCGGTAAAGATTATGAGATAAGCATTTAAGAATACACATACACACACACACACACACATATATATATATATATATATATATATATATATATATATATATATATATATATATATATATATATATATATATATACATACAGTATATATGTGTGTATATATATATATATATATATATATATACACATATACATACATATATGTATATATATATATCTATATATAATATATATATATATATATATATTTATATATATACACACACATGTATATATATATATATATATATATATATATATATATATATATATATATATATATATGTATATATATATATATACATATGTATATATATAATATATATATATGTACATATATATATACACACACATATATATAAATATATATATATATATATATATATATATATGCATTTAAGAATATATATATATATATATATATATATATATATATATATACTGTATATACATACATATATATATGTGTATATATACATATTCATCTATATATATATATATATATATACACATGTATATATATATACACACATATGTATATATATATATATGTACATATATATATATATACACACATATATATAAATAAATATATATATATATATATATATATGCATTTAAGAATATATATATATATATATATATATATATATATATATACTGTATATACATACATATATATATGTGTATATATACATATTTATCTATCTATCTATATATATATATATATATATATATATAGACACATATATATATATATATATATATATATATATATATACACACATGTATATAAATGTACATATATATACACACATATATATATAAATATATATATATATATATATATATATATATATATATATATATATATATACACACATGTATATAAATGTACATATATATACACACATATATATATAAATATATATATATATATATGCATTTAAGAATATATATATATATATATATATATATATATATATATATACTGTATATACATACATATATATATATATATATATGTGTGTGTATATATACATATTTATCTATATATATAAATATATATATACACATGTATATATATATACATATGTATATATATATATATATGTATATATATATACACATATGTATATGTATATATATACATATATATACATATATATATATATATATATATATATATATATATATATATATATATATATATATATATATATATATGCCTATACAACACGAGGAAATTTCAGTCACTTATTTGAAATTGCAAGATGAAAATGCTGAGAGGAAGTTCAGAAAACCATATCAAAGCAATACCAAAGAATGAATGAATGATTTAAATACCAAAGATAATCTCTACAAGTTCAGAAAGCAAAACTATCTTTACAGAACTGAACTATCGAACACAGCATCACTTTCAATGGCGTTACTACAGGGGAGGGACCTGCAGGGGAGGCCCTGCTCCCCAAGTCAGAATCCGATGCTTGCCCGCCTGTTGAAATTTCCTTTGTAGGTTTTTAACACAAATTAAATGTATGTTCATTATATTTTGAACTAATTTAATGTTATCAGCGTACGTATGAAGTGTGTTCAAAGTGCTACCTTTAGAACTGGGATTTGAGTTCAGGCAGAACATCGCCCATTGCTACAGTTTTAAATAGGTGCAATGCAATTTGTTACAACGCTATAGATTAATATCCTAGTAGAGGAGGAAGAGGGAATGAGATAAGTTGAAATTTTGAGATTTTGAGGGCCATAATGCCTTGTGTTATTGATGATATGCACTATTTGTGGATATATTTGCTTGACAAAGTAATCACACCATAGTTGAAATCTAATATTTGATAATTGAAATTGGGAGAACAGGAGTGTTGAATTTAGGCCTATAAGGAAATGTTCATTACAGTCTTTGGTGCTTTACACATAGTAAGATTGGCAAATTTAGCTCTATAATTTCAAAATACAGCCTTACTAATCACCAATACTATTATCACCTTCATTCACGTTGATATATAGATTCGATAGTAGTATATTATATTAATTACAGAATTGGTACATTAGTTTTGTATTTCATTTTTACACCCAGGGTCCCATAAAATTATCATGGGCAAATACGACCCCCATCCCCCCCCCCTCATGGAATGACAGATACACCACTCTTCTGTGCTATCCTGAAATTAAAGTCAATATCTAGTTACTGGATAATTCTGTTACCGCTACATGAAACCCGGAAAGTTTAAACTCCTGAACTTTTTACCTTACTAAAACTGACTGACTTCTGGACTTTTAAACAAAGTTAAATGTATCAGGTCACCTTATGAAATGTTTTAATACTCGGCCTACTGTTAGCCAATGACTTATGTGTGTGGGTCGAGAGCAAAATCAGATCTTAAGGAAAGTTACTTAAGCAAATGCATCTTAATTCATCATATACCAAACGCATTGCAGGGTGACATAACTCAAGCACATCATGTGAAAATTGTAAAGAACGCCGTGTCTTATGGTAAAGGTAGATATGATCTTATTGAAGTCGGTTGAGGATTCCCAGACAGGAACCACCCACGGGCCGGGTATAAATAGGTTCATGTTTTCTTATAGCCTCATCGCGTTGAATTTAAATTTCTAAATCAAAATGAGAATAAAAGGGCAAGAAAGCAATTACATTATATTCTCAATATACGCTGGTGAGGAGAAGAAAACGTTTAGTATTTTCAAGACTAGAGTTAGCTTCTTTCTGTCATCGCTCCAACATTCCACTTAAGAAAAATAATTACACAGCATTACGATTATTACAAACAAACAAGCCGTTTTTTGCGATAAATAGAGGTACATTTATCTGGCCATTACTTAAAGTTTAGGCCATATGACACACTAACAGTGAATATCTGCCCTTAAATATTTCAATCTTTGTGAAAGAAGCTAAATATTCAGAAGATTCTACGTCAATTTCCTGAAGTATTCAAATTAACTTCGAATGACTGACTGGTCACAACCTTTAATAAACTTCTGCTATGGCAGTAGAAGATAAAAGAGAGTGGAAGAGGGGGAGAGGTGCAGTCGGGAGGCTGTCTATGATATTTTTCCTCCAAGCTGTCGATGGTTATTTCAAGTAGGGTTGGATTGGCCATTAGGAGAACTGCATTTACAAAAGCACTCCTGAACTTCCTTAAGTCTTCTATGATTTCCCTATCATATTTCCCATACCAATGAGACCACTGTTGGTTTGATTTATTTACTTTGTTCGTTCTGGAGGTTTGTAAAAATAAACAACACTTTACAGCTTCTTTCTATGAAAGGGAGACAAAAATGAGAAGAGGGAGTGAGTGGGAGGATGTGCCTATATTGGAATTGAGTTGTGACATTGATAGTAGCCTACATAAAAGTCGATGTCTCGGGTTAATTTTACTTCAAAGTCCCTTAAATCATTATTTTCTCCTTAGTAATGCCGCGATAACAGAATTTTTTGCACATTTATTCTTTGTTATCATAACCGCCAAAATTCCTTTTCTCGTAGATTTTTAGGGGTTTATCGAACTGGAGATAATCGTACGTCGCATTATTTACATGAAAATGTCAACAAAATATCTCTAATACTCCAGATGAGTTCAGCGCTTAGTAAATAGATAATGCTACACCTAATATCCGGTCAGGTGCGCCGGCCACCATAATATGGACAATGTTTCGGAAGACGAAAAGATCAATTGGGTCCTGCTTACATCATGGACTTACAAAAACGTCTAGGTCCCCCCCCCCCCCAGACCTAGCCCCACCACTTATCTCTCTCTCTTTCTCTCTCTCTCTCTCTCTCTCTCTCTCTCTCTCACACACACATTTGACTTCCATACTTTCAAATATTGAGCCACACACACACACACAATGTATATATATATATATATATATATAGATAGATAGATAGATAGATAGATATATATATATATATATATATATATATATATATATATATATATATATATATATATATATATATATATATATATATATATATATATATGTGTGTGTGTGTGTCATCAGCAGTAACTATTCCACTGCAGGACAAAAATCTCAGACAATGTCCTTCCACTAGCGTCTGTTTATGGTCTTTCAATGCCAGTCTATAATTACAAATAAATTTTTTAGTTCGTCAATCCATTGTCTTCTCTTACTTCCCCTGCTTCTTTAGTAATCTCTAGAACCCGTTCTGTTATTTTTCTTGTCCATCTGCTATGTGTAATTCTCATTATATGTCCTGCCCATGTCCATTTCTTTTTCTTACAATATATATTGTTCAAATATCTTCTGCTTTAATTTGCTCTCGTATCCATGATGCTCTTTTTCTGTTTCATAGCGTAATTCCCATCATTATTCTTTCCATAGCTCTTTGAGTTGTAACTAGCTTTTGTTCTGAGGCTTTAGTAAGGCTCCAAGTTTCTCATGTATAAGTTAATACTGGTAGGATCATCAATCAAGTACTTTTCTTTTGGCAGCATTCTTGCAAACATTTTGTGTAAAGTTCAGCCAGTTTTACTACTATGAAATCTCCTCCATCTATTGTTAGGCCATTTTCTCCGGTTCCTTTGCCTCTTGCAATGCCCTTTAATGCTTACTTTACTTCTACTATTACGTTGAGTACCAGCTCAGGCGTTTCATTAGTTCTATTGGCAAAGTTATTTCTTATATAACTATTGTATAATATTGTATGGTGATCCTCTGTAATTTTTATCTCTCCGTCTCTTTTGCTGATATTGCCATTTTCATCCTTTAATGCAAATATCTGCTGGTGGCCTGTTCCAAGTCTTCCTTTCATTAACTTGATATTTCTTACTTTCTTTCGTGTTTTCTCAATTTTGATCTAATTGTGTTTACGAAAATCTGGGTTTATTTTTTATTGTTTTGGATAGGTCTGCGAATTCTATTTCATCTCTCTTGGATTTTTTACTCATTTACAATCTTTTCTTCATCAGGTTTTTGGTCCTTTCTGATAGTTTTCCTCGATCTTGTTCAGGAACTCTTCCACCTATCTTTTGTGCTGATTCCAATACAAATTTTGTTAAATTACTATTGATTGTTGTTTTTTATTATTATTTTGTGAGATGGCATTTCATACCGTAGATGGTCTTAAAGTTTTATATAACTGAATCTTTGTAAATATTATTTTTTGGTGTTTTGTCAGCTATTGCTGGCCAATTACATCACAATATTGGCAGTGCGTTTCTGTTTTCTTGCCAAATTGACCACTATCTAATCACGGGTTTTCTTCAAGAGGATAAATTATAACACGGAAGTTTTTATTACTCTTCCGAGTCTGGCTATAAAGAAGACGTAAATATTATAGTGAGTTGTGTGTATTCAGTGAAGAACTTAAGTGCAAAACTATATGATAAATAAAAGATAATTCAGAAATAATACATCGCTATTAATTTGAGGGTGCCCTTACACTGACTGCCTTTTCTACACGAGCCTCCGCTTAAGCGCACCACTAGCGTGGCAGTTGGAAAAGATGAGGTGTAGGTTAAGTGCTCCAGAAATCTTATAAAACTACATTATAAATCTCTCAATCCCTCTTTATGTTGTCAATAAGGGTTGTTAAATTGTAACAACTTTTATGAAGAATGGCTGCTAATTTTAGTTTCATTTAGTTTATGTCTTTGATGCCTCAAAAGTGTTGCCACTTGCATCAGACTAGGATGTTACTCAACCTCGTTATAAATTTCATTATAATGACCCCAATTAAGTCCATTATTATGACTAAGAAATGAAAACCCTTATTTCCAAGGTTGATAAGGTCAACGACCTTAACACGTTAAAAACACCGCTTCTCGTCCGATCTGCGAAGTTATAGTAATGGTGGGTTTGGACAGTACTTGGGTGGGTGATCGCCTGGAAATCTTGGCAGAGAATATTCAGTGACCATATTAGTAGCATTGTCAGTGATGCTATTAGCAATCTTGGAGCCTATATCAAAATCCTTGATGATCTGTTCATAGTATTCCATGATATTACTTACAGTGTAGCATCCACACAAGAGCTTGGAAACTAGCACTACATTTTCAAATGAAGAGTTTCAATTGTAATGCTCTGTGATTCCCAAGTATGATCACATTTGGCGACTAGACCAGATATCAAGAGATAGGCATATGGTTTTAACACTCCCTATACCTTTTCTCAAATTTCCTTCACCTTTGATAATTTGTCATGTAGCAATATATTGACTAAGTGCCTGTGTGTAGGTATCTCATGCCGAAAGTCATCTAAATTAAGTAAGTAATTGAAGAAAGGGTTTCCAACTACAAAGAATGACACAAGATATTACCCCTCATGTTGCTTTTGTCAAGCATCATGTGCGCCATGTTTCTTTAGGTCTGACACTGTAATGAACATTATGAAATCTTCCATGATGACTGGCTTGTTCCATAGATATCATACACAAGATGCTGCAAGACCCATGTCGGCCAATAATAGAGCATATGGGTAGTAGGTTGGCCAGGGCACCAGCCACTCGTTGAGATACCACCGTTAGAGGGTTATGGGGTCCTTTGACCGGCCAAACAGTACTACATTGGATCCCTCTCTCTGGTTACGGTTCACTTTCCCATTGTCTACACATACACCGAATAGTCTGGCCTATTCTTTACAGATTCTCCTCTATCCTCATAATCCTGTCAACACTGAGATTAGCAACCAATTCTTCTTCACCCAAGGGGTTAACTACTGCACTGTAATTGTTCAGTGGCTACTCTCCTCTTGGTAAGGGTAGAAGAGACTCTTTAGCTATGGTAAGCAGCTCTTCTAGGAGGACACTCCAAAACCAAACCATTGTTCTCTAGTCTTGGGTAGTGCCATAGCCTCTATACCATGGTCTTCCACTGTCTTGAGTTAGAGTTCTCTTGCTTGAGGATACACTCTGGCACACTATTCTACCTAATTTCTCTTCATCTTGTTTTATTAAAGTTTTTATGATTTCTATCTGAAATATTTATTTTAATGTTAATGTTCTTTTTTTTATTTTTCCTTGTTTTCTTTCCTCACTAGGCTATTTTCCCTATTGGGGCCCATGGGCTTATAGCATCTGCTTTTCCAACTAGGGTTGTGGCAGCTACCTTGTCCCGGGAGAGATAAGCGTGGCTAGCATGGTACTCAATGTGAATAAAAATTGCACTGACAGTCTACCGTAAAGTATGTGCAAATCGCTTCGAGATTTACCTAGCTTCTATTTTATCATAATACACTATATATATATATATATATATATATAGTATATATATATATATATATATATATATATATATATATATATATATATATATCATATATAAAATTATTATTATTCATTGATGTATATATAGTCTACATTCATATATATATATGTATATATATATATATATATATATATATATATATATATATATATATATATGTGTGTGTGTGTGTGTGTGTGTACATATATATACACATATATGCTATAAATATATACAGTATACAGTATACATATATATATATATATATATATATATATATATATATATATATATATATACATATATATTCAAATAAGCCATATATATTTTGATATATTAATGTCTGGATTCTCTTAACGACCTCGGGATCAGAGCCCCAGGCGAAATCTCACAAAGACAAGAGCTTGGCTCCGGCCGGGAATCGAACCCTGGTCGGCAAGCTTATATAGACAGTGACTAACCCATTCGGCCACGAAGGAAGATAAAAGTTAAGAGAATCCAGACATTAATATATCAAAATATATATGGCTTATTTGAATATGAAAAACACGTAAAAATGTGCAAAATTTATCATTAATTGAATGCCAAGTAACAAACTACCAATTAGCTACGATGGTGAAGATGGGTTGATTTCAATTCTAAGTACAAAATACCTGAATTCGACGGGTATAAGTACAGTAGAATTATCATTGACTTTTATCTTCCTTCGTGGCCGAATGGGTTAGTCACTGTCTATATAAGCTTGCCGACCAGGGTTCGATTCCCGGCCGGAGCCAAGCTCTTGTCTTTGTGAGATTTCGCCTGGGGCTCTGATCCCGAGGTCGTTAAGAGAATCCAGACATTAATATATCAAAATATATATGGCTTATTTGAATATGAAAAACACGTAAAAATGTGCAAAATTTATCATACACATATATATATATATATATATATATATATATATATATATATATATATAGATTTTCGTACATAAATAACTATATGCATGTATATATATATAGATATATATATATATATATATATATATATATATATATATATATACATATATATATATATATGTATATATATATATATATATGTATACTGTATACTGTATATATTTATAGCATATATGTATATATATATATGTATATAGATATATATATATATATATATATATATATATATATATATATATATGTATGTATGTATGTATGTGGAATAGAATACCAACTTTCGAAACTAAACCTCACAAAGTACAATGTCAAGACCCTGTCTAGGGAAGAAGATCTTGCTGTGTTATTACACGAACTGAACTAAATAAATTCGTATATAATAGGACTGCCTGTAATTACAATGACTGGTGAATCTTATATAGAGTTAAGATGGGTTATATCTTTTGCTTCAGAGGACATGAACGGAACAAAGAAAATGGAGTGGGTTTTCTTATTAATAAAAATCGTGCAGGTAACACAAGAATTATTATGTAGTACAAGTGATAGTATTCCAGGATTTGTTACCAAACTAAATAAAAAGTATACAATGAAGATCATTCAAACTTATGCATCAACAAAATGACATATAAAGGAAGAAATAGAAACGTTTTATGAAGATCTGCAGATATCTTAAAAAACATGAAACTCTATTTGCATTTATTTTGAGTGATTCCTATATAAAGTAGGTCAAAGGAAGAGAAGGGGATCAGCTGTAGGAAAATTTGGATTTGGCACACGAAACAACATAGGAGACACGCTTGTAAAATTTGCTGAAAAAAGATCTAATAATCATGAACACCTTTTTTATGGAAAGTTAACATAGCAAATAGACATGGAGAAGACTAAATCTAGAAAATAAAAACGAAATAGATTCTATTCTCAGTGAATTTTTTTTTATTTATTTAAGATTTAACAGTGTTAAATTAAAGTCAAGCGACCATAGAATTGTGAGAAATAAAATTTGTCTAGATCTAAGGTAAGAAAGAAAAACTAATCTTAAGAAAGAAAATAAACACTCTTGCCTTGTAATAAGAAAGAAGTATGATGAGTTTAATTTAGTAATAAAAAAATAGGTACTCCTAGGTACGTGACGAATGAAAGCAAATACAGAAATGAACAACAATTTAAATTTTTTGTTTACTCGAATCAGAACAAGAGATCGGTGGAAACGTTTCTAAACAAGATCAAGAAAGTGTCTGGAAAAAAAAACATCCAATAAAGAAAAGATTGGAAATGAGGGTAAAATCCCAGTAAGATAAAATAGAATCAGCAGAACTATCCAAAACAATAAACAAACTAAAAACTCAAGACATTCGTAAACACAAACCAAAATTGAAGAAACGCTAAAGAAAGGAAGAAGCATTCTGTTAACGAAAAGAAGACTTGGAATAGGGTGCCACCAGATACTTGCTTTAAATGGGTATATCAACAAAAGAGATGGACTGATAAAAATAGCAGAGGATTTCTATTAATGCTATACAATAACGAAAAGAATAACTTTGCCAAAAGAAATAATGAAACGCCTGAGCCGGTACCGAAAGCATGAGTAGAGGTAAAGAAAGTCTTAAATAACACGAAAAGAGGCACAGCAGAAAAAAATACCCTAATAAATGATTTAATAATACTGTGAAATCAGTTTTGTTCACGCAGGAAGAATTTTCGCCTATTTCGCGCAAGATATTTAGCACGAATGTAAGTCTGCACCATTAGAAAAGGAACATTCGAAAAATGGATATATTTTTTACCTCTCACATATGCTTTAACTGAATAACCAACTTCATTGCCCCTCGCTAATAATAACGCTTTTTTTTTTTATTAATCTAGTGTTATTCCTTTTATTTTTTTTATGTTTCTCTTTCAAAAGTGTACACGCAAGACATTGATTAAAATGTTGATAAGTACTAATTAATGAAAAAAAAATCTTTTTATCGGCAATCAGAAAAGGATAATATGCAAGACATTGATTAAAATGTTGATAAGTACTAATTGATGAAAAAAAATTCTTTTAATGGACAATCAGAAAAAGATATCAAGCAAGACATTGATTAAAATGTTGATAAGTACTTATAAACTACTGGTATGCACTTTTGTGGCAAATTCTTTCAGCACGTGTAAGGAGGATATTTCATAGTAATATATTTCCCTGAATTTTACAGAAAATATTTGCAAAACTGCTCTATACTTTCAGCTTGGAAAACTTTATCATTACATCATTTCACAAAAAAAAAAAAAAAAAAAAAAAAAAAAAAAAAAAAAAAAAAAAAAAAAAAAAAAAAAAAACCACACACAAAAGACTATAAAAATTACCGCCCAATAAGTTAACTCTAAGTAACATATGAATATTTACAAAGATCATATTAGGGGAAATGGAAATGAAGCTAGACTTCAATAACCTAATAGAGCAGGCAGGTTTTAGAAGCAGATGTTCAGGAACTGATCATATCCATGTAATTAAACAGCTAATGGAAAAATGACAAACCGCTATGTATGAAATTTAAAGACTGAAAAAACTTTTGATTCTATCATAACTTTAGCAGTGATTAAAGTCCTTCAAAGACAAGGAATAAATGATACTTATGTTAGAACAGTTGCAGACAGAGGTAGTACAGCAATCCTAAAACTATATAAATTTAGTGAGAAAATTCCAATTGAGAAAAAGGATTAGACAAGGAGACCCTGTCTCTCCTTAATTATCCACAGCATGCCTGATATTTTTAAGAATTTAGATTGGGAAAATTGCAAAATATGATGAAAGATTTGGAGAAAGCAGAAATGTAGGACTGAAGATGAATATGAGTAAAACTATGATAATGTTCAGTGAAAATGCAGACAACAAATAAGTGTTAAGGACGAACCTCTACTGTAGAGATTGTTAATGAGTATACGTACTTAGAACAGACCGTGTTTCCCTAAGACATGAGAAAAATATCTAATCAGATGGTCCTACCAGTATCAACTTTGAAGCCTTAATAAAGCATTAGAATATAAGGTATTCATAATTCAAAGAGTTATAGAAAGAATAATGATAAATTAACACTAAGAGATAGAAAAAGAGCAACATGGATACGGGAGCAAACTAAAGCAGGGGATATTCTAACAACATATAAGAAAAAGAAATGGACATGGGCAATACATATAATGGGAAGGACATATGATATATGGGCGTTAAGAATAACAAAATGGTTCCATAGAGATTGCGAAAGAAGCTGGGGAAGGAGAAGATAATGGATTCATGTGCAAAGGAAATTTGCTGTTATTTGTTATTTACATACATAATTATATACATATACATAATAATACATATAACCACATATATACAGTATATACACATGTGTATATATAGATACATATGTATATATATATACTGTATATATACTGTGTATATATATATATATATATATATATATATATATATATATATATATATATATGCATATATATATATACAGTATATATGATTACCTGTATGTACATATAAAAGTACAAATATAATTATATTCATGCGTATACATATAAAATCGTATATATATATATATATATATATATATATATATATATATATATATATATATATATATATATATATATATATATATATATATATATATATATATATATATATATATATATATATATATATATATATATATATATATATAGAATATGCGTGTTAACAAAAACCTATTCGAGAAAATGTTTTTGAATGATAATTCCTATAACGAATTGGTTGCTAAATGTAAGCACGTTTGATATCTTTGAATCTTTTCTGAGTTACTAAACATATGCAGTTTAATATCTTTTAATTTTTTCTGAAGTAAAACACCCTGCTAATAACTTTACTGACGTAGTTCACTAACCATCACTCTTAAATGCAAAAATGGAAATTGTACTCTGTCCAGAGGCCTAGAAACTCTACACGTGAAATAAAACGGATTTGATCAAAGTGAAAAATCTATTTTTGGGTGAGAGTGCCATGTCGTCCTGATGGAAGGTTCCTTTAGGTAGCCTTCTAAGGGATATTTGCTACAGTGATACTCCCAGAGAATTAAACCAAAGGTCTCCAGGATTCCAACTCCTGGCGCGAGTATCCATTAAAGGATATCGCATAATATCAGGACGTATTCTAGATATGACACATGGCAATATTCACCCCGAATAGATTTAACGCTTTGATTTTAAGGGGGAAGAGTCCAAAAGAAAGGGGTGCCGATCTAGGTGCCCGGTGGATCTCCGTCCCTATTACTACCATGATGCCATTCCTAATCTTGCCGTTAAGCGGAAAAGGCCACAGATAAAGTAATCTTGGGAGGGATCAGCAAAGGGGTGGGTCCATCAGGACGACATGGCCCTCTCACCCAAAAACAGACTTTTCACTTTGATCAAAATCCGTTTTTTGGGCTCAGGCCATGTAGTGCTGATGGAAGTATAATAAAGAATGTCTTTGAAATTACTATTAGCTGTGAGTTTGTGTATGTGCCTTCTACCTTGAACAGATTCCTTATCTGGTCTTCTAGATCTATATGTGGAATTTCCAGAGATCTGTCATTCCCACCAAACCTGGAGCTGGTTTAGTGCATCCTGGCCCCCAGCAGGGAAATGTCGATGTCAACAGTAAGGATTCAAGGTATGTAGTTCTCATTGGAATAAAAGGGTAGAGTTTGAAACGTACCCGGTTCACTGCCTTAAATACTTAAGGTCGTGATTATTCCTTTAGAAACTAATATTGTGACTTCAATACCTAAACCCCATTAAGGGGTTTGGTAGAACTCTAGCATACATTATTAGCTTATAACTGTGGAAGCAGTGATAAGATGCAAATACAGTTAAGTATTTTGTTATGCAACTACATTATCCAAATGTAGTTACAACAAAGTATATATCTGATCCAGCATACCACACATCGAACACATATTTTCTCGTGTAGATAAAATATACAAAATACATTATCAAAATAATGCCACTCAATGGAAGATGGGAAAACCAAATCTACCAGACGTCGTCAGATGTTCGGAAATGCATAAGACACCGTAACGCAAACGTTCACTCGGCACTGGTGTATTGATCAGATATGCACCTGCTCAGAACAGTGTGTTGACCATAGTTGTGATCTGCACAAGTGGGTATGTATACCCATGCACCCGAAGCACTGTAAAGTCCCTATAACAGTCCACTGTTCATCGCAGCACTAAACGGCAGGTTTAATTACACTACCTGCCGCCACCACAAAGTGTTTTATCTCTTGTACTTGCTTCGCATAATGTTTGTAGGAAACCTTGGATGACTTCTACCAAGTGTACGAGCTGAGTCTCTCAGAGTCCATATGCTGAAAGAAGTTCAGCGACGAGCAAGTTTCCTCGGATCGTGACCCGCGGGTGTACTGTCAGGATCCGTCCTGCGAATAAAGTAGGTGAGCTTTGCTCTCAGTTGTTTTAAAGATAGGTTTGATCCTGAGGTTTCACCTCAAGAAGAGCTGTCCTCCCTTGAAGTTTAAAGTTCTTGGAAAATAGACCGTAAGACACTCTACTGGGCACAGAGAGGTACCTTCCTTCAATGGGCAGATTCTCCAAGGATCCCACTTCTTGGTGGGTAGCTCGTTCTTAATGAGAAAGGCAGGATCGGGAAATGAATTAAGTTTTCCTGAGTCCAGGAGCTGAATATGGCCTTTGTTTCTAGGAAAGGCCACTATTTTGCTAACTCTAGCCCCTGAGGCTATTGCAAACAGAAACATAGCTTTCTGTGTCAAATCCTTTAGAGTACAGTTCTCATTATCCAGGTTTGAAGCAAAGTGCAAGACTTTGTCCAAACACCGCGTAATGGGCTTTGGCAGGTTTGAGTCTAGCACATGCTTTTGGAATCTTATTAAAAATTTTCACCTCAGGGGTCCACCTCTAAAGCATGCAGAAGTGGACTAGTCAGAGCCTATTTACAAGAAGTAATTGTAGTAGAGGCCAGCCTTGTTCGTGGAGGTGTATGAAGAATGCAAGACAGAAATCTATTGATATTTCTGTCGGTTTCCTTTCTCTCACAAAGGTCACCCATTTCTTCCATGACATGTACTCTTCGATGAAGTCAACTTTATCCTTCGAGATTCTGAACCTTTGCTCGCTGCTAAGGCGAGAAAATCATGAGATGTAGGTTGTTGGTTCTCGAGGATGAAGCGTAGATAGTCGACTTCTGGACCGGATGGGACAGCCCTCGATTCAGCAGTGGAAACAGC
The DNA here is from genome assembly GCF_036898095.1 of Palaemon carinicauda. NCBI lineage: Eukaryota > Metazoa > Arthropoda > Malacostraca > Decapoda > Palaemonidae > Palaemon > Palaemon carinicauda. The sequence goes on along the minus strand of NC_090725.1, from coordinate 205,217,719 downwards.
TTTAGGTTCCACTCTAGGACTAGAGGAAACCTAATGCTCTTGGGCCGCTTGGGGGCTTCCACCGCTGCCTTCCCTCTGAAGGATCTTAGCTTGTCGAGAACCTTTAGCAGGAGATTGGTTGGTGGAAACAGGTAAATATAATTCTATCTGTTCCAGTCTAGAGACATGTTATCCATCGCTTCTGCTTGAGGGTCCAGGTAAGGGGCTACGTAACAAGATAGTTTCTTGTTGTCGCTCGTTGCGAAGAGGTCAGTCTGCAGTTCCGGGACTTTTCTTAAGATGAAGGAGAATGAGTCTGCGTCCAAGAACCATTCTGTCTCTATGGGCTTTCGTCTGGATAGAGTGTCCGCCGTCACATTGTGGAACCCTTATAGATGAACTGCTGATAGGTGCCATCTCTTCTTCCTTGCCAGGTGGAGGATGGCTAACATCACATGGTTGGTGTGAGTTGATCTCGAGCCTTGTCGATTTAGACACTTTACTATCACCTCGTTGTCCAGGACCAACCTGGTATGGGTTGCTCAGTGAGGAGATAGTCTCTTCAATGTCAGGAACACTGCCATCGCTTCCAAAATGTTGATATGAAAACTTTTGAACTGGCATGACCCAATCCCTTGCACCTTCCTGTCGTGAGGGTGACCTCTCCATCCTTCCAAGGAGGCATCTGTATGGATCACTACCAAAGGTTGTGGTGGTTGCAGGGGAACTATCCACGCTAGACTCTTGGCTGTGGACCACGGCTCTAATTGTCTGCGCAACAAGGCTGGAGTCAACCTTAGTTGATCTCTTCGAGCGTTCAATGCGTATTTCCTCCAGACTCCTGATACATCTTTTAACCATGCCTTTAGCACTGGGTCTGTCACTTCTGCGAACTGTAGAGAGCCCAAGACTCTTTCCTGTTGGTGTTTTGAAATCCTTTAGTAATGAATTGGTCTCCTGACAGATCCCTCTATCTCTCTCTTCTTCTTGGATGGAAGGGAAACGTGGTGTGACTTTAAGTTCTGTTGGATTCCCAACCCCTGGAACTGTTGAGCTGAAGTGAGAAGAGACTTCTTGTGGTTGATTTTGAAGCCTACGTGTTCCCGAAAATGGATCACTTTCTTTGCTGCCTGCAGACAAGTAGTCTTGAATGCGGCCCATATCAACCAATCATCTAAGTAAGCTACCACTTGAACACCTTCTGTGTGTAGCTGTTGAACGACTGTGTCTGCTATTATGGTGAATATCCTTGGGGCTGTGTTCAGTCCAAAGGGCATAGCTCTTGGAACAAACTACTTCTTCTGTAGTCTGAATCCTAGGTAGGAGGAGAAGAGGTGACTCATCGGGCAATGCCAATAAGCATTTGCCAGGTCTATTGAGACCGTGAACGCCCTATTTTGGCAGAAGGGTCCTTATGTCTTGCAAAGAAAGCATCCGGAACTTGTTGTTCTCGATGAACTTGTTGAGTGGAGACAAGTCTAGAATGACTCTGAGTTTATCCGAGTCTTTCTTCGAAACACAAAACAACCTTCCCTGGAGCTTAATGGACTTCGTTTTTCCTATCTCCTTCTTGGTCAAGAGTTCTAAGATATATTATTATTATTATTATTATTAAATGCTAAGCTACAACCCTAGTTGGAAAAGCAGGATGCTATAAGCCCAGGGGCCCCAACAGGGAAAATAGCTCAGTGAGGAAAGGAAACATGGAAAAATAAAATATTTTAAGAATAGTAACAACATTTAAATAAATATTTCCTATATAAACAATATAAACTTCAACAAAACAAGAGAAAGAGAAACTAGATACAACAGTGTGCCTGAGTGTACCCTCAAGCAAGAGAACTCTAACCCAAGACAGTGGAAGGCCATGGTACAGAGGCTATAGCACTACCCAAGACTAGAGAACAATGGTTTGATTTTGGAGTGTCCTTCTCCTAGAAGAGCTGCTTACCATAGCTAAAGAGTCTCTTCTACCCTTACCAAGAGGAAAGTAGCCACTGAACAATTACATTGCCGTAGTTAACCCCTGGGGTGAAGAAGAATTGTTTAGTAATCTCAGTGTTGTCAGGTGTATGAGGACAGAGGAGAATCTGTAAAGAATAGGCCAGACTATTCGATGTCTGTGTAGGCAAAGGGAAAGAACCGTAACCAGAGAGAAGGATCCAATATGGTACTGTCTGGCCAGTCAAAGGACCCCCTAACTTTCTAGCGGTAGTATCTCAACGGGCGGCTGGTGCCCTGGCCAACCTACTACCTATTATATTCTTCTAACAAGGGGGTGGAGTGTTGGAAGAATTCTGGAGAAGGGTGTGGAAGTTTGCTCCATTTCCACCTGAGTCCATTAGTTATTAGGCTGTGGGTCCAGGGATCGAAGGTCCAGCGATCCAAAAAACGATGGAGTCTGCCCCCTCCTGAAACCCCTCGTTGCTTGAGGGTTCTGCAGATTTTCCTTCGCAACCACGTCCTCCTCAGCCTCGAGAGAAGTTACCTCTTGGAGAACTTCTCCTAGAACTTCTTCCTTTCTTGCTGAACCGAAAGGAAGTGGACTGCCTCTCAGAGGTAGGGTTACACACCGCGACTGAGTTACCAGCTGCTGGGGGACCATCTAAAAGTGGTCTGAGGCATTGTGATCATGGTCAGGGCTGGGACTTACGCAGGTCTCCGTAGTCTCCTTGCCCACTTGTTCCTGGGTTGGGACTTCTTTCCGTAGAAAATTTCCTCTTCGAGGACATGCCTCATTTTTTGGAGAAGGTTCCTGTTCTCCGAGGCTGCCTTTGGAATGACCTCTTAGACCAGTCCCGTGAAAAGAGGTCTTTACCCCAGATATTCGATGTAATCAACTTCCTTGGTTCGTGCCGGATGGTCGCTGCAGCCAGAACAAACTCCCTGCAAGCTCTCCTCGCCCTGAGGAGAGCATAAAAGTCCATCACAAGGGTACCATTGAGAGACTTGGCTAGGAAAAGGAAGATTTCCAGGACATTATGTTAGCTCGCACTTAGTTCCAAGCAGTTCTGATGAGAGAGGGAGGCCGCAAGGTTTTCCTTTGACTCCTGTTCCTTCTTCCGAAGATGGTCTGGCAACTTAGGAAGGTTCTTGTTGAATTGCTGTCCTGCGATCTCCGGGTCTAGTTTGGAGACGGAGAAGGTTAGGTGGGCTTCCATTATCCTTCACTGGTAGGCAGTGCGAGGGAAAATGGCTTGCATTCTTCCAATGTCGGGCGGAGTTTTCCCTCGTCGGTAGTTTTAACGACAGAGTCGAACGCTTTCTCTGTAAAGGGAAATGAGATTGAGGAAGGAGCAAGAAAGGTAGCGTGTTTCTTGCTCAGTGCTTAAACTTTAGAATTTGAATATTCGGTTCCCTTCAGGAAGACGGATGGCCTACGCCTTATCGTGTTCGACACGATACTTCCTTAGGGACAGTTTCTTCTCGGGTCACACATAGCACTCGGGATAAGCAGGGAAGTTAGGCCAGAACTCGAGGTCTTCAACCGGCCTGGCTCCCAGCTTCTCAGAAACAAATAGTTTCCCATCCGTCATGGGCATGTGCTCCGCGTACCTCCAGGGACTGAATTCGGAGCAATGAGGGAGATCGGACACCTTAAGAGGCTTTTTAGACGTGCCACTGGCGGTTCCGAAGCGGTCAATCTTCTCCTGCATGTTTCTTTGCTGCTGCCTGAACGATTCCTACATGGTCTTCTGTTCCCATTGGAACGACTCCCTTGGAGTCGGTGCAGAGGATATTGATGATAGTGACTGGTATGTAGCTACGGCTAACTGAGGGTCTTCTGCCGCCATGGAGAGGGATTCCTCTTCCTCCGCGAGGGGAAGATCCTCATTCTTTTCAGGGATATCGTGCAGCAGGTCTTGTTCCATGTTAGAGGACACTTCTGACATCCTCTCTGTTGGATGTCCATATCCTCTATGGTCCTATTGGTGTCCGAGTCAACCTTCAACTGGATGAAGGGACACCGGAGTTGTTCAATGCATTAGGGAGAGCCTTGGGGAACAATGTACACTTCAGGGAGTCGTTGGGTAAGTATGGTCCCAGGGAGTTCTTCTGGAACCCCTTTACCCACTTGCGAAGGGTATCCCTCACCATGTCCCTAGTCTCTTGGGTAACTAAGGGGGCTTCGCCGGAGCCATTAGTTAGCAGGGTCGAGCAGATGTTGTAGCCTTTCGGGTCCCGATATTTCAGGACTCCTGTGATGATGCAGCAGGGGCATGAGACCTACACATTGTGTGGTCACAGAAGTCCCTCCCCTTATGGTTGCAGAACATCGCTCCACATTTCTCACCAGGATCATCCTGTAAAGGAGAAATTTTCCATGAGTATCATGTGATATATAAAGCATGCAATATATAGTAACAATAGTAATCACTGTTGCAAATGGTAGCTTAGGATAGTATGCTTGAAAGAAAATTGAAAAGACGCATATTTGAATTTCCTCTCCCAGGCTATTGCTGAGACCTACGTCAGTATTAATATTAAGTTTCCCTTAAAGGGAGGATACAAGGTAGATAAACTCTAGAAACTAGAGTTACAGTTAGTAAGTAATTTATACTAACACTATCCACCTGTAGTACTGTATTAATACCGTTCGGGTATTGTCAGTCCCTGATGATCAAGGAAAACCATCTGGTATTGAGGGAGTACTCAGCCTCAACAGAATATCATGGTCTCAACAATTGTCTGCGATAGGAAACACAGAGTATGTTACAAAACATATGTACTACTGTATAGTTATATACAGTAGTTTGCCAGCAGTCACTGCCGGTATTGGGTTACTACCTCACGGTGCTAACCGAAAGAGAGAGAGAAAGATTAAGGAAGGAGAATTTCCTATTATGAATGAACATAACAGCTGGAAGTTAGGGGGACTATAAGTCCGCCTACTGTCTCCCTACCAGAATGAAAGTTCCATTGAAAGGGGAAAGAATCTATCAGATTCTGGCTCCCATCGATCCACAAAAGGCCTGTCGCCAGGAATGAAGTCGGTCGCAAGGACTGTGGATGGCAGTTCAAGAGAGAGCTGAGGACTTTCCAAAGTATGTTAGGTTTTCCACTGGAAACCGTCAGAAGCCGTCTCAATCTTCCCCCAATTTCATCAACTTCCTGTGAAGGAAGGGAGTCAGGGGGGAGGTGGCAGAGACGCCGAAACTAACTGCCGTCAGCATTATACCAGCCGGTAACACAATCATCCTAGCAAGCCGGGGTGATTGTCAGAATGCCAGTGAAAGAATCTTGTGACGGCATGTCGTCACTAAAGGACAGAGGGGGGAGGGAAGGGGTTGAGGGTCTTACAGTTCATTGTTATCAGAGGTGGTGGCAGGTATGCCGCCTTCCTCAAAACAATGAGCTGGGGAAGCATGGCTTTCTGTGCTGACGACATTGTCGTCGGCAAGACAAGGGCATCCTGAGTATGTTGCTATCTGAATCAAAGACGGAGGCAGTAAGAACATCGTTCTACTCGGCGGCAATGAAGAGAGACAGTGCCTGCTGCCTATGTCGGTGGCATCACTCGGGGAGGGAGGAAGGGTTTAGCCTCTTCTCTCAGAGAGAGAATAATTATCGTAACTTATCTGGAATTCCATAGATTCGAGAGAATATAACATCTCATCAGAATCGAGAAGAAACGATAAAGATTAAGGCTAAACAAGGGAAAAGACTTTACTAACGTATAAATGAGCAAAGATAATCTGCTCCAGCAGGAACTCCGGCAAAGGCGATCGAGTACCACCGAGGTTCTGGCCCGAATACGTTCGTTAAAGTCACATGAAAGTAAGAGTTGAGTTTCATGCATGCCATATCACATCTTATTCAAATTGCCTAAATAGCTAACATATTAGCGTACAGCGACAGCAGTCGTAAAATGACTGCCTCCGGTGACAGCAATGCTCACCAAAACACACTTAAATTAATGAATTTAACCGTGAAAGGTGAGACCAATATTACACCAAGGAAAGAATTAATACTCAACTTTCATAATGACGAAGGTGTAGATAGTTGCATGATGAGATAAATGCAAAACTTGAGAAAACACCGGGCTAAGGGAGAACACACATTCTCTTAGCAAGGCTACTAAAATAGGAATGGCGTCACGGTAGTAATAGGGAAGGAGATCCACCGGGTACCTAGATCGGCACCCCTTTCTTTTGCCACTCTTCCCCCTTACAATCGAAGCGTTAAATCTATACGTAGTGAAGATTGCCATGTGTTGTACCTAGAATATGTCTCTGATATTATGCGATACCTTTAACTGGATACTCGCACCAGGAGTTGGAATCCTGGAGACCTTTGGTTTAATTCTCTAGGAGTATCACTGTAGCAAATATCCCTTAGAAGGCTACCTATAGGAACCCTTCCATCAGCACGACATGACCTGAGCCCAAAAAAGTAATTCGATCGCCTACTCTAGCTTTGTCAGGTCTAAGGTCATATACAATCTTAGGCTCTGTTTCTGCTCCGTCCCAGGGACCCCAGTGAGATGCTGGACATGAATCTTACGTTAAGTAATTATTGAGACAATGGCAAAAAATGGGAGCAGTGATGTAAAGTAAAAGTTAAATATATAGATTTTTACCTTCGAAGCAGATAGATTCAATACTAAGTCACTCGCTAACACACTTATTTTAAGTTACTTACTCCTTTCAAAATATCGGGTATACTGTCCCAAGATCAAATATTCATAATAGGCATAATGAAATAAATGAAGGGGAAAAAATACGACGAGGTTTAATTAACCTAATCTTGATTTATTACACAAATTTACATTAAGAGAAAAGGATATATGAAAAAAAATTAAAAGTATCAAACAAAATGTAATCTGATAAAAAGATATAAAAAATTGAAAATATGGTTGCTTAGACATGTGGTCTTCTGCAATAGTTAATAACTGAGATAGAGTTGGACACGTGGCCCGGAGACCCCGACACTGTGCTAGTCTCGAAAGCTAAAATGATATAAAAATGGATTTTGATCAAAGTGGAAAATCTATTTTTGGGCGAGAGGGCCATGTCGCGCTGATGGTAGGGTTCCTATAGGTAGCCTTCTAAGGGATATTTGCTACAGTGATACTCCCAGAGAATTAAACCAAAGGTCTCCAGGATTCCAACTCCTGGCGCGAGTATCCAATAAACGGATTTTGAGCAAAGCGAAAAATCTATTTTTGGGTGAGAGTGCCATGTTGTCCTCGTGGAAGGGTTCCTTTAGGTAGCCTTCTAAGGGATATTTGCTACAGTGATACTCCCAGAGAAATGAACCGAAGGTCTCCAGGATTCTAACTCCTGGCGTGAGTATCCAATTAAGGATATCGCATAATATCAGGGGACGTATTTTTAGATATGACACATAACAATCTTCACCCCGAATAGATTTAACTCTTTGATGTAAGGGGGAAGAGTGACGAAAGAAGGGGGTGCCAATCTAGGTACCCGGCAGACCTCCTTCCTCATTACTACTACGACGTCATTCCTTTTCTAGTAGCTCTCTAAGCAAGTTGTGCTCCCGTGTTAACCCGGTGTTTTTTTACAAGTTATTGGAATATTCATCATGCAATCTCCAGCATTTTCATTCTTTGGAAAGTTGAGTATTAATTCTTTCCTGTGTATAATTTTAGTCTCCATTTCACAGTTAAATTTCTATAATTTAAGTGTGTTTGGGTGAGCATTGCCCAGAACCGGAGGCAGCCATTTTATGACTGCAGTCACCCGTTACTATTGCATTTTATTTAGTCAGTAGGGTGACATTTCCCAGTATTAAGCTATAATGTTAGCTATTTAGGCAAATTATACAAGTGGTGATTTTGCATACATGAATTTTATTCCTCTTTCTATTATTTGACTTTACTGATAGCATGCAGCGGGAGCCCCGGGGGTACCAACTACCATGGCCGGGGATCTTATCAGAGCGAGACTACTCTCGCTTATATATACATTAGTAAAGTAATCCCCCACGTTTAGCCTTTCCCTATCGTTGCTTATTGATTTGGATGAGAATTTACATTCGCTAGAATCTATAGATAAGTTACGATATACATTCTCTCTCAGAGAAAAGAGGCTAAACTCTTCCTCCCTCCCTGAGTACAGCCGCCGCTACAGGCGGCAACCAATGTCTTTCTTCATCGCCGTCGAGTAGAACAGAGTTCTTGCCACCTCCGGCATTGATTTAGATAGTGACTAACTCAGGGTGCCCTTGTCTTGCCGCCGTCGATGTCGCCAGCAAAGGAATCATGTTTCCTCTGCCGCCGACGACATCGTCAGCAAGGTCAGATTGTGTATGACGCTCCACACACACTTAGGAGTCAGCTGTCATAGAGCAATGTAGTCATAAGTTTTATTAAACTTGTATTTTAAGAATACCAACGTATCATTAAATCCTACCAGGAAAAAATAGCGACCAAAGATGGGATCAGCTGAGAAATAATTACTAACAATTCTTCATCTATGTTCCAGGTAATTATTATGGTTAATAGAAACACCCTATCAACACATTAGTCACTAAAGGACAGAAGGGTGAAGGGTAAAGGGTCTTATAGTTCCTAAGAGATGAGAGGTAGCGGCAGGTATGCCACCTACCTTCAACAGTGAAAGTAGGACGCTCTGTCCTACTTTCACTGTTGAAGGTTGGTGGCATACCTGCCGCTACCTCTCATCTCTTAGGAACTATAAGACCCTTTACCCTTCACCCTTTTGTCCTTTAGTGACTAATGGGTTGATAGGGTGTTTCTATTAACCATAATAATTACCTGGAACATAGATGAAGAATTGTTAGTAATTATTTCTCAGCTGATCCCATCTTTGGTCGCTAATTTTTCTTGGTAGGATTTAATGATACGTTGGTATTCTTAAAATACAAGTTTAATAAAACTTATGACTACATTGCTCTATGACAGCTGACTCCTAAGTGTGTGTGGAGCGTCATACACAATCTGACAAAACCAAAACATTGCTAAACAAAAGAGCATCGCTCTGAAAAGACTTAAATCCTACTCCAGTACAAAACTATAAAGAATTACATCCTATCTTTGAGGTAATCAACAAATGTTTGAATCCTAATACCAAAATAAATCATTACACTTATGTACAAAGCATAACGTGTTTTATTCATGCAATATGATGCAATATTGCGCAATACCTGCAACACTTGAAATCGTATAGTACATTATTACAATAATACATAACAGTGACGTCATAGCCATCACAACACTCTTTCACCGGTATTTTAACAGTCATCCCGGCTTGCTAGGTTGACTGCGTTACCGGCTGGTACCCTACTGGTAGCAGTTAGTTCAGCCATCTCAGCCACCTTCCTCCTTAGTTCCTTCCTTCACAGGAAGTGTATATTATTGGGGGGAAGATTGAGACGGCTCCTGAGGGCTGACGGTGGGAAACCTAACATACTTTGGGAAGTCCTCAGCCCTCTCTTGGACTGCCATCCACACTTATTGCCGGCGGGGGCAGACCTTTTGTGGATGGGTGGAAGCCAGAATCAGACAGATTCTTACCCCTTCTATTGGAACTTTCATTCTGGCAAGGAGACAGTAGGCAGTCTGATAATCCTCCTACACTTCCAATTGTTATGTTAACCATAATAATAGGAAACTCTCCTTTCTCAATGCTTTTTCTCACTCTATTAGTTAGTGTCACCAGGTACTAACCTAACCCCGGCAGCGCCGCCGGCTAAACTACAATATACAACTATACAGTAGTACACAAGTTTTCTAACATACTCTGTTTTCTGTCGCAGTCAATTGTTGGGACCACGATATTGTGTTGAGGCTTAGTACTCCTTCAACACCCAGATGGTTTTCTCAATCATCAGGACCCTAAAAAATCCCCGATCAGTGTTAATATATACTACAGGTAGATAATGTTAGTATAGACACTTACTAACTCTAACTCTAGTTTAAAGGTTTAAAGGTCGCTCATGAATGGCAGAGGCAAGGGACAGTGACATTGCCCTAGCAAGCAGGACAATGCCCTAGAGACTGACCATATTTTATATGATCAGCACCCAAGACCCCTCTCCATCCAAGCTAGGACCAGGGAGGGCCAGGCAAATGGCTGCTGATGACTCAACAGATAGACCTATAGGCTCCCCCAAACCCCACAACCTTAGCTCATAAGGATGGTTAGGTTGCAGACACTAATGACACTAACGAGACTGAGCGGGACTCGAACCCCAGACTGGCAAACACCAGGCACAGACGTTACCAATCAGGCCACAACAACCCTAGATTTTTTCCTACCTTGTATTTGCCCTATCAGAGAAACCAAATATTATTACTACCGGAGGTCTCAGCAATGGCCTGGGAGAAGAAACAGAGATATGTGTCTTTTCTACTTCCTTTCAAGCTTACTATCGTAAGCTACCATAAACAATATTAATTACTATTGTTAATAAAAATTGTATGCTTTTATATCACTGATATAAGAAATTAAATACTCATTGAGCCCTTTTTCCTTTACAGGAGGAGCCAATAGAGAAGTATGCAGCCTTATCCTGCAACCACAAAGGCAAAGACTTTTGTGGCCACACGAAGTGCAGGTCTCATGGCCCCTGCTGCATCGTGTCGGGAGTCCTCAAGTATTGGGACCCGAAGGGTTGCCCCACCTGTTCGACCCTGCTGGCCAACGGCTTCGGAGAAGCTCCCTCAGTCAACATAGAGACTAGGGATACAGCAAGGGAGACCCTTCGCAAATGGGTAAGAAGGTTCCAGAAGAACTCTCAGGGACCATGCTTCCCAACGACTCCCTAAGTTGCCTACTGTTCACCAAGGCTTTACCAAATGCGGTGGTGCCCCAGGAACAGGTCCAGTCTCCCCTCATACAACTGAAGATCGACGCAGACATAGATAAGGCACTGGAAGGCATGGACATCCTCCAAGAAAGGACATCAGAAGTGTCCATTGACACTGAGAAGGACCTACTGCAAGGAGGCTCTGAAGAAGAGGTGGAACATCCACAAGCGGAGGGTGAAGGATCCGTTTCAACGGCAACCGAAGACCCTCAGTTCGCCGTGACGGCATACCAACCTATGCCATCAACTTCTTCAACCCCAACTCCACAACCAGTTGCACCAGAAATGTTCAGTTTCCTGGCTAAGTCCCACATGGGTACCCTTGTGAAAGACTTATATGCTTTCCTCAGAGCGTAGAGAGCCAGCAGAGAGTTTGTTTTGGCCTCAGCGACCATAAGACCATGGAAGCTGATTACCTCGAGCATCTGGAGTAAAGACCTTTTCCCACAGGAACTGGTCCAAGAGATCATAGCCAGAACAGGCACGGAGAAAAGGAACCTTCTCTAAAAGTGGGGCAAGAGCTCAAAGAGGAAATCTTCCTCGGACGGAGGACCTCAGCCCAAGAATAAAGAGGCAAGGAGACCACGCAGACCTGCACAACTGCATGCCGTGACTATGACCATGATGCCTCAGTCCACTTTCCAGATGGTCCCTTAACAACTGGTAGCTGAAGAGGACGTGGTCACGGAAACAAATCCGCAGCAATCCCCATGCAAAGAGGGGCTCCAGGTAGGAGGCAGACTGTATCACTTTCGGGATCGCTGGACCTTCGATCCCTGGGCCCACAGCCTAATAACAAATGGACTCGGGTGGAAAGGGAACAGAACTCCACCCCGTTTTCCAGAATTCTTCCAACACTCCACCCCTTTGTTAGAAGAATATACCTCAGAACTCTTGAACAAGAAGGTAATAATGAAAGCGCAGTCTATCAAATTCCAAGGAAGGCTGTTTTGTGTTCCCAAGAAAGACTCAGAAAAACTCAGAGTCATTCTAGACTTGTCTCCACTCAACAAGTTCATCGAGAACAACAAGTTCCGGATGCTTACTTTGCAACACATAAGGACCCTTCTACCAAAAGGGGCGTACACAGTCTCAATAAACCCAGCAAATGCTTACTGGTATCTTCCAATAAGTCGCCCTTTCTCCTCCTACCTAGGATTCAAGCTAGAGAAGAAGTGTGTCTTCAGAGCAATGTCCTTCGGACTGAACACAGCCCCAAGGATATGTATGAAGTCGGCAGACACGATCGTTCAGGAGCTACACTCTGAAGGAGTTCAAGTAGTAGGATATCTAGACGATTGGCTGGTATGGGCAGCATCCAAGACTACTTGTCTGAAGGCAGCCAACAAGGTGATCCAGTTTCTGGAACACCTGGACTTCAAGATCAATCGCATGAAGTCTCGCCTTACTCCAGCTCAGAAGTTCCAATGGCTAGGAATCCAATGGGACTTGAAGTCATACCACCTCTCCATTCCATCCAAGAAGAGGAGAGAGATAGAGGGATCCGTCAAGAGACTAATCCGTCACAAGAGGATTTCAAGACGCCAACAGGAAAGAATATAGCGCTATCTCCTGTTCTCAGCAGTGACAGACCCGGTGCTAAAAGCACATCTAAAAGATGTGTCAGGAGTTTGGAGAAGATATGCATCAAACGCTTGAAGAGATCTACTAAGGTTGACCCAGACTCTGTTGCGCTCGCAGTTAAGGCCATGGTCAACAGCCATGAGCCTAACATGGACAATTCCCCTGCAACCATCACAACCATCAGTGGTGATACACACGGACGCCTCATCAGAAGGATGGGGAGGCCATTCTCACGACAAAAAAGTTCAAGGGAATTGGTTGCACCAGTTCAAAACCTTTCATAACAATGTTTTGGAAGCTCTGGCAGTTTTCCTGACGTTGAAGAAACTATCCCCTCGCAGAGCAATCCACATCAGATTGGTCCTGGACAACGAAGGGATAGTAAAATGTCTAAATCGACAAGGCTCGAGATCGCCTCATATCAACCATGTGATATTAGTCACCTTCTACCTGGCAAGGAAGAAGGGATGGCCCCTATCAGCAGTTCACCTACAAGTGTACAGCAATGTGACGGCAGACGCTCTATACAGGCGAAAGCCCATAGAGACAGAATGATCCCTAGACGTAGACTCATTCTCATTCACCTCGGAAAAAGTCCCGGAACTGCAGACCGACCTCTTCGCAACGAGCGACAACAAGATACTACCTCGTTACATACCCCTTATATGGACCCTCAAGCAGAGGCGATGGACACCATGTCCCTCGACTGGAACTGGTGGAATTGCATTTACCTGTTTCCACCAACTACTCTCCTGCTAGAGTTCTTGACAAGCTAAGATCCTTCAGATGGACAACTGCAGTAGTGGCCCCCAAGTGGCCCAAAAGCAATTGGTTCTCTCTAGTTCTAGAGCTGAAACTGAAGCTGTTTCCTTAGCCAGATCCAGTATTATCTAAACTGGTCCAAAAGTCGAATGTCTACGCTTCATCCTCAAGAACCAACAACCTATATCTCATGATTTTCTCGCCCTAGTGGCGAACAGAAAGTTTGGAATCTCGAAGGATAAAGTTAACTTCATCGAAGAGTATAAGTCAAGTTCGACTAGGAGACAATATGAATCGTCATGAAAGAAATGGGTTTCGTTTGTGAAAACAAGGAAGCCGACAGAAATATCGATATATTTCTGTCTCGCATTCTTCATATACCTACATGAACAAGGTCTGGCTTCTACTATGATTACCTCGTGTCAGTAGGCCCTGACTAGACCACTTCTGTCCGCCTTTGGAGTGGACCTCTCTAGTGAAATCTTTGATAAGATCCCAAAAGCATGCGCTAGACTCAAGCCAGAAACCCCTCCAAAGCCCATCATGTGGTCCTTGGACAAAGTCTTGCACTATACTTTGAACCTAAACAATGAGAATTGTACTCTAAAGGATCTAACGCAGAAAGTCATTTTTCTGTTTGCAATAGCCTCAGGGGCTAGAGTTAGTGAAATAGTGGCCTTATCTAGAAACGAAGGCCATATTCAGTTCCTAGATTCAGGAGAAGTGAACCTCTTTCCTGATCCTGCCTTTCTTGCCAAGAATGAGCCACCCACTAAGAGGTAGGGCCCTTGGAGAATCTGCCCACTGAAGGAAGATACCTCTCTGTGCCCAGTAGAGTGTTAAGGTCTATCTTCGAAGAATTTCAGACTTCAAGGGAGGACAGCTCTTCAGAGGCGAAACCTCAAAATCAAACCTATCCCTAAGAAAACTGAGAGTGAACCTCACCTACTTTATTCGCAGAGCGGATACTGACAGTACACCTGCAGGTCACAATCCGAGGAAAGTTGCTTCTTTGTTGAACTTCTTTCAACATATGGACTTTGAAAGACTCCGCTCATACACTGGATGGAGATCATCCAAGGTCTTCAAGGTCTTCTATAAACACTATGCGAAGCAAGTACATGAAATAAAACATTTTGTGGTGGTGGCGGGTAGTGTTATAAAACCGGTCGACTAGTGCTGCGACGAACAGTGGATTGTTTTAGTACTTTACAGTGCATCTAGTGCAATGTTATACTTACCTTCTAGTGCAAATCACAACGATGATTAACACACTGTTCCATATAGGTGCATATCTGGCCAATAACACCAGTGCCGATTGAACGTTTGCGTCACAGTGTTTATGCATTCCTAAAATCCGTACAAGTCAGACAGGTTTGGTTTCACATCTCCATTGAGTGGCATTATTCCGAAATTGAAATTACATATTTTTTGTACAAGAGAAAATATGGACTCTGATGTGTTTTAATGCAGGATCAGATTAATACTCTATTGTAAATATATTTGTTAATCTAGTTGCAAAGTAAAAATACTAAACGTATTTGAGTCTTATTACTGCTATTTCAGTTACGGACAAATAAGACATGCTAGAGTTTTAATTAAGCCCTAGAAGGGCCCAGACTTAAAATCAGGATACAGATTTCCAAGGTAAGTGAAAGGTAATCTCTAAAGTTTTACCTTCCGTTCCTACGGAAATTCAAACCTTGAATCCTTATTGTCAATGTCGACACTTGCCCTGCAGGAGGCAGGAAGCACTAAACCAGTTCCAGGCTTAGTGGAAATGACAGTCAACTGGAATTTCACATACAGGTCTAGCAGACTAGATAAGGAAATCCATTCAAGGTAGAAGGCCCATACACAAACCCACAGCCATAGTAATTTCAAGTTAATTGTCTAGTATGCTTCCACCAGGATGACATGGCCTGAGCCCAAAAAACGGATTTTGAGCAAAGCGAAAAATCTATTTTTGGGTTAGAGTGCCATGTCCTCCTGATGGACCCACCCTTTGCTGACCCCTCCAAAAATTACCCTATCTGCGGCCATTTCTGTTTAATGACAAGAAAAGGAATGGCATCGTAGTAGTAATCAGGAAGGAGGTCCACCGGGTACCTATATCGGCAACCCCCTCTTTCGCCACTCTCCCCCCCTTACATCAAAGAGTTAAATCTATTCGGGGTGAAGATTGCCATGTGTCGTATCTAAAAATACGTCCTCTGATATTATGCGAAATCCTTAATTGGATACTCGTGCCAAGAGTTAGAATCCTGGAGACCTTCGGTTTATTTCTCTTGGAGTATCACTGTAGCAAATATCTCTTAGAAGGCTACCTAAAGGAACCCTTCCATCAGGACGACATGGCACTCTCACCCAAAACTAGATTTTTCGCTTTGCTCAAAATCAATTTATTGGATACTCGCGCCAGGAGTTGGAATCCTGGAGACCTTTGGTTTAATTCTCTGGGAGTATAACTGTAGCAAATATCCCTTAGAAGGCTACCTATAGGAACCCTTCCATCAGCACGACATGGCCTGAGCCCAAAAAAGTAATTCGATCGCTTACTCTAGCTTTGTCAGGACTAAGGTCATATACCCTCTTAGGCTCTATTTCTGCTCTGTCCCAGGGACCCCAGTGAGATGCTGGACAGGAATCTTACGTTAAGTAATTATTGAGACAATGGAAAAAAAATGGGAGCAGTGATGTAAAGCAAAAGTTAAATATATGGATTTTCACCTTCGAAACAGATAGATTCAATACTAAGTCACTCGCTAACACACTTATTTCTAAGTTACTTACTCCTTTCAAAATATTGGGTATACTGTCCCAGGATCAAATATTCATAATAGGCATAAGGAAATAAATGAAGGGGGAAAACTACGACGAGGCTTAATTAAACAAATCTTGATTTATTACACAAATTTACATTGAGATAAACGGACATCTGAACAAAAGTAAAGTATCAAATAAAATGTAATGTGATAAAAAGAAATAAAAAATGAAAAATACGGTTGCTTAGACACGTGGTCATTTGCAATAGTTAATAACTGAGATAGAGTCGGACACATGGCCCGGTGACCCCGACACTGTGCTATTCTCGAAAGCAAATATGATATACAAAATGGATTTTGATCTAAGTGAAAAATCTATTTTTGGGTGAGAGGGCCATGTCGTGCTGATGGAAGGGTTCCTATAGGTAGCCTTCTAAGGGATATTTGCTACAGTGATACTCCCAGAGAATTAAACCAAAGGTCTCCAGGATTCCAACTCCTGGCGCGAGTATCCAAAAAAGGATATCCCATAATATCAGGGGACGTATTCTAGATACGACACATGGAAATCTTCACCACCGAATAGATTTAACGCTTCGATGTAAGGGGGAAGAGCGGCAAAAGAAATGGAGTGCCGTTCTAGGTACTTCTAGGTACCCGGTGGATCTTCTTCCCTACTACTACTGCGACGCCATTCCTATTCTTGCCATTAAGCGAAAATGGCCTCAGATGAATTAATTTTGGGAGGGATCAGCATAAGGGTGGGTTCCATCAGGACGACATGGCCCTCTCACCCAAAAATAGATTTTTCACTTTGATCAAAATCCATTTTTTGGGGTCAGGCCATGTCGTCCTGATGGAAGTATACTGGAGAATTGTCTTGAAATTACTATTAGCTGTGGGTTTGTGTATGTGCCTTCCACCTTGAATAGATTTCCTTATCTGGTCTACTAAACCTGTATGTGAAATTCCAGAGATCTGTCACTTCCACTAAACCTGAAGCTGGTTTAGTACCTCCTGCTCCCAGCAGGGAAAATGTCGATATCGACAATAAGGATTCAAGGTTTGTATTCCCGTTGGAACAAAAAGGAAAACATTGAAGCCTAACTTTTTTACTTACCTTAAGAATGTAAGTTTTATTCCTCTAAAAAGCATTATTGTGATTTCAAGGATATAAGCCCCATACAGGGGTTTAGAATAACTCTAGCGTACTTTATTAGCTTATAACTGAGGGAGCAGTAATAAGACGCGAATACGGTCAAGAATTTTATTATACAACTAATTTATCAAATGTAGTTACAACAAAGTATGAATCTGATAAAGCATTACAACATACCAAAACACATATTTTCTCGTGTTTCTCGTGTAGAAAACCGATTTTGAGCAAAGCGAAAAATCTATTTTTAGGTGAGAGTGCCATGTCTTCCTGATGGAAGGTTCCTTTAGGCAGCCTTCTAAGGGATATTTAGTACAGTGATACTCTCAGAGAATTAAACCGAAGGTCTCCAGGATTCTAACTCCTGGCGCGAATATCCAATATAGGATATCGCATAATATCAGGGGACGTATTCTAGATACGACACATGGCAATCTTCACCCCGAATAGATTCAACTCTCTGATATAAAGGGGATGAGTGGCAAAGAAGGGGGTGCCGTTCTAGGTACCCGGTGGACCTCCTTCCCTACTACTACCGCGACGTCATTCCTTTTTTGGGCTCGGCTATGTTGTCGTAATGGAAGGTTCCTTTAGGTAGCTTTCTAAGGGATATTTGCTAGTGATATTCCCCGAGAAATAAACCAAGGGTCTCCCGGATTATAACTCCTGGCGCGAGTATCCAGTTAAGGATATCGTTAGGGATTGGTGACATATTTTTTAGATACGACACATAGCAATATTCACCCCGAATAGATTCAACTCTTTGATGTAAGGGGGAAGAGTGGTGAAAGAAAGGGGGTGCCGTTTTAGGTACCCGGTGGACCTCCTATCCGTACTACTACCGGCCACCATTCCCTTACTTGTAGCGTATAAGCTAGGTGCTCTCCCAAAGTTTTCCCGGTGTTTTGTTGCAAGCATTTGGAATAATCATGCAATCTCCAGCATCTTCATCCTCTAGAAAGTTGAGTATTAATTCTTTCCTGTGTATAATTTCAGGCACCCTTCTCACAGTTGAATTCCAATAATTTAAGTGTGTTTGGTTGAGCGTTGCCATGACCGGAGGCAGCCATTTTACGACCGCTATCACCGATTACCATTACATTTCATTTAGATAGTAAGGCGACAATTCCCGGTATATAGCTATAATATTAGCTAGTTAGGCAAATTATACAAGTGAAGATTGTGCATACAGAAAAATTATTATTCCTCTTCCAATTATGTAACTTTACTTTTCGTATTCGGCGGGAGCCCCGGCTGTACCAACCATGCCGGGAACCCCGGCGGTACCAACATGGCCATGGTTCCTTCCAGAGCTAGGCTAGCCTCGATCATATATACGTTAGTAAAGTAATTCCCGATGTATAGCCTCGCCCTATCATTCATTATTAATTCAGGTGGGGACTTACATCCTCTGGAATTACGCATAATGTTCGATATATATTCTCCTTTAGAGAAAGGAGGCTAAACCCTTCCTCCCTCCTGAGTACCGCCGCCATTACAGGCGGCAACCACTGTCTTTCCTCATTACCGTCAAGTAGAACGCTGGCTTTGGGTTAGATAGTAACTAAACTCTGTCGTTCTTCATTGCCATCGAGTAGAACTCCGGCTTTGGGATAGATGGTAATTAACTCAGGCTGCCCTTGTATCGCTGGCGACGATGTCACCAGCAAAGGATTCATGTTTCCTCTGCCACCGACGACGTCGTCGGCACAGGAAGCCGCGTTTTCCCAGTCCACTGGCGGAGGTAGGCGGCATACCTGCCACCACCTCTCCTCCAGTGAGCTATAACACTCTTTCCCTTCTCCCTTCTGTCCTTTAGTGTCAGCATAGCCAACACAACATTCTTTCGCCGGTATTCTGACAGTCATCCTGGCTTGCCAGGTTGTCTGCGTTGCCGGCCGGGACCCTACCGGCGGCAGTTAGCCCAGCCGCCTCAGCCACATTCCTCCCTATGTCCTTCCTTCACTGGAAGTGAATGTCACTGGGGGAAGATTGAGACGGCCCTGAGTGCTGCCGGTGAGAAACCCAACATATTTTTGAGAAGTCTTCAGCCCTCTCTAGGTCTGCCATCCACAATTATTGCCGTCGGCAGTACAGCTGGCGGCAGGCCTTTTGTGGATGGATGGAAGCTAGAATCTGAAAGATTCTTACCCGTTCCATTAGAACTCTCATTCTGCCAAGGAGACAGTAGGCGGCCTGATAGTCCTCCTACACTTCCAATTGTTGTGCTAAACTATAATAATAGGAAACTCTCTTTCCTTAATGCATTCTCTCTCTCTCTCTATCAGTTAGTGCCTCCAGGTACTAACCTAACCTCGTTAGTACACTGGCTGAACTACCGTACACACACAAAAAAAAAAATACAGTATTACAATAATTTTCTAACATATTCTGTGTTTCCTTTCACAGTCTATTGTTGGGACCGCAATATAATGTTGAGGTTGAGTAACCCCTCAACATCCAGATGAATCCTTTGATCATCAGGACCCTAATAAATCACCGATCAGTATTAATATACTACAGGTGGATAAGTTAGTATAAACACTTACTAACACTAACTCTAAGTACTAGATTTTCTTCCACACTGTATTCTCCCTAACAGGGAATCTAAAATATTATTACTGACGGAGGTCTCAGCAATTGCCTGGGAGAGGAAACACAGATATGGGTCTTTCCTATTTTCTTTCCAGCTTATTATCCTAAGCTACCATTTACAATACTGTAGTGTTTACTATTGCTAATAAAATTTATGCATTTATATCAATGATATAAAATCCACATAACCATTGAAACCATTTCCTTTAATGGAGAAGCCAATGGTGAAGCGCGCAGCTATGTTCTGCAACCACTTTAGTGGGCATACGATGTGCAGGTCTCATGCCCCCTGCTGTATCGTGTCCGGATCCCTGAAGTATTGAGGCCCGAAGGGTTGCTCTACCTGCTCAACCTGATAACCAAAGGCTCCTGAGAAGCCATCCCAGTCACTGTGGAGACTAGGGACACAGCAAGGGAAACGCTTCGTAAGTGGGTAAGAGGGTTCCAAAAGAACTCTCCGGGACCTTACCTACCTAATGAATCTCTAAGGTGACTTCTGTTACCTAAGGCGCTAGCAAACGCAGTAGTGCCCCAGGAACAGGTCCAGCCTCCTCTTATGCAGCTGAAGATCGACGCGGACATCCATAAGGCACTAGAAGGCATGGACATCCACCAAGAACGGATGTCAGAAGTTTCCACCGACACAGAACAGGACCTACTGCAAGAAGGCCCTGAAAAAGACGTGGATCTACCACGTAGAGAGGAAGAAGGATCCATTTCGACGGTAACTGAGGACCCTCAGTTCGCCGTGACGGCATTCCAACCAATGCCATCAACCTCTTCAACACCAACTCCTCAATCAACTACACAGGTCGACAAGAGTGAAGCAATCCCCACGTCGATCCAGCAGATGTTGGAATCGTTCCGAAAGGAACAAGAAGCGATGAAACAATCCATCCAACAGAACAAGAGACAGATACAGGAAAGGGATCGTCCTGGAACTTCCAGGGGCTCTACTAAGCCCCTTAGAGTATCAGATCTCCCTCACTGCTCCGAAACCAACCACTGGAGGTACGCGGAGCACATGCCCATGATGAATGGGAAGCTATTTGTTTCAGAGAAGTTGGGGGCCAAACTTTTTGAAGATCTTGAGTTCTGGCCCAGCTTTTCAGCCTATCCAGACTGTTACGTGAGACTGCGGGATCAAATTGCATCCCATGAGGAAACGGTACCGAAGGAAGTCATTGTCTTCGAACATGACAAGGCACAAAACATCCTTGTAAAGTCCTTGAAAGGAGCCGGATACACCAACTCCAAAGTCTCAGCACCGAGCAAGAGGCATCTCACCTTTGTTGCTCCTTCCTCTATCACTTTCCCCTTTTCGGAGAAAGCTCTAAAATTTGTCATTAAGGCAATTGAAGAGGGCAAACCCTGCCCATCTCTAAAGGAATGCAAACTGTTCTCTCTAGCAGTGCATACCTGCGGGGGAGAAGGGGAAGGACGTCCATCTAACCTTCTCTGCCTCAAAATTGGATCCAGAGATAGCAGACCAGCAGTTCAATGAGAACCTCCCGAAGTTGCCAGACCATCTTTTGAGGAGAGAACAGGAGACGAAAGAGAGACTAGCGGCCTCCATTTTTCATCAGAACTCCCTGGAAATGTGCGCAGGCTTACATAATGCCCCAGAAATTTTTGCTTTCCTGGCTAAGTCTCCCTTGTGAAGGACTTATATGCTTTCATCAAGCCAAGAAGGACCTGTAAAGAACAAGTATTTGCCTCGGCAACAGTGAAATACGAACCCAGGAATCTGATTTCATCGTGTATCTGGGGCAAGGACCTATTCCCAATGGAAGCGGTCAGAGAAGTCATAGCCAAAGCAGCCATGGAGAACAGGAACCTTCTCCAAAAGTGGGGCATGAAATCAAAGAGGAAATCATCCTCAGACGGAGGTCCCCAACCTAAGAACAATAAAGGCAAGGAGACCAAGTAAACCTGCGCAACTTCCGACCATGACCATGGCCACAGTGCCTCAACTGGTAGCACAGCCTCAAACCACCTTCCAGATGGTCCCTCAACAGCTCGTAGCCCAGTCGCTAGCATTTAATCCTGGCTTTGAGAGGCAGTCGACCAACTTTCTTCCATATAAAGGAAAAGGCCAAAGAAGAGGTTCCTCTGGAAACCCCTCACAGGGCAGAGGAGGATGCGGTCACGGACACAAGTTCCTAGGACCACCCAAGCACTGAGGGGTTCCAAGTAGGAGGCAGATTATACCACTTTTGGGATCGCTGGACCTTCGATCCCTGGACCCACAGCCTAATAACAAATGGACTCGGGTGGATATGCAACAGAACTCCACTCTGTTTTCCAGAATTCTTCCAACATTCCACCCCCTTGTTAGAAGAATATACCTCAGAACTCGAACAAGAAGGTAATAAGGAAAGCAAAGTTCTTCAAATTCCAGGGAAGGCAGTTTTGTGTTCCCAAGAAAGACTCAGACAAACTCAGAGTCATTCTAGACTTGTCCCCACTCAATAAGTTCATCGAGAACAAAAAGTTCAGAATGCTTACTTTGCAACACATAAGGACCCTTCTACCAAAAGGGGCATACACAGTCTCAACAGACCTGGCAGACGCCTACTGGCATCTGCCAGTCAGTAGCCTCTTCTCCTCCTACCTAGGATTCAAGCTACAGAAGAAGAAATTTGTCTTCAGAGCAATGCCCTTCGGACTGAACACAGACCCAAGGATATTCACAAAACTAGCAGACACAATCGTCCAACAGCTACGCTCCAAAGGAGTTCAAGTGGTAGCACATCTAGACAATTGGCTGGTGTGGGCAGAATCCATGACTACTTGTCTGCAAGCAGCCAAAAAGGTGATTCAGTTCCTGGAACACCTGGACTTCAAGATCAATCTCATGAAGTCTCGCCTTTCTCCCACTCAAAAGTTCCAATGGTTAGGAATCCAATGGAACTTCAAGTCACAACACTTCTCCATTCTATCCAAGAAGAGGAGAGAGATAGCGGGAGCTGTCAAGAGACTAATCCGTCACAAGAGGATTTCAAGACGCCAACAGGAAAAAGTATTGGGCTCTCTCCAGTTTGCAGCAGTGACAGACCCGGTGCTAAAAGCACGTCTAAAAGATGTTTCAGGAGTCTGGAGAAGATACGCATCAAACGCTCGAAGAGATCAACTAAGGTTGACCCCGACCCAATTGCACATATTATAAAGGCCGTGGTCAACAGCCAAGAGCCTTGCACGGACAATCCCCCTGCAACCACCACAACCATCAGTCGTGATACACACGGTCGCTTCCTTAGAACGTTGGGGAGGCCATTCTCATGAGAGAAAAGTGCAGGGGAATTGGTCGCACCAGTTCAAAACCTTTCTCATTAATATCTTGGAAGCTATGGAAGTTTTCCTGACATTGAAGAAACTATCCCTTCGCAGAGCAATCCACATCAGATTGGTCCTGGGCAACGAAGTGATAGTAAAATGTCTAAACTGACAAGGCTCGAGATCACCTCACATCAACCATGTGATACTAGCCATCTTCTACTGGGCAAGAAAGAAGGGATGGCACTTATTAGCAGTTCACCTACAAGGGTTCCGCAACGTGACTGCGGATGCTCTATCCAGGCAAAAGCCGATAGAGACAGAATGGTCCCTAGACGCAGACTCATTCTCCTTCACCTCGGAAAAAGTCCCGGAACTCCAGATCAACCTCTTCGCAACGAGCGACAACAAGAAACTACCTCGTTACGTAGCCCCTTATACGGACCCTCCAGCAGAAGCGATAGACGCCATGTCCCTCAACTGGAACAGGTGGAATCGCATTTACCTGTTTCCACCAACCAATCTCCTGCTAAGAGTCCTCGACAAGCTAAGATCCTTCAGAGGGACAGCAGCAGTAGTGGCCCCTAAATGGCCCAGAAGCAATTGGTTCCCTCTAGTTCTAGAATTGAAACTGAAGCTGTTTCCTCTGCCGAATCCAGTTTTATATCCAAATGGTCCAGAAGTCGACTGTCTACGCTTCATCCTCGAGAACCAACAACCTACATCTCATGATTTTTTGGGCTTGGCCATGTCTCCCTGATGGAAGGTTCCTTTAGGTAGCTTTCTAAGGGATATTTGCTACAGTGATACTCCCAGAGAATTAACCATAGGTCTCCAGAATTCTAACTCCTGGCGCGAGTATCCTTAATATATCTTTATGGATATAATATAATATCAGGGGACGTATTTTTTGATACGATACATAGCAATCTTCACCCTGAATAGATTCAACTCTTTGAGGGGAAAGAATGGCGAACGAAAAGGGAGTCGTTATGAAGGTACCCAGTGGACATCCTCTCTGTACTACTACGGCCCACCATTCCTTTGAACTGTAGCATTTAAGCTAAGTGCGCTTCCATGTTTCTCTCGGTGTTGTTACTGTTTCTTGGAATATTATCATGCAATGTCCAGCATCTTCATCCTCTGGAAAGTTGAGTATTTGATCTTTCCTGTGTATAATTTTAAGGCTCCCTTCTCACAGTTAAATTCGTATAATTTAAGTGTGTTTAGTGGAGCATAGCTGACACCGGACGCGGCCATTTTGAGACCGGTGTCGCACGCCATAAATCCATTATATTAAGTCAGTAGTGTGACGCTCCCGGTATTTAGCTATAAAGAAACTTTTCAGCTAGTTAGGCAATTTATTCTAGTGAAGATTCGCATACATTATAATATTTCCTCTTCCGATATGTAACGTTACTTTCGTATACGAAGGGGACCCCGGTGGTACCATCCATGGCCGCGGTCCTCACCGAAGTTAGGCTAGCCTAACCCGCTTTGTATACGTTAGTAAAGTAATTCCCATTGTTTAACCTTTTCGTGTCGTTTCCTATTAATTCAGTCGGGGATATATATCCCCTAGAATTTATGGGTATAATTCGATATATTTCTCTTCTAGAGAAAAGAGGTTAAACACTTTCTACCACGAGCCGCCGCCATCACAAGAAGCAACCCTATCTTTCGTCATCACCACCGAGTAGTAAACTCTGGCTTGACTTAGATAATATTTTACCATCTATCGTCTTTGCTGCCGAGTATCCCAGCTTCGAAGTATAACGGTAACTCAGGGTGTACTGTCTTGCAGCAGACAATGTCGCCGACAGGGGAATCTTTGTTCCTCTACCATCCACAACGTTGTCGGCAAGGGAAGCTATGCTTCCTTAGTTTACAGCCGAAAGTAGGCGGCATACCTGCCACAGGTTTTCTCCCCTGTAAACTATAAGACACATCTTATAGCTGACAATGTCGCCGACAGGGGAATCTTTGTTCCTCTGCCGACCATAACGATGTTGGCACAAGAAGCCATGCTTTCTTAGTTTACAGCTGAAAGTAGGCGGCATACCTGCCGCCGCCTTTCTCCCCTGCAAACTATAAGACCCTTTTCCCTCCCGCCTCTGTCCTTTAGTGTCAGCCTAGCCGTCACAACATTCTTTCGCCGGTATTCTGACAGTCATCCCAGCTTGCTGGGTTGACTAAGTTGCCCTTCGGGACCCTACCAGCGGCGGTTAGGTTGCCACCTCGGCCAACTCCTCTTTATGTCCTTCCTTCACCGGAAGCGAATGCCCCGAGGGGGGGGAGACTGAGCCGGCCCTGACGGCTGCCGGTGGGAAACCCAATATACTGTTGAGAATTCTTCCGTCCTCTCTTGGCCTGCCATCCACAGACCTTACAACCAGCAGTACAGCTGGCGGCAAAAGTTGTGGCTTGATGGAAGCTAGAATCAGATGCATTCCTCCCCTTCCATTAGAACTCTCATTTTGGCAAGGAGACAGTCGGGGGCAGTAGCCCTCCTACACTTCCAATTATTGTGCTAAACCATAATAATAGGAAATCCTCCTTTCCATTCTTTCTCTCTCTGTATCAGTTAGTGCTGCCAGGCACTAGCCTAACCCCGGTAGTGTACCGGTAAAACTACAGATTACAACAATACAGTAGCCAGTAAAACTACAGTATATAACAATACAGTAGCTGGAAAACTACAGTATATAACAATAAAATAGTTGGTAAAACTACAGTATACAACAATACAGTAGTTGGTAAAACTACAGTATACGACAATACAGTAGTACAAGTATTTCTAACATACTCTGTGTATCCTTTCACAGTCTACTGTTGGGACCGCATAACATGTTGAGGTTCAGGTATTCCCTCAACATCCCGATGAATCATTTGATTATCGGGACACTTATGAAACACCGTTCAGTATTAATATTCTACAGGTGGAGGAGTTAGTATAAATATTCACTAACTCCGGCTCTACATACAGGAGTTATTCCACTCTGTATTTTCCCTTATAAGGAATTTAAATATTAATATTGATGGAGGTCTCAGCAATTACCTGGGAGAGGAAACACATATATGTGTCTTTCCTATTTCCTTTGTAGCTTACACTCCTAAGCTATTAAATATAATAGTAAGTATTACTATTTCTAAGTATGCATTTATATCAATGATATAAACAACTGAATATTCGTTTCACCCTTTCTTTCCTTACAGGAGGAGCCAATGGTGAAGTGTGCAGTTGTTCTGCAACCACACGAGTAAGGACTTTTGTGGGTATACGAAGTGCAAGTCTCATACCCCTTGCTGCAACGTATCTGGATCCCTGAGGTACTGGGACCCGAAGGGTTGCTCCAACTGCTCGACCTTGCTGACCGACGGCTTCGGGGAAGAGATCACTGACACCACGGAGTCAAGGAATACAGCAAGGGAAACCCTTCGAAGGTGGGTAAGAGGGTTCCAGAAGAACTCTCCGGGACCTTACCTACCTAACGAATCTCTAAGGTGCCTTCTGTTCCCTAAGTCTTAATCCAGTGCAGTTGTGCCCCAGGTACAGGTCCAGCCTCCCTTCATCCAACTGACAGTGGACGCGGACATCAACAAGGCACTGCAAGGCATAGATATCCACCAAGAACGGATGTCGGAGGTGTCCACCGACACCGAACAGGGCCTACTGCAAGAAGGCCCTGAAGAAGTGGTTCAACGGTGACTGAGAACCCTCACTTCACTGTGACGGCATATCAACCTGTGCCATTAACCTCTTCAGCCCCAAATCCCCAACCGGCTATGGAGGTCGGCAGGAGAAAAGCGCTCCTAGAGTCGATCCAGCAGATGTTGGCAGTGTTCTGGAAGGAACAGGAGGAGATTAAACAAGATTTCAAAGAGACGAAGAGAGAGGTAAAGGAAGGGAAACGCTCTGGAGCTTCCAGGGGCTCTACTAAGCCCCTTAGAGTATCTGACTTCCCTCATTGCTCCGAAACTAACCCCTGGAGGTAAACGGAGGACATGCCCATGATGAATGGGAACCTTTATATCACCGAGAATTTGGGGCCAAACCCTTGAAGATCTCCAATTCTGGCCTAGCTTTTCAGCATACCCAGATTGTTATATGAGACTGCGAGATGAACCAGCATCCCGCGAGGAGATGGTACCTAAGGAAGTCATTGTCTTCGAGCATGACAAGGCACAGGCTATCCTAACCAAGACCCTGAAAGGAACCGGATATGCCAACTCCAAAGTCTCGGCATTGAGCAAGAGGCACCCCACCTTCATTGCTCCTTCCTCCAGAGCTTTCCCTTTTCGGTGAAACCCCTTGACTGTGTCATGAGAGCAGTCGATGAGGGCAAACCGAGCCCAGTCCTAGAAGAATGCAAACCATTATCTCTAGCCATGCCTACCTGCGAGGAGAAGTGGAAAGAAGTACATCTAACCTTCTCCGTCTCTAAGTTGGATTCGGAGATAGCAAGCCAGCAGCTCAACGAGAACCTTCCAAAGTTCACTGTGACGGCATATCAACCTGTGCCGTTAACCTCTTCAGCCCCAACTCCCCAACCGGCTATGGAGGTCGGCAGGAGCAAAGCGCTCCTAGAGTCGATCCAGCAGATGTTGGCAGTGTTCTGGAAGGAACAGGAGGAGATTAAACAAGATTTCAAAGAGACGAAGAGAGAGGTAAAGGAAGGGAAACGCTCTGGAGCTTCCAGGGGCTCTACTAAGCCCCTTAGAGTATCTGACTTCCCTCATTGCTCCGAAACTAACCCCTGGAGGTAAACGGAGGACATGCCCATGATGAATGGGAACCTTTATATCACCGAGAATTTGGGGCCAAACCCTTCAAGATCTCCAATTCTGGCCTAGCTTTTCAGCATACCCAGATTGTTACGTGAGACTGCGAGATGAACCAGCATCCCGCGAGGAGACGGTACCTAAGGAAGTCATTGTCTTCGAGCATGACAAGGCACAGGCTATCCTAACCAAGACCCTGAAAGGAACCGGATATGCCAACTCCAAAGTCTCGGCATTGAGCAAGAGGCACCCCACCTTCATTGCTCCTTCCTCCAGAGCTTTCCCTTTTCGGTGAAACCCCTTGACTGTGTCATGAGAGCAGTCGATGAGGGCAAACCGAGCCCAGTCCTAGAAGAATGCAAACCATTATCTCTAGCCATGCCTACCTGCGAGGAGAAGTGGAAAGAAGTACATCTAACCTTCTCCGTCTCTAAGTTGGATTCGGAGATAGCAAGCCAGCAGCTCAACGAGAACCTTCCAAAGTTCACTGTGACGGCATATCAACCTGTGCCGTTAACCTCTTCAGCACCAACTCCCCAACCGGCTATGGAGGTCGGCAGGAGCAAAGCGCTCCTAGAGTCGATCCAGCAGATGTTGGCAGTGTTCTGGAAGGAACAGGAGGAGATTAAACAAGATTTCAAAGAGACGAAGAGAGAGGTAAAGGAAGGGAAACGCTCTGGAGCTTCCAGGGGCTCTACTAAGCCCCTTAGAGTATCTGACTTCCCTCATTGCTCCGAAACTAACCCCTGGAGGTAAACGGAGGACATGCCCATGATGAATGGGAACCTTTATATCACCGAGAATTTGGGGCCAAACACTTGAAGATCTCCAATTCTGGCCTAGCTTTTCAGCATACCCAGATTGTTACGTGAGACTGCGAGATGAACCAGCATCCCGCGAGGAGACGGTACCTAAGGAAGTCATTGTCTTCGAGCATGACAAGGCACAGGCTATCCTAACCAAGACCCTGAAAGGAGCCGGATATGCCAACTCCAAAGTCTCGGCATTGAGCAAGAGGCACCCCACCTTCATTGCTCCTTCCTCCAGAGCTTTCCCTTTTCGGTGAAACCCCTTGACTGTGTCATGAGAGCAGTCGATGAGGGCAAACCGAGCCCAGTCCTAGAAGAATGCAAACCATTATCTCTAGCCATGCCTACCTGCGAGGAGAAGTGGAAAGAAGTACATCTAACCTTCTCCGTCTCTAAGTTGGATTCGGAGATAGCAAGCCAGCAGCTCAACGAGAACCTTCCAAAGTTCACTGTGACGGCATATCAACCTGTGCCGTTAACCTCTTCAGCCCCAACTCCCCAACCGGCTATGGAGGTCGGCAGGAGCAAAGCGCTCCTAGAGTCGATCCAGCAGATGTTGGCAGTGTTCTGGAAGGAACAGGAGGAGATTAAACAAGATTTCAAAGAGACGAAGAGAGAGGTAAAGGAAGGGAAACGCTCTGGAGCTTCCAGGGGCTCTACTAAGCCCCTTAGAGTATCTGACTTCCCTCATTGCTCCGAAACTAACCCCTGGAGGTAAACGGAGGACATGCCCATGATGAATGGGAACCTTTATATCACCGAGAATTTGGGGCCAAACCCTTCAAGATCTCCAATTCTGGCCTAGCTTTTCAGCATACCCAGATTGTTACGTGAGACTGCGAGATGAACCAGCATCCCGCGAGGAGACGGTACCTAAGGAAGTCATTGTCTTCGAGCATGACAAGGCACAGGCTATCCTAACCAAGACCCTGAAAGGAGCCGGATATGCCAACTCAAAGGCTCGGCATTGAGCAAGAGGCACCCCACCTTCATTGCTCCTTCCTCCAGAGCTTTCCCTTTTCGGTGAAACCCCTTGACTGTGTCATGAGAGCAGTCGATGAGGGCAAACCGAGCACAGTCCTAGAAGAATGCAAACCATTATCTCTAGCCATGCCTACCTGCGAGGAGAAGTGGAAAGAAGTACATCTAACCTTCTCTGTCTCTAAGTTGGATTCGGAGATAGCAAGCCAGCAGCTCAACGAGAACCTTCCAAAGTTCACTGTGACGGCATATCAACCTGTGCCGTTAACCTCTTCAGCCCCAACTCCCCAACCGGCTATGGAGGTCGGCAGGAGCAAAGCGCTCCTAGAGTCGATCCAGCAGATGTTGGCAGTGTTCTGGAAGGAACAGGAGGAGATTAAACAAGATTTCAAAGAGACGAAGAGAGAGGTAAAGGAAGGGAAACGCTCTGGAGCTTCCAGGGGCTCTACTAAGCCCCTTAGAGTATCTGACTTCCCTCATTGCTCCGAAACTAACCCCTGGAGGTAAACGGAGGACATGCCCATGATGAATGGGAACCTTTATATCACCGAGAATTTGGGGCCAAACCCTTCAAGATCTCCAATTCTGGCCTAGCTTTTCAGCATACCCAGATTGTTACGTGAGACTGCGAGATGAACCAGCATCCCGCGAGGAGACGGTACCTAAGGAAGTCATTGTCTTCGAGCATGACAAGGCACAGGCTATCCTAACCAAGACCCTGAAAGGAGCCGGATATGCCAACTCCAAAGTCTCGGCATTGAGCAAGAGGCACCCCACCTTCATTGCTCCTTCCTCCAGAGCTTTCCCTTTTCGGTGAAACCCCTTGACTGTGTCATGAGAGCAGTCGATGAGGGCAAACCGAGCACAGTCCTAGAAGAATGCAAACCATTATCTCTAGCCATGCCTACCTGCGAGGAGAAGTGGAAAGAAGTACATCTAACCTTCTCTGTCTCTAAGTTGGATTCGGAGATAGCAAGCCAGCAGCTCAACGAGAACCTTCCAAAGTTCACTGTGACGGCATATCAACCTGTGCCGTTAACCTCTTCAGCCCCAACTCCCCAACCGGCTATGGAGGTCGGCAGGAGCAAAGCGCTCCTAGAGTCGATCCAGCAGATGTTGGCAGTGTTCTGGAAGGAACAGGAGGAGATTAAACAAGATTTCAAAGAGACGAAGAGAGAGGTAAAGGAAGGGAAACGCTCTGGAGCTTCCAGGGGCTCTACTAAGCCCCTTAGAGTATCTGACTTCCCTCATTGCTCCGAAACTAACCCCTGGAGGTAAACGGAGGACATGCCCATGATGAATGGGAACCTTTATATCACCGAGAATTTGGGGCCAAACCCTTCAAGATCTCCAATTCTGGCCTAGCTTTTCAGCATACCCAGATTGTTACGTGAGACTGCGAGATGAACCAGCATCCCGCGAGGAGACGGTACCTAAGGAAGTCATTGTCTTCGAGCATGACAAGGCACAGGCTATCCTAACCAAGACCCTGAAAGGAGCCGGATATGCCAACTCCAAAGTCTCGGCATTGAGCAAGAGGCACCCCACCTTCATTGCTCCTTCCTCCAGAGCTTTCCCTTTTCGGTGAAACCCCTTGACTGTGTCATGAGAGCAGTCGATGAGGGCAAACCGAGCACAGTCCTAGAAGAATGCAAACCATTATCTCTAGCCATGCCTACCTGCGAGGAGAAGTGGAAAGAAGTACATCTAACCTTCTCTGTCTCTAAGTTGGATTCGGAGATAGCAAGCCAGCAGCTCAACGAGAACCTTCCAAAGTTCACTGTGACGGCATATCAACCTGTGCCGTTAACCTCTTCAGCCCCAACTCCCCAACCGGCTATGGAGGTCGGCAGGAGCAAAGCGCTCCTAGAGTCGATCCAGCAGATGTTGGCAGTGTTCTGGAAGGAACAGGAGGAGATTAAAAAAGATTTCAAAGAGACGAAGAGAGAGGTAAAGGAAGGGAAACGCTCTGGAGCTTCCAGGGGCTCTACTAAGCCCCTTAGAGTATCTGACTTCCCTCATTGCTCCGAAACTAACCCCTGGAGGTAAACGGAGGACATGCCCATGATGAATGGGAACCTTTATATCACCGAGAATTTGGGGCCAAACCCTTCAAGATCTCCAATTCTGGCCTAGCTTTTCAGCATACCCAGATTGTTACGTGAGACTGCCAGATGAACCAGCATCCCGCGAGGAGACGGTACCTAAGGAAGTCATTGTCTTCGAGCATGACAAGGCACAGGCTATCCTAACCAAGACCCTGAAAGGAGCCGGATATGCCAACTCCAAAGTCTCGGCATTGAGCAAGAGGCACCCCACCTTCATTGCTCCTTCCTCCAGAGCTTTCCCTTTTCGGTGAAACCCCTTGACTGTGTCATGAGAGCAGTCGATGAGGGCAAACCGAGCCCAGTCCTAGAAGAATGCAAACCATTATCTCTAGCCATGCCTACCTGCGAGGAGAAGTGGAAAGAAGTACATCTAACCTTCTCCGTCTCTAAGTTGGATTCGGAGATAGCAAGCCAGCAGCTCAACGAGAACCTTCCAAAGTTGCCAGAACATCTTCTGAGAAGGGAACAGGAGACAAAAGAAAGACTTGCCGCTTCTTTGTCCCATCAGAACTGCCTGGAAATGTGTGCAGGCCTAACCAATCCCCCAGACATGTACATGGTCTTAGCCAAGTCCCACATGGGTACCCTTGTGAAGGATTTATATGCCTTCGTCAGGTCAAGGAGGACCTGTAGAGAGCATGTGTTTGCCACAGCAATGGTAAAACACGAACCCAGGAAGCTGATCACATCATGCATCTGGGGCAAAGACCTTTTCCCACAAGATGTGGTTCAAGAAGTTATTGCCAAAGCCGCCACGGAGAATAGGAACCTTCTCCAAAAGTGGGGCATGTCTTCTAAGAGGAAATCATCCTCAGACAGTGGTCCCCAACCTAAGAATAAGAAGGCAAAGAAACCATGTAGACCTGCACAACTTCTGACCGTGACCATGGCCACAGTGCCTCAAATGGTAACCCAGCCGCAAACCACCTTTCAGATGGTCCCTCAGCTGGTGGCCCAATCACCTGTTTTCAACACAGGTTTTGAGAGGCATATGACTACCTTTCGGCCCTACAAAGGTAGAGGCCCAAAAAGAGGCTCCTCAAGAAACCCCTCAAGGGGTAGAGGTGGACGCAGTCAGGGAAGCAAGTCCTCAGGAACCTCTAAGCAATGAGAGGTTCCAGGTAGGAGGCAGATGGAATAGAATCTACCTGTTCCCACCAACCAACCTCCTTCTAAAGGTCCTCGACAAACTAATATCCTTCAGAGGAACAGCTGCAGTAGTGGCCCCTAAATGGCCCAGAAGCAATTGGTTCCCTCTAGTTCTGGAATTGAAACTGAAGCTGCTTCCTCTCCCGAACCCAGTTTTATCACAACTGGTTCAGAAGTCGACTGTTTATGCTTCATCCTTGAGAACCAACAACCTACATCTCATGATTTTTTCACCCTAGCAGCCAAGAAAAGGTTTGGGATCTCAAAGGACTAAATCGACTTCATCGAAGAATACACGCCAAGTTCAACTAGGAGACCATATGAATTGTCTTGGAAGAAGTGGGTTTCCTTTGTGAAAGCAAGGAAACCGACAGAAATATCAATAGACTTCTGTCTCTCCTTCTTCATCCACCTACACGAACAAGGCCTTGCTTCCACCACAATAACTGCGTGTAAGTCGGCTTTGACTAGACCTCTTCTGTACTCCTATCAGGTGGACCTTTCAGGTGAAATCTTTAATAAGATACCAAAAGCATGCGCTAGACTCAAACCAGCAACCCCTCCAAAGCCAATAACATGGTCGTTGGACAAAGTCTTGCACTATGCTTCGAATCTGAACAATGAGGATTGCACCCTAAAGGATCTAATACAGAAAGTGATATTTCTGTTTGCTATAGCCTCAGGGGCTAAAGTTAGTGAAATAGTAGCCTTATCAAGAAATGAAGGCCATATCCAGCTCTTGGAAACAGGAGAACTGAATCTCTTCCCTGATCCTACCTTTCTCGCCAAAAACAAGCTGCCCACCAAAAGGTGGGGTCCTTGGAGAATCTGCCCTCTGAAGGAAGATGTCTCTTTATGCCCAGTAGAGTGTCTCAAGGGCTATCTTCGAAGAACTTCAGACTTCAAGGAGGGACAGCTTTTCCGAGGCGAAACCTCAGGATCAAACTTATCTCTAAGACAACTGAGGGCAAAACTCACCTACTTTATTCACAGAGCGGATCCTGACAGCAAGGAAAGTTGCTTCTTCGTTGAATTTCTTTCAACACATGGACTTTGAGAGGCTCCGCTCATATACAGGGTCGAAATCATCCAGAGTCTTCTATAAACATTATGCGAAGCAAGTGCATGAGATAAAACACTTTGTGGCGGCGGCAGGTAGTGTCATAAAACCTTTTGTCTAGCGCTGCGATGAACAGTGAACCATTTTGGGACTCAACAGTGTATCGGGTGAATAGATGTTAGCATTTTCTAGTGTTAATACTTTCTAGTGAAAATCACTATGGTGATTAATAGCCTATTCTATACAGGTGCAGATCTAACCAATAACACCAGTGCCATGTGAACATATGAACACAGTGTTGAAACATACTCAACATCTGAGTGAAACTAGACAAGCTTAGCTTCACATTCATTGAGTGGCATTTTAAAAAAAAATGAATTAATATATGTATATTCTTCCCTTACACGTCAGAAATATATATAACCCCGATGTTTATATGTGCAAGGTTGGATTCCTTCTCATGATACATTATTAATCTATTTTGCTTATAAAAATAAAGAGAAAAAATGTATCTGCATCTTCTTTTATCCTCAGTACATCAATAAAAAAAATCCAGAGTTTTTCTATTTCCTTAAATAGACACCTTGATGGTACATACCGATGTCCAAAGTACGAATAGGTAATCGCTAGAAAGTTTCCCTTGCGTCCTTATGGAGATACAAACTTTGAATCCGTATAGTCCAAGTCGACATTTTCCCTGCAGGAGGCAGAAAGCCCTAAGCTTGTTGGATATGACAAATAATGATAATGTCATATATAAGGGTCTAGGAGACCATATAAGGAACTCATTCAAAGTAAAGGCACTTATACAAACCCACAGATACAGTACTTTCAAGGTAATTCTCTGGTAAGCTTCCATCAGGACGACATGGCCGAGCCCATAAAACGGACTTTGAGCAAAGCTAAAAATCTATTTTTGGGTGAGATAGCCATGTCGTCCTGATGGACCCACCATTCTTTCTTAAATGACCCCACCCGAAACTACTCTATCTGGGGCTATTCCTCCTTAAATGCAAACTAGGAATGATTGGCCATAGTAGTACGGAGAGGAGGTCTACTGGGTACCTTGATAACGGCTCCCCTTTCGTTCACCACTCTTCCCCCTCAAAGAGTTAAATCTATTCCGGGTGAAGATTGCTATGTGTCGTATCAAAAAATATGTTCCCTGATATTATGCGAAATCCTTCAAGATATATTAAGGATACGCGTGCCAGGAGTTAGAATTCTGGAGACCTATGGTTAATTCTCTGGGAGTATCACTGTAGCAAATATCCCTTAGAAAGCTACCTAAAGGAACCTTCCATCAGGAGGACATGGCTATCTCACCCAAAAATAAATTTTTCGCTTTGCTCAAAATCCGTTTTCTCGCCCTAGCAGCGAACAAAAAGTTTGGAATCTCGAAGGATAAAGTTGACTTCCTTGAAGAGTACAAGTCAAGTTCGACAAGGAGACAATATGAGTCATCTTGGAAGAAATGGGTGTCCTTTGTGAAAACAAGGAAGCCAACAGAAATATCAATAGATTTCTATTTCGCTTTCTTCATACACCTACACGAACAAGGCCTGGCTTCCACCACGATTACCGCGTGTAAGTTGGCCCTGACTAGACCACTTCTGTATGCTTTTGAGGTGGACCTCACTAGTGAAATCTTCAACAAGATCCCAAAAGCATGCGCTAGACTCAAGCCGGCAACCCCTCCAAAGCCCATCACGTGGTCTTTGGACAAAGTCTTGCAATATGCTTTGAACCTAAACAATGATGATTGTACTTTAAATGATCTAACACAGAAAGTCATCTTTCTGTTTGCAATAACCTTAGGGGCTAGAGTTAGCAAAATAGTGGCCTTTCCTAGAAACAAAGGCCATATTCAGTTCCTGGACTCAGGAGAACTGAATTTATTTCCCGATCCTGCCTTTCTCGTTAAGAACGAGCTATCCACCAAGAAGTGGGGTCCTTGGAGAATCTGCCCACTGAAGGAAGATGTCTCTCTATGCCCAGTAGAGTGTCTAGAGGTCTATCTTCGAAGAACTTCAGACTTCAAGGAAGGACAGCTCTTCAGAGGCGAAACTTCAGGATCAAACCTATCCTTAAGACAACTGAGAAAAAGCTCACCTACTTTATTCGCAGAGCAGATCATGACAGCACACCCCCAGGTCACGATCCAAGAAAAGTTGCTTCTTAGTTGAATTTCTTTCAACACATGGACTTTGAGAGACTCCGCTCATATACTGAGTGGAAATCATCCAGGGTCTTCTATAAACACTATGTGAAGCAAGTACATGAAATAAAACACTTTGTGGTGGCGGCGGGTAGTGTCATAAAACCCGTCGTCTAGTGCTGCGATGAACAGTGGACTGTTTTGGGACTTAACAGTATATCGGGTGAGTAGGTATTCGTACCTTCTAATGCAAATCATTACGATGATTAATAGACTGTTCTATACAGGTGCATAATCTGACCAATAACACCAGTGCCGTGTGGACGTTTGCATCACAGTGTTTACGCATATCCAAAATCTGTGCAAGTCAGACAGATTTGGTTTCACATCTCCATTGAGTGGCATTATTCTGATAATGAAATTATATATATATATATATATATATATATATATATATATATATATATATATATATATATATATATATATATATATATATCTGTATTTATGCATATATATATATATATATATATATATATATATATATATATATATATATATATATATATATATATATATATATATATATATATCCTCCTTTACAGGTCAACATATGAACCCGGATGTGAATGAATGCTGGATGAGATTCTTATTTTGTTGCAACCACATTTAATAATGTAATTGCAAAGTAATGATAAAAAATGTATACGAGTCTTATTTTTTACTCCTCGGTTGCTTTTAAATAAAGCATGCCAGACTTTTATTTTATCCTTATAGATAGAAAAAACTTGAACCAAGTACAGATCTCCAAGGTAATCAAAGGTAACCTCTAATAAGTTTCCCTTTTGTTCCTAAGGAAATACAAACCTTGAATCCTCACTGTTGAATTCGACACTCTCCCTGCAAAGGGCTGGAAGCACTAAGCCTGTTCCAAGCTTAGTGGATATGACAGTTAAATGGAATTTCATATACAGTATAGCTCTAGGAGACCGGGTAAGGAATCCATTAAAGGTAGAAGGCACACACACAAACCTACCGATATAGTACTTTCAAGTAATTTCTCTGGTATGCTTCCATCAGGATGACATGGCCGAGCCCAAAAAACGGATTTTGAGCAGAGCCAAAAATCTATTTTTGGGTGAGAGTGCCATGTCGTCCTGATGGACCCAACCTTTTGCTGACCCCACCCGAAACTACTCTATCTGCGACTATTTCTGCTTAAAGACAAGTAAAGGATTGGCGGTCGGTAGTAGTACGGATAGGAGGTCCACCGGGTACCTAGAAAGGCACCCCCTTTCTTTCGCCACTCTCTCCCCTTGATGTGTCGTATCTAAAAATTACGTCTCTGATCCCTAGTGATAGCCTTACCTGGATACTCACGCCAGGAGTTATAATCCTGGAGACCTTCGGTTTATTTCTCTGGGAGTATCAATGTAGCAAATATCCC
Source organism: Palaemon carinicauda (assembly GCF_036898095.1). Lineage (NCBI taxonomy): Eukaryota > Metazoa > Arthropoda > Malacostraca > Decapoda > Palaemonidae > Palaemon > Palaemon carinicauda. Next base: position 205,180,311 of record NC_090725.1, on the reverse strand, counting down.
TTAGAAAGTTACCTAAAGGAACCTTGCATCAGGACGACATGGCACTCTCACCGTTTACTTGTCGTTAAGCAGAAATGACCGCAGATGAAATAATTTTGGGAGGGATCAGCAAAAGAGTGGGTCCATCAGAACAACATGCCACTCTCACCCAAAAATAGATTTTTCACTTTGCTCAAAATCGTTTTTGGGGCTCGGGCCATGTCGTCCTGATGGAACCATACTAGAAAATTGTCTTGAAATTATTATTAGCTGTGAGTTTGTGTATGTGCCATCCGCCTTAAATAGATTTCCTTATCTGGTCTACTAGACCTGTAAGAGAAATTCCAGAGATCTGTCATTTCCACTAAGCCTGGAGCTGGTTTAGTGCTTCCTGACCCCAGCAGAGAAAGTTTTGATATCGACGATAAGGATTCAAGGTTTGTATTTCCATAGGATAAAGGGTAAAACTCTGAAGTTTACCTTTTGACTTACCATGTGAATGTAAGATTCGTTCTTTCAGAAATCCTTATCTTGATTTCAAGTTATAAGCCCTATACAGGGATTAAATAAAACTCTAGTATATTTTATTAGTCTATAACTCAGGCAGCAGTAATAAGACGCAAATACATTCTATGTATTTTATTTTGCAACTAATTTATCAAATGTAGTTACAACAAAGTATGAATCTGATCCAGCATTACAACACATCAAGGTCCATATTTTCTTGTGTAGAAAAAATATAAAAGTACATTATCGGAATAACGCAACTCAATGGAGATGTGAAACCAAATCTATCTGACATGTTTAGATGTTTGGATATGCATAAACACTGTAACGCAAACGTTCACTCAGCACTGGTGTTATTTGTCAGATATGCACCTATATAGAACAGTATGTTAATCATTGCTGTGATCTGCACTATAAAGTCCCAAAACAGTCCACTGTTCATCGCAGCACTAGACGACGGGTTTAATCACACTACCCGCCGCTACCATAAGAATTTTTGTTCATGTACTTGCTTCGCGTAATCTTTGTAGAAGACCCTGGATGATCTCCACCCAGTGTTCGAGCGCAGTCTTTCGAAGTCCATATGTTGAAAGAAGTTCAACAAAGAAGCAACTTTCCTCGGATCATGACTTGCGGGTATACTATCAGGATCCGCTCTGCGAATAAAGTAGGTGAGCTTCGCTCTCAGTTGTCTTAAAGATAAGTTTCCTCCTGAGGTTTCGCCTCTGAAGAGCTGTCCTCCCTTGAAGTCTGAAGATCTTCGAAGATAGACCTTAAGACACTCTACTGGGCACAGAGAGGCATCTTCCTTCAGTGGGCAGATTCTCCAAGGACCCTACCTCTTAGTGGGTAGCTCGTTCTTGGCAAGAAAGGCAGGCCCAGGAAAAAGATTCAGTTCTCCTGAGTCTAGGAAATGAATATGGCCTTCGTTTCTGGATAAGGCCACTATTTCACTAACTCCAGGCCCTGAGGCTATTGCAAACAGAAAAATGACTTTTTGTGTTAAATCCTTTAGAGTACCATCCTCATTGTTTAGGTTTGAAGCATATTGCAAGACTTTGTCTAAAGACCACGTGATGGGCTTTGGTGGGGTTGCTGGCTTGAGTCTAGCGCATGCTTTTGGGATCTTATTAAAGATTTCACTAGAGAGGTCCACCTCAAAAGCATACAGAAGTGGTCTAGCCAGGGCCGATTTACACGAGGTAATTGTAGTAGAGGCCAGGCCTTGTTCGTGTAGGTACATGAAGAATGCGAAACAGAAATCTATCGGTATCTCTGTAGGTTTCTTTGTTTTCACAAAGGAAACCCATTTCTTCCATGATGATTCATATTGTCTACTAGTCGAACTTGACTTGTACTCTTTGATGAAGTCAACTTGTTTCTTGTTGTCGCTCGTTGCGAAGAGGTCAATCTGCCGTTCTGGGACTTTTTCCGAGATGAAGGAGAATGAGTCTGCGTCTAGGGACCATTCTGTCTCTATGGGCTTTCGCCTAGATAAAGCGTCCGTTGTCACATTGCGGAACCCTTGTAGGTGCACTGCTGATAGGTGCCATCCCTTCCTTCTTGCCAGGTAGAAGATGGCTAGTATCACATGGTTGATGTGGGGTGATCTTGAGCCTTGTCGATTTAGTCACTTTACTACCACCTCATTGTCTAGGACCAATCTGATGTGGATTGATCTGCGAGGGTATAGTTTCTTCAACGTCAGGAAAACTGCCATAGCTTCCAAAATGTTGATATGAAAGGTTTTGAACTGGTGTGACCAATTCCCTTGCAATTTTTTGTCGTGAGAATGGCCTCCCCATCTTTCCAAGGAGGCATCCGTGTGTATCACCACTGATGGTTGCGGTGGTTGCAGGGGAATTGTCCGTGCAAGGCTCTTGGCTGTTGACCACGGCCTTATCTCTTTGAGCCTTTGAAGCGTATTTCCTCCATACTCCTGACGCATCTTTCAGACGTGCTTTTAGCACCGGGTCTGTCAATGCTGCAAACCAGAGAGAGGCCAATACTCTTTCCTGGTGGCGTCTTGAAATCCTCTTGTGACGGATTAGTCTCCTGACAGATCCCACTATTTCTCTCCTCTTCTTGGATGGAATGGAGAGGTGGTGTGACGTTAAGTCCCATTGGATTCCTACCAACTGGAACTGTTGAGCTGGAGAGAGACGAGACTTCTTGCGATTGATCTTGAAGCCCAGGTGTTCCAGGAACTGGATCACCTTGTTGGCTGCTTGCAGACAAGTAGTCTTGGATGCTGCCCGTACCAGCCAATCGTCTAGATATGCTACGACTTGAACTCTTTTGGAGCTTAGCTGTTGGATGATTGTGTTTGCTAGCTTAGTGAATATCCTTAGGGCTGTGTTCAGTCCGAAGGACATTGCTCTGAAGACAAACTTCTTCTTCTGTAGTTTGAATCCTAGGTAGGAGGAGAAAGGGCGACTCATTGGAAGATGCCAGTAAGCATCTGCTAGGTCTATATAGACCGTGTACGCCACTTTTGGTAGAAGAGTTTTTATGTGTTGCAAAGTAAGCATCCGAAACTTGTTGTTCTCGATGAACTTGTTGAGTGGAGACAGGTCTAGAATGACTCTTGAGTTTGTCTGAGTCTTTCTTGGGAACACAAAACAGCCTTCCCTGGAACTTGATGGACTTCACTTTCATTATTACCTTCTTGTTCAAGAGTTCTGAGGTATATTCTTCCAACAAGGGGGTGGAGTGTTGGAAGAATTCTGGAAAACGGGGTGGAGTTCTGCTCCATTTCCACCCAAGTCCATTCGTGATTAGGGTGTGGGTCCAGGGATCGAAGGTCCAGCGATCCCGAAAGTGATGCAGTGTGCCCTCTACCTGGAATCCCTCATTGCTTGGGGGGTCCTGCGGATCTGTTTTCACGACCACGTCCTCCTCGGCCCCGAGAGGAGTTACCTCCAGGAAATCTTCTCTTAGGGCCTTTTCCTTTCTGACACAGGTGAAAGGAAGTCGACTGCCTCTCAAAGTTAGGGTTGAAAACTGGCGACTGGGCTACCAGTTGTTGAGGGACTATCTGGAAGGTGGTCTGAGGCATTGTGGTCATAGTCACGGCAGGAAGTTGTGCAGGTTTGCACGGTCTCCTTGCCTTTTTATTCTTGGGATGGGGACCTCCGTTCGAGGAAGATTTCCTCTTTGAGTTCATGCCCCACTTTTGGAGAAGGTTCCTGTTCTCCGTGGCTGCTCTGGCAATGATCTCTTGGACCAGTTCCTGTAGGAAAAGGTCTTTACCCCAGATGCTCGAGGTAATCAGCTTCCTTGGTTCGTGTCTGATGGTTGCCGAGGCCAAAACGAACTCTCTACAGGCTCTCCTCGCTCTGAGGAAAGCATATAAGTCTTTCACAAGGGTACCCATGTGAGACTTAGCCAGGAAGATGAACATTTCTGGGGCGTTATGTTGACCCACACTCATTTTCAGACAGTTCTGATAAACAAATGAGGCCGTAAGTCTCTCCTTCGACTCCTGTTCCCTCCTCAGAAGATAGTCTGACAACTTTGGAGGGTTCTCATTGAACTGTTGGCCTGCTATCTCTGGATCCAACTTAGAAACGGAGAAGGTTAGGAGGACATCCTTCCGCTTCTCCTCGCAGGTAGGCAGTGCTAGAGAGAATGGTTTGCATTCCTCTAGGGTTGGGCAGGTTTGCCCTCGTGGACTGCCTTGACAGCAAAGTCTAGTGCTTTCTCCGAAAAGGGGAAAGAGATGGAGGAAGGGGCAAGACAGGTGGGATGTTTCTTGCTCAGTGCCGAGACTTTGGAGTTGGTGTACCCGGCTCCCTTCAAGGCTTTCAGGAGGATGGCTTGCGCCTTGTCATGTCAAAAAAACAATGACCTCTTTGGGTACTGTTTCCTCTCGGGCTGCATTTTCATACCACAGTCTCACATAGCAATCTGGGTAGGCCGGAAAGTTAGGCCAGAACTCAAGGTCTTCAATCAGCCTGGCCCCCAACTTCTCAGAGACGAACAGTTCCCTATTCATCATGGGCATATGCTCCGCATACCTCCAGTGATTAGTTTCGGATCAGTGAGGGAGATCAAACACTCTTGGGGGCTTCTTAGCGTTGCCCTTGGTGGATCCCAGGCAGTCCATCCTCTCTTGCAACAGGTATGCTGCTGCTTGAGCGATTCCCGCATTGTCTCTTGTTCCTTTTGGAACAATTCCATCATCCATTGAATCGATGTTAGGATCTCTTCATTTTTTGTTGACCTGTGCAACTGGTTGTGGAGTTGGGGTTAAGGATGTTGACGGCATAGGTTGGTATGCCATTACGGCGAACTGAGGGTCTTCAGTTGCCGTTGATACGGATTTTTCTTCCTCCGCTTGTAGAGGTTCCACGTTTTCTTCAGGGCCAAATTGTAGTAGGTCCTGTTCAGTGTCAGTGGACAATTCTGACATTCTCTCTTAGTGGATGTCCATGCCTTCCAGTGCGTTGTTGATGTCAGAGTCGAGCTTCAGTTGTATGAAGGGGGGCTGAACCTGTTCCTGGGGCACCAACGCATTCGGCAGAGACTCAGGGAAAAAAAGGCACCTTAGGGAGTCATTGGATAAGTATGGTCCTGGAGAGTTCTTCTGGAACCCTCTTACCCATTTGCGAAGGGTCTCCTTCGCTGTATCCCTAGTCTCTATGGTGACTAGGGCGGCTTCTCCGAAACCGTTGGCCAGCAGGGTTCAGCAGGTAGAGCAACCTTTCGGGTCCCAATACTTCCGGACTCCTGACACGATGCAGCAGGGGGCATGAGTCCTGCGCTTTGTGTGGCCACAAAAGTCTTTACCTTTGTGGTTGCAGAACAACGCTGCAAACTTCTCCATCAGCTCCTCCTGTAAAGGAAAAAGGGCCCGATGAGTACTGATATTATTTATATCGGTGATATAAAAGCATACACTTTTAATTAACAATAGTAATCACTATTGATTATGGTAGCTTAGGATAGTAAGCTTGAAAGGAAATAGAAAATGGATTCTGAAGCAAAGCGAAAAATCTATTTTTGGGTGAGATAGCCATGTCGTCCTGATGGAAGGTTCGTTTGGGCAGCTTTCTAAGGGATATTTAGCTACAGTGATACTCCCAGAGAATTGACCATAGGTCTCCAGAATTCTAACTCCTGGCGCAAATATCCTTTAAGAAAATTCTTAAGGATATCGCATAATATCAGGGGATGTATTTCTTGAAAAGACACATGGCAATCTTCACCCCGTATAGAGTTTTTGCTCTGAGGGGGAAGAGTGGCGAAAATGAAGGGGAGCCGTCATCAAGGTTACCCGGTGGATCCCCTTCCCGTACTACTACAGCGCCCAACATGGCTACCCATTCCCTGTTGCAATTAAGCATGGATGGCTACAGATAGAGTAGTTTCGGGTGGGGATTATTACATATGTATACTCCTTTTCTTAGAAACGGAGGGCGATCCACCAGGAGGACATGGGTATCTCACCCAAAAATAGATTTTTTGCTTTGCTTCAAAATCCGTTTTTTGGGCTCAGCCATGTCATCCTGATGGAAGCTTACCAGAGAATTACTTGAAACTACTATATCTGTGGGTTTGTATAAGTGCCTTAACCTTGAGTTAGCTTCTATATGGTCACCCAGACCACATAAATATATGATGGTACTGTTATTCTTCATATCCACTAAGCTTGGAACAATCTTAGGGCTTCCTGCCCCCTGCAGGGAAACTGTCAACTCTGACTATAAAAGCGAAAAGGTTTGTATATATGTCGGAACCAATGTAATTAACTTACCGTAATTATGTTCACACATATAGGCACCTTCAAGTGTTTACATTATTTTTAGGAAAAATAAGTAAGAAACTCTGGCTAGTTTTATTCAGCTACTTATGGGGCGAATAAAATGCAAATACATTTTTTTATATTTATTTGTATAGACAACATAAATATAAAAACGGATGTATTAAAATAGAATCATATCCTTTACAGCAAACATTCTAAAGGTACATATACTGTATATTTATCACCTGCAAGGAAAGAAATATATTATTGAGACATTGCTAATCGAAATCGTTGTAAAATTATTAAGATAATTTCACTGTAAATGTTGGATGAGTTTAAACACTGCGTACGAGTGTACACACGGCACTGGTGTTATTGGTTTGATTCTACACCTATAAAGAACTGTCCCAGGGGCACCAGGGGGACCCTTAATAAAAGGTATCACACTGAAAGGTGTTAACACCTTTCCACTCAAACTGTAAAGTCCCAAACAGTTCACTGTTCATCGCAGCACTACACGACAGGTTTATAATACTACCTGCCGCCACCACAAAGTGTTTCAGCTCGTGCACTTGCTTCGCATAATGTTTATAGAACACTCTAGAGGATTTCCAACCAGTGTATGAGCGAAGTCTGTCAAAGTCGATATACTGAAAAAAGTTCAGCGAGGAAGCAATTTTTCTCGGATCATGACCTGCAGGTGTACTATCAGGACACGCTCTGTGAATGAAGTAGGTGAGCTTCGGCCTCATTCATTTCAGGGATAAGTTTGATCCTGAGGTTTCGCATATAAAGAGCTGTCCTCCCTTAAAGTCTGAAGTTCTTCGAATATAGACCTTTAGACACTCTACTGGACATAGAGAGACATCTTCCTTCAGAAGACAGATTCTCCAGGGACCCCACCTTTTGGTGGGTAGCTCGTTTTTGGCGAGAAAAGGTAGGATCTGGAAAAAGATTCAGTTCTCCCACTTCTGTGAACTGAATAAGGCCCTCGTCTCTTGATAGGGCTACTATTTCACTAACTCTAGTCCCTGAGGCTATTGCGAACAGAAATATCGCTTTTTGTGTTAGATCCTTTAGGGAGCAATCTTCATTGTTCAAGTTCGAAGCATAGTGCAACACTTTGTCCAAAGACCATGAAATGGGCTTCGGAGGGGCTGCTGGTTTAAGTCTAGCGCATGCCTTCGGAATCTTGTTGAAGATTTCATTCGACAGGTCCCCCTGGAAGGCATATAGAAGAGGTCTAGTCAAAGCTGACTTACACGTAGTTATCGTGGTGGAAGCCAAGCCTTGTTCGTGAAGGTGGATGAAGAAGGACAGGCAGAAGTCTATCGAAATTTCCGTCGAATTTTTTGCTTTAACAAAAGAGAACCACTTCTTCCAAGACGATTCATATTGTCTTCTGGTTGATTTTGACTTGCATTCTTCTATAAAGTCGATACTGTCTTTCGAGATCCCAAATCTTTTCTTGACTGCTAAGGCGAGAAAATCATGAGATGAAGATTTTGGGTTCTCAGTGATGAAGCGAAGACAGTCGACTTCTGAACCAGTTGGGACAGAAGTGGGTCCGGCAGAGGAAACAGCCTAAGCTTCAGTTCTATCACCAGAAGGGAAGCAAATGCTCTTGGGCCACTTGGGGGCCACCACTGTTGCTGTTCCCTTGAAGGATCTCAGCTTGTTGAGGACTTTCAGCAGGAGATTTGTTGGCGGGAACAGGTAGATGTGAGTCCATCTGTTCCAATCGAGGGACATGGTGTCCGTCGCTTCTGCCCGAAAGGTCCTCGTATGGGGCTACATATCGAGATAGTTTCTTGTTGTCGCTCGTTGTCGATCTGCAGTTCTGGGACTTTTTCCAAGATGAAGGAGAATGAGTCTGCGTCTAGGGACCATTCTGACTCTATCGGCTTTAGCCTGGATAGAGCGTCCGCCATCACATTGAGGAACCCTTGTAGGTGAACTGCTGATAAGTGCCATCTTTTCTTTCTTGCCAAGCGAAAGATGGCCAACATCACGTGGTTGATGTAGGGCGATCTCGAGCCTTGTCGGTTCAGACATCTCACTATCACTTCGCTGCCCAAGACCAGCTTGATGTGGGCTGATCTGTGAGGGGAAGACTTCTTCAACGTCAGGACTGCCACGGCCTCCAGAATGTTGATGTGAAAGGTCTTGAACAGGGATGACCAGGTCCCTTGAGCTTTCCTTTGATGGGAATGACCTCCCAATCCTTTAGTCGAGGCATCCGTGTGGATGATTACCGATGGTTGAGGTGGTTGTAAGGGAACAGTCCTTGCTAGGCTCCTGACCTTTGACCACGGCCTCAGAAGCGATCGCAGTAAGGTCGGTGTCGGTCTCTATAGATCTTTTCGAGCGTTTGATGTGTATTTTCTCCAGATTCCTCACGCATCTTTCAGCTGTGCTTTTAGCACTGGGTCTGTTACTGCTGCAAACTGGAGAGAGCCCAGTACACTTTCCTGTTGGCGTCTTGAGATCCTATTGGTTTTCAGTAGTCTCTTGACAGAACCCGCGATCTCTCTCCTCTTCTTTGGTGGAATGGAGAGGAGGTGTGACTGTAAGTTCCAATGGATTCCCAACCATTGAAACTCTTGAGCTGGAGAGAGGCGAGACTTCTTGTAGTTGATCTTGAATCCCAGATGTTCCAGGAACTGGATCAATTTCATGGTTGCCTGCAGACAAGCAGTCTTGGATGCTGCCCACCCCAGCTAGTCGTCCAAGTATGCAGCTACCTGAACGCCTTCTAAGCGTAGCTGTTGTACGACTGCGTCCGCAAGTTTCGTGAAGATCCTTTGGGCTATGTTTAGTCCAAAGGGCATGGCTCTGAAGACACTTTTTCTTTTGTAGCTTGAATCCTAGGTAGGAGGAGAGGGGGCGACTGACTGGAAGGTGCCAGTAAGCATCTGCCAGGTCTATTGAGACTGTGTACGCCCCTTTCGGTAACAGGGTCCTTATGTGTTGTAGGGTTAGCATCCGGAACTTGTTGTTCTCAATGAACTTGTTGAGTGGAGACAAGTCTAGAATGACTCTGAGTTTATCCGAGTCCTTCTTGGAACACAAAACAGCCTTCCCTGGAATTTAATGGACTTTGCTTTCCTTATAACCATTTTGTTCAAGAGTTCTAAGGTATATTCTTCCAGTAAGGGGGTGGAGTGTGGGAAGAACTGAGGTAATGAAGGTGGAGATCTGTTCCATTTCCATCCTAGTCCATTGTTGATTAGGCTGTGGGCCCCGGGATCGAAGGTCCAACGTTCCTGAAAGTGGAGGAGCCTCCCTCTTACCTGGAGCATCTCATTGCTTGGATGTAGGGTTTGCCACCCTGACCACGTCCTCCCCTACCTCATGAGGGATTTCTTGAGGCACCCCATCAAGATCCTCTTACTTTCAGGCGAAAGGTAGTGGTGTGCCTCTCAAAACCCGGAGAGTTCTTTTGGAACCCTCGTACCCACTTCCGAAGCTTTTCCCTCGCAGCATCCCTCGACTCCGTTGACTTAGGATCACCGAAACCCTCGGTCATCAAGGCCGAGCAGACGTTGCAATCCTTGGGATCTCAATATCTCAAGGTTTCATTTGCTATAAAGCAGAGGGCATGAGACCTGCACATGGAGTGACCACAAAAGTTCTTACTCTTGTGGTTGCAGTAGATGACTTCACATTTCACCTTGGTCTCCTCCTGTAAAGAAAGGAAAAGTGAAATGAGTATGGGGTAATCTATCACACTGATAAATAATGTTCAAGCATAAATTTAGCACTAACATTATCATTATAGCTTAGGATAGTAAGCTAGAAAGAAAATAGGAAAGACACATATCTGTGTCTCCTGCCCAGACAATTACTGTGACTTCCATCAATATTAATATTTAAAATTTCCTTATTAGTGAAAACTAGGGTGGAAGAGCTCTAATCTCTAGAGCTAAAGTTGGTGCATACTAGCACTAAGCATTCCATAATGGAATATTAATATTGTAGGGTGAGAATATTAAATTCTGATGACCTATGGCTCATCAGGATACAGTATTGAAGGAATACTTCACTTCAACATTATAAGTCGTCTCAACAATGGACTGTGAAAGGACACAGAATATGTTGGAAAATATAAACAACTGTGTATTATATGCTATAGTTTTCTAACTGCAGTATGTACTATACTGCAGAAATACTGGCTACTGTATAGTCTTATACTGTAGTTCTGCCGGCCTGCTGCCGGGTAGGCTCGTACCTGACGGCAGTAGCCGGCAGAGAGAGAGAAAGCATGGCGAGAAGGGCTACCTATTACTATAGTTTAGTACAATAAATAGGGTTGTAGGGACTACTGTCCCTATTGCTTTCTTCTGAAATGAGGACTCAAATGGAAGAGGGGAATGTAATCATTCTAGCTTCCATCCAGCCGCAGAATCTGTTGCCGGCTGCTTTGCCGGTTCCAGGGTTTGTGAATGACAGTCCAAGAAAGGACTGAAGAACACTCAAAGTCATAAGGGTCTCCCAACGGCAGCCGTCATGGCCAGCACAACCTTTCCCGGAGCCTTGCGTCCATTAGGGGGAAGGTCAAAGTGGCAATCAAGCCGCCTTGTAGGAGCCCGGCTGGCATCGCAATCCACCCGGCAAGCGGGGAGATTGTAGCATACCGGCCAAAGATGCTGCGACGGCTAGGCCATCACTATTGGACAGAGAGGGTAAGGGAAAAGGGTCTTATGTTTTGTGTCGGAAGAAAGCGGCACATTTGCCTCCCACTTTCGATCACAAATGCAGAAACATAGTTTCTAGACCGGCACTGTCTTGGGTGGCAGAGGAATATCGATTCCTCAGCCTAAGACCTTGCTGGATATAAGACATATCTTCTAGACCACAAGGGAGAAGGTGGCGACAATTGTACTACCACTTTCGGTTGTGGACTAGGGAAGCTGGGCTTCCTATGTCTGCAACTGTAAACCGGCAGGGGAGTGACTAGTCCCCCGTCAGTAGAGTTGCCGACATCAAGACTGAATACTCTGAGTTACTGTCCTAATTCAAATCCGGGATACTCACCGGCAAAGAGGGAAGACAGAAAAACAATAGCCTAGTCAAGCCGGAGTACACTACTCTTGGGCAAGACCAAGATAGTGTTGTCGCCTAATGGTGACACTCAGAAAGAAGGTAGGGTTTACCCTTAAATCTCGAAAAGAGACGAGTATCGAATTATATTAGTAATTCTAGGAGATATGCTATCTCCTACTGAATTGATAAAACGATACAAGAGGGTAAACGGGGATATTGTACGAATACTAAAACGCATTAGGCTAGCCCAACGCAAGTCGAGATCTCGGCTACGCTACGTCACCGAGACTCTATTGTATACGATCGAAACATTTCACAGAGGAGGGAATATATGTGCATGATCTTATCTTCACTTGTATAATTTTGCCTAAATAGCTATAATTCATTAGCGCTAATTACCGGGAATGTCGTATTACTCACTAAATAAAGCATATATGGTATACAACAGCGTCAAAAATGGCGCCTCCGGTGAATTTCTATGCTCCGATGAACGCATCTAAATTATGCTAATTTAACTGTGAGAAGGGAGCTAAAAATTATACATAGGAAAGATTAAATACTCAACTTTTCAGAGGATGAAGATGCTGGAGAATGCATGATAAATCCAAATATTAGTAACACAACACCGAGCAAAAGTGGGAGATACAACGTGCTTAATTCGCTACTAACAAAGGAATGGTTCGCCATGTTGGGCGCTGTAGTAGTACGGGAAGGGGATCCACCGGGCAACCATGATGATGGCTCCCCTTCATTTTCACCACTCTTCGCCCTCAGAGCGAAAACTCTATTCGGGGTGAAGATTGCCATATGTCGTATCAAGAAATACGTCCCCTGATATTATGCGATATCCTTAAGAATTTTCTTAAAGGATATTCGCGCCAGGAGTTAGAATTCTGGAGACCTATGGTCAATTCTCTGGGAGTATCACTGTAGCTAAATATCCCTTAGAAAGCTACCTAAAGGAACCTTCCATCAGGACGACATGGCTGAGCCCAAAAAAGACACATATCTGTGTTTCTTCTCCCAGGCTATTGCTGAGACCAACGTCAGTATTAATATTCAGTTTCCCTGATAGGGAGAATACAAGGTAGAAAAAACTCTAGGAATTAGAGTTAGAGTTAATAAATGTCTTATATATTAATACCGATCGGGTATTTTTGGTCCCTGATGATCCAGGAAAACCATCAGGGTGTTGAAGGAGTTTTCAACCTCAGCATAATATCGTGGTCCCAACAATGGTCTGTGATAGGAAACAGAGTATGTTAGAAAATATATGTATTAATGTATAGTTATATATAGTAGTTTCGCCGGCGGCATTGCCGGTGTTAGGTTAGTACCTGGCGGTACTAACTGATAGACAGAGAAAAAGCGTTAAGGAATGAGAGTTTCCTATCATTATGAATAAACATAACAGTTGGAAGTGTAGGAGGACTATCAGACTGCCTACTGTCTCCTTGCCAGAATGAAAGTTTCAATGGAAGGGGAAATAATCTGTCAGAATCTGGCTTCCATCCATCCACAAAAGGCCTGTCGCCAGCTATGACGTCGGCGGCAATGAATGTGGATGGCAGCTCAAGGGAGAGCTGAGGACTTCCCAAAGTATGTTAGGTTTCCCACCGGCAGCCGTCAGGAGCCGTCTCAATCTTCCCCCCAACATTATTAACTTCCTGTGAAGGAAGCGAATAAGGGGGAAGGTGGCAGAGATGGGTGAACTAACTGCTACCGACAGGGTACCAGCCGGTAAAGCAGTCACCCTAGCAAGCCGGGATGACTGTCAGAATACCGGAGGAAGAATTTTGGGATGGCTATGACGTCACTAAAGGACAGAAGGGGAAGGGTAGAGAGTTTTATAGTTCATTGATATCAGAGGTGGCAGCAGACATGCTGCCTTCCTTAACAATAAACTGAAGAAGCATGGCTTTCTGTGCTGACGACATCGTCGGCGGCAAGACAAGGGCACCCTGAGTTAGTCACTATCTAAATCAAAGCCGGAGGCAGCAAGAACTTTGTTCTACTCGACGGTGATGAAGAGAGACAGTGGTTGCCGCCTATAGCGGCAGCAACACTCAGAGAGGGAGGAAGAGTTTAGCTTCTTCTCTCTGAGAATGTATATCGTAACTTATCTATAGATTCTAGAGAATTTAAATTCTCATACGAATTGAGAAGGAACGATAGGGTGAAGCTACACATGGGAAATTACTTTACTAACGTATATATGAGCGATAGTAGCCTAGCTCTTGTAGGAGCCCCGGCCAAGGTAGTTGGTACCACTGGGGTTCCCGCCGCATGCTATCAGTAAAGCCACATAATAGGCAGAGGAATAATATTCATATATGCAAAATCACCACTTGTATAATTTGCCTAACTAGCTGAAATTATAGCTTAATACTGGGAAATGTCACCCTACTGACTAAATAAAATGCAATAGTCGCGGGTGACTGCAGTCGTAAAATGGCTGCCTCCGGTCTCGGCAACGCTCACCCAAACACACTTAAATCATTGAAATTTAACTGTGAAAAGGTAGACTAAAATTATACACAAGAAAGAATTAGATCTCAACTTTCCAGAAGATGAAGATGCTGAAGATTGCATGATGAATATTCCAAAAAACTTGTAACAAAACACCGGGTTAACGGCGAGCACAATATGTTTAGAGAGCCACAAGAAAAAGAATGGTGTCACGGTAGTAGTAGGGAAGGAGATTCACCGGGTACCTAGAAGAGCACCCGCTTCTTTGCCACTCTTCCAATTTACATCGAAGCGTTAAATCTATTCGGAGTGAAGATTGCCATGTGTTGTATCTAGAATACGTCCCCTGATATTATGCGATATCCTCTATTGGATACTAGCGCCAGGAGTTGAAATCTTGGAGACCTTTGGTTTAATTCTCTGGGAGTATCAATGTAGCAAATATCACTTAGAAGGCTACCTATAGGAACCCTTCCATCAGGCCGACATGGCCTGAGCCCAAAAAAACGGATCATACAATCCCACCGCACACAACCCGAAATATGTAACAGTCAGTTAAACCTAAATCAAGTAAAAATTAGTCTAAGCTAAAAATGGGGGAAGAACTAAGTGGCCACGTATTTTTACCTGCACTCCTTGGAAGACCGTCCTTGTCCTCAAATGGCTATTGCCTGAATAGTTGCAGTTTGCACTTTGCACCTTTGACTAGCCCACCCCTGGAATCCTCACTTTTGGGAAATAGGGTTTACCAGGCTCATGTTCTTCCCTATCTCCACTTGGCAGGTCCTGGTGTGAGTGGAGTTTTGGGACGGGGGGGGGGGGGAGCCAGAGGTGCAGAGATTCACTGACCAGCTCGGTCAGCTGGTCACAAATATGGCACACTGGGTCAGATACTCGTCTTTGTTTTCCTTTTTCACATCAGTGATTATATTGAGGCCACATCTCGGGAAAACAATGGAGTTCACTCCTCATGTTCAGCACACTTCGCTAAACCTTAGAAAGGTCAAAGGAGGTTATAAGGATTGCATCCGTGACGGGGACACAGGTCCTTACCAGTCACACAATACCTCTTCTCCTCATAGAGATGACCCACAGCTCTGAACATTTTAGGGTAGAATTGTTCCCTAACGTTTTCAAGCAGCTCCTTTGTGACACAAACCGTGCCACTGGTAGGATGGAAAGGTGTCTGATCTTCACCTCACCCTACCTACAAGACGTGACCCACAGAAGACCCAATACGTTTTCTGTATCGCTCCTGTGGTCCATAACGCTTTCGAGCAGCTCCTTTGTGACACAAACCGTGCCATTGGTAAGGTGGATACGTGTGTAATCTTCACCTCACCCTACCTACAAAACGTGACCCACAGAAGATCTGATACGTTTTCTCTATTGTTCCTGTGGTGGTGACACAATAAGTGGTTTAATAATACCTCAAGATCCTTGTTGAACAAGTAGCAGAAGGTTGAAGGCACTGGCTACCTGGGATAAGATTGGTATGAATGAAAGTATGCCTGGCCCTTTTACTTTCATCATCTTCCCCTCCTTTGAGGAACAGTGCCATAGGTCCCTTTGCAAAGATGGCTTTAAACTCAGCAAGTAATAACCACTTCCCTTGTGTAATCAAGTAGTTTTTCATATACTCATACACGTCCTCAACGCCTCCTGCGAAGTAGCCTTGGAAAACATCCTTTTATGTGTAGGGCTCTTATTTTCTCTAGGAGCATCTTCTTACCTAGACATTCCTATGATATCTCTCACAACCTCTTTAGATGCTCAGGCCGCTTTCATACTCACTGGTATTGATATGTGATGTGCAAGGTTTCCCTCGATTACACTCTAATACTGTACTAGGGAACCCCGTGTCATTGACTAAGCCAGTAGTCAGACTTACCACCCTCCTAAGCTAAGAGTGTCATCCAATATAAATAGCGGAAGGTTTGTTAGTATGGGAACAAATGACAAATTAGGAGATGATTTATATTTTTCCCTAACTAATACAAAGCTGTAGCTATTTATATAAATTGGCCCACCAACACCTGTACCCCCAGTAAGTCCTGCCTGCAAGCAAAAAGTGGAGTGGTTCATTGGCCCATGAGTAGTCATAGGTGGCTGGGTAGCCCCCAACCACCCCTTACCTACCGACTATTACTAGTTAGGTAGGGTTGCCACCTCGCACTTTAAATCTAATGGCTGCCTCCAAGCTCCGCAGAGAGTAATATCCAATATAAATAGCTACAGGTTTGTATTAGGAAAAAATAAAATTTTTCTCTGAATTCGTAATGTTTCTTTAGAGTTTTTCCCTAATGGGGCGAGTGTCAGATTTGTTAGCTTATCTTTTCACCTAAATGCTCATGACTGAGTTGTGTTTTAAGACACCACAGCATATTAACCCTAAAATAGTGGTTGGATGAAGGAAAAATCACAAACTTTAAAAGTAATTTATATTTTTCCTAGCTATAAAAACCCGAATCCTTTATGTAGGGAGTATGTTTCATCGCAAAAACTGGACAGCTGTTGAATTGTTTAACCAGCAATATAGTTAAGTGACAGGTGGGAGCAAATCCTAGGAGCCCTACCCCCTACCTGCCAAAGTTTCTTTACTCATGACCTTTCGGCTCAGGACTGTGAGGGGTGGTTGACGAGGAAAGCATAATATAAAAGACTCACATTTGTATAGCTTGGAAAAGTACAAATTACTTAAAAAATGTGTGATTTGTCCCTATGTAGATACAAACCATTGTTCTTTATATAGGGAGACTCACTGCTTGGAGGGTCAGCAGTCCCCCTAGATTAGAACGGGTATGTTCTTTTTCTTACCTGGAAATGTCGATGTACCTTGTCCTGTATGGGAGCAAAGAAGATGATTCCAGCATCCTCCTATATATCTATCTTGGGATGAATAAACTGATAGGGCCTGGCCTGTCCAAAAAGATTGGTACATGGTCAAAGGAGGAATCCCTTTCCTGCAATCCACCCGGGCACATGATCACCAAGGAGTTGATGTACTGGATATTCCATCATCCTCCCTTGTGAGATCCAGCATGTAACACTTCGACAGCTTCGTACCTAACAATGGAAGAGAACAGCCAGTTATGGCACCTCCATTCCAGACTTACATCTATACAGTACTGTACACAAGATGCTTACCATCCCATATAGGATCTGGGCTAGTTATACCCCTACTTGAGTAACGAACACAAGAAAAAGTGCATGGCATCTAGGGGCTTGTGGGTACTTCCATAACATAAAGGCCAAGAATATGGGTGCATACACACCTCAACCTCAACCCTTAGCTGCCTGCAAGATTCTTCCTGAAGACAAGGGTGAAGCCTAGCCCTTGATTTTGATAGTTCTGGTCCTAGCTAGAACCTAAAATCTTCTCAGCAGTCGAGGTGTATGCATTACGGATCATCTCACGAAGTCAGAAAGAGATCATGTTCCAGATACCTCCTAGGTTCTGCTTATGCTAAGGAAGTTACCAACACTCATCTCCAAATAGCACTGCAGAGCCCTTACGGGGGAAAAGGCCTCTACTCTCTATGTGCCACGCCACGCTTCACATAGACCAAGGAGTTGTCGCACCTTTTAGAGTGGGAGACTAAGGAAGATATATCTTGTCACTCACTAAATCTCTTTGACGATTAAGGAAGCTGATACAGTTTTGCATATCATAATCTTCACTGAGGCCTTCTCAAAGACTTGGATTTAGTACCGAGAACAGCAAGACTGTTAAAAGCACTCCCGACCATAGGCAACTCCTAAGAGGAGAGGTCTATCTCCTTCCACTGAAACAGTATGGTCAAGTCTGAGCGGTACCCTTGATGGCCACTACTGAGAGGACCTTTTGAAGAAGTGGAACTTATTGATCTGTTTCAGAGATGACCCGACTTGAGAAGAATCCCTTTTATGATAACCATCCCTGAGAGAGTGAGGGCAAAAGGAGTTCCCTCAGGATCTCTACAAGGCAGAACAGCAAACCTATCGGCATACAGCTATCTGGGAGCCAGCCCAAATCAACCCGAGTCCCGGTATAATCCCAGACAACAGATTAGCTGACGGGCCAGGGTCGAATGACACAAGGTGTCACCATCAAAGTGATCCCATGGGCAACTTAAAACACAGAATATGAGGTTGGATAGGAAGGGGGAATGATTAAAACAGGTCAATACCCTGAGAATCCTCCATCCAGAACTCTCTCCGTTACGCCAGGATGTTAGGACCACTGACCCTACAGTACTTCCATCCCTTGGCGACTAAGTGAGCCTGCAAGCCCATTCCTTTACCCGGAATGTCATTGGCTGATAATTACCTGGCATAGAATGCCATTCCAAAATGCCTTTACTTCGTCTGCTTATAAAGCTAGATGTAAGCCAATATGGTGGTGCTGTTGCAACAACCCACCAGATGCCCCCTCAATAATCTTGGAAGGCTTGCAGTGCAATAAAGGCTAAGTCGAGGCATTGTTCTGTTGTGCTACAGTTTAACTTGCTACATCAGCCACAGAATGAGCCGTTCCTCATTAGCCAACAGGCGAAATCAACAAGGAAGGATGGCAATCCATAGAGGCTAACTAGTAATTCTTCAAAAATTATTTGAAGACCATTCGAGGCGCGAGTTTCTCGAGTGAAGAACGGTGGCTGAGACGATTCCGCCTGCACCGTAGTTCTGTATGACAGAATGGGCACACTACCTCCTTAGACTTTCTGATATGATTGTCTAACTCAGCCATTCCGCGAAAGATCTCCAAGGGTTCCGCTAAAATTTATGTTTTATTTAATTATTATTCATATATATATATATATATATATATATATAAATTATATATATATATATATAATATATATATATATATATATATATATATATATATATATATATATATATATATATATATATA
Organism: Palaemon carinicauda; assembly: GCF_036898095.1. Taxonomy (NCBI): domain Eukaryota; kingdom Metazoa; phylum Arthropoda; class Malacostraca; order Decapoda; family Palaemonidae; genus Palaemon; species Palaemon carinicauda. Next base: position 205,161,667 of record NC_090725.1, on the reverse strand, counting down.
TATATATGTTGGGCGTTTGTCAGTGCGTATGGGCCAGGTAGTGAGAAAAGTGAAGAAGAGCGGAATGAGTTCTGGAATGAATTAACTAGGTGTGTAGAAGGACTGGGTAGAAGGAATTATGTAGTTGTTATGGGTGACTTAAATGCTAGAGTGGGCGCTGGAGAGGTAGAAGGTGTCATTGGGAAGTATGGCGTACCAGGTGAAAATGAGAGTGGTGAGAGACTGGTAGACATGTGTGTTGAACAAGAGATGGTAATAAGTGCTAGCTTCTTTAAAAAGAAAGATAAAAATAAGTATACATGGGTAAGAGTGGCAAATGGAAGAGTAGTAGAAAGGGCATTGATGGATTATGTGTTGATAACTAAAAGAATGTTTGGAAGATTGAAAGACGTGCACGTGTTTAGGGGTATGGCTAACGGTATGTCTGATCATTTTTTGGTGGAAGGAAAATTAGTTGTAGCAAAAGAGTGGGGGAATAGAGTAGGTGGATGTAAAAGGGAGGTAGTGAGGATTGAAGAGCTAATAAAACCGGGGGTAAAAAGTAAATATCAGGAAAGGTTGAAAATGGCATATGACGAGGTGAGAGTAAGAGAATCTGGTAAATTAGAGGAGGAGTGGAAGTTAGTAAAAGAAAATTTTGTTGGGATTGCAAGTGATGTATGTGGCAAGAAGGTTGTTGGAGGCAGCATGAGGAAGGGCAGTGGATGGTGGAATGAAGGAGTGAAGGTAAAAGTGGAAGAGAAAAAGAGGGCTTTTGAAGAATGGCTGCAGAGTAATAGTATAGAGAAGTATGAAAAATATAGAGAGAAAAATGTGGAAGTAAAGCGCAAGGTACGTGAGGCAAAGAGGGCAGCTGACCTGAGGTGGGGTCAGGGATTGGGTCAGTCATATGAAGAGAATAAGAAGTTTTGGAAAGAAGTAAAGAGGGTAAGGAAGGCTGGCGCTAGAATTGAAAAGAGTGAAAGATGGAAATGGAAGGTTGTTAAAAGGAGAGGAGGCAAGGAAAAGGTGGGCGGAATATTTTGAAAGTTTGCTGAATGTTGAGGATAATAGGGAGGCAGATATAATTGCGGTTCCAGGTGTTGAGGTGCCAGTGATGGGAGATGAGAATGAGAGAGAGATTACAATAGATGAAGTGAGGAGAGCACTAGATGAAACGAGAGTAGGAAAAGCATCTGGTATGGATGGTGTGAAAGCTGAGATGTTGAAGGAAGGGGGTGTGACTGTACTTGAATGGTTGGTGAGATTGTTTAATATGTGTTTTGTGTTGTCAATGGTACCAGTAGATTGGGCTTGTGCATGTATTGTACCACTATATAAGGGTAAGGGAGATGTGCATGAGTGTTGTAATTCAAGAGGTATTAGTTTGTTGAGTGTAGTTGGAAAAGTGTATGGTAGAGTATTGATTAATAGGATTAAGGATAAAACAGAGAATGCAATCTTGGAAGTACAGGGTGGTTTTAGAAGAGGTAGGGGTTGTATGAATCAGATTTTTACAGTTAGGCAGATATGCGAGAAATATTTAGCAAAAGGTAAGGTGGTGTATGTTGCGTTTATGGATCTGGAGAAAGCATATGATAGAGTTGATAGGGAAGCAATGTGGAATGTGATGAGGTTATATGGAGTTGGTGGAAGGTTGTTGCAAGCAGTGAAAAGTTTCTACAAAGGTAGTAAAGCATGTGTTAGAATAGGAAATGAAGTGAGTGATTGGTTTCCGGTGAGAGTGGGGCTGAGACAGGGATGTGTGATGTCGCCGTGGTTGTTTAACTTGTATGTTGATGGAGTAGTGAGAGAGGTGAATGCTCGAGTGCTTGGACGAGGATTAAAACTGGTAGACGAGAATGACCATGAATGGGAGGTAAATCAGTTGTTGTTTGCAGATGATACTGTACTGGTTGCAGACACAGAAGAGAAGCTTGACCGACTAGTGACAGAATTTGGAAGGGTGTGTGAGAAAAGGAAGTTGAGAGTTAATGTGGGTAAGAGTAAGGTTATGAGATGTACGAGAAGGGAAGGTGGTGCAAGGTTGAATGTCATGTTGAATGGAGAGTTACTTGAGGAGGTGGATCAGTTTAAGTACTTGGGGTCTATTGTTGCAGCAAATGGTGGAGTGGAAGCAGATGTACGTCAGAGAGTGAATGAAGGTTGCAAAGTGTTGGGGGCAGTTAAGGGAGTAGTAAAAAATAGAGGGTTGGGCATGAATGTAAAGAGAGTTCTATATGAGAAAGTGATTGTACCAACTGTGATGTATGGATCGGAGTTGTGGGGAATGAAAGTGATGGAGAGACAGAAATTGAATGTGTTTGAGATGAAGTGTCTAAGGAGTATGGCTGGTGTATCTCGAGTAGATAGGGTTAGGAACGAAGTGGTGAGGGAGAGGACGGGTGTAAGAAATGAGTTAGCGGCTAGAGTGGATATGAATGTGTTGAGGTGGTTTGGCCATGTTGAGAGAATGGAAAATGGTTGTCTGCTAAAGAAGGTGATGAATGCAAGAGTTGATGGGAGAAGTACAAGAGGAAGGCCAAGGTTTGGGTGGATGGATGGTGTGAAGAAAGCTCTGGGTGATAGGAGGATAGATGTGAGAGAGGCAAGAGAGCGTGCTAGAAATAGGAATGAATGGCGAGCGATTGTGACGCAGTTCCAGTAGTCCCTGCTGCTTCCTCCGGTGCCTTAGATGACCGCGGAGGTAGCAGCAGTAGGGGAGTCAGCATTATGAAGCTTCATCTGTGGTGGAAATGTGGGAGGTTGGGCTGTGGCACTCTAGCAGTACCAGCTGAACTCGGTTGAGTCCCTGATTAGGCTGAAGGAACATAGAGAGTAGAGGTCCCCTTTTTGTTTTGTTTCATTGTTGGTGTCGGCTACCCCCCAAAATTGGGGGAAGTGCCTTGGTATATGGATGGATGGATATATATATATATTGCTAATCCGGTAAACATACCGTGAGAAATCATAGGGCTATACTTTATTTTTATATTTTTTATCAACATATCGTAGGATACATATACAGTATGCATTATATATTTTATTCTTAATTTCATATATATATATATATATATATATATATATATATATATATATATATATATATATATAATATATATATATATATATATATATATATATACTGTATATATACACATATTTTCTTAATTTTACTAGTAGTAGGTATTCAAAAGGACAATAAAATGCTTTCCACAGAAGGCGAGCAATGAAATTCAATGTGTCCAGGCGGCACAAGTTATGAAGCATACCCGTATCCTACGGACATTGGATTTCAAACGTGATACGAGCTGACTCGCTTAGGGCCCGGCCAGACCAAGCGCAGCTAGCGGCGAGGTTAGCGGCAAGAGGTTCCCGCGGAAAATTGAAACCTTAGGTATCTTATGTAGGTGGCCAGATAGGAGGCGCAGGAAGCCTCAAGGCGCTGCAGTTGCTGCCAGAGTATGTTTCATGTTTTAAAAAATCGAGGCGGCTCGAGCGTCTTCACCCAAGATTACGCCATTTTTCATCAGTTCCTGAAGGGGTACGCGTTCAATTGTTCGTTTCCAGCCATTACTAATCAACAATTTATTGGGAGGTGTTTCGGAGAACAAAAATAAATGAAATAAATGGAAGTTATGGCAATCAACTGCAAATGGATGGTAATAAAATAGTGGGTAGGCCTATGCTTTTTTGTGCTTTGCAACCTATTTAATCACCATTTAGTTTTATATATATATATATATATATATATATATATATATATATATATATATATATATATATATATATATATAAGATATAGAGAAATTTCAAATGAGAAAAGAATCGTATGTACATTTAAACAATATATCTTATGCAAATTCTAGTTAATTCTGGAATGAAACGGACAATGATTTTTCGTGAACTTTATCATATTTGAAGCAATTATAATAGCTGGTAAGAGAGATTGAGGTTGTCTATAGTTCGACGTTTGTTTTTCGAGGCTGAATCCAGGAAGGATGTCGCCATCAAAGAATCAGACTTGTGAAATATGCAGATATTCATTAAATCTGTCGCCGTACAAAAGAGACTGACAACATTAATTTCAAAATTAACTTATTTTCCCTTCTCTGTTTATTAAAATCGTGAATCCAGACACTTGTGTAATTTATAGTTCAGAATAAAATAACGATTTTCAATCGGAAGTAATTTCTTACTCAAACACCATCGTCATGTTTACGAGGAAGGCTATCAGCTGGGAGTGAGGAGGCAAGAGAGGTGTGGCGGTTCCGGTGTGGCCACCCAACATTTAGTCTCTGGCTTGCCGCCAAGTCATGCCGCTAACCTCGCCGCTCATCGCGCTTGGTCTGGCCGAGCACCTACACTTCTGTAGTGACTAGCTTCTGATTATCTTTCCTCCTCCTCCAATAAGATCATCAGTTTGCCAGTAATTAGTCCTGCTGAAATCAGAACAAATATTCTGTAGTACTACTATTTAAGAATCTATTGTGTTAACATTATGAATGAGAATTAGAATCACTTTAAATATCTCATTCCTCAATCTAAAGTCTTTGTATTATTATTATTATTATTATTATCATTAATATTATCATAGATATATATATATATATATATATATATATATATATATATATAAAACGGATTTTGAGCGAAGCGAAAAATCTATTTTTGGGTGAAATGGCCATGTCGTCCTGATGGAAGGTTCCTTCAGTAGCTTCCTTTGGATGTATATAACTACTAAAATATTCCCAGAGAATTAAACTAAAGGTTTTCACAGAATTCTAACTTCTGGAGCGAGTATTCTAAGGGTTAACCCTTTAAAATATCGTATATCAACAGGGGACGCATGCATTAACACGTCACATGGCCATCTGCACCCCAACTAGCGTTTACGCTTCGAGGGGGAGATGTGGTGAGTGAATGTGGAAGGTAGCTGGGGTGCCGTTCTAAAGATATTCTCCCTTCGTCACTGTTACGATACTCGCAGCTGCGTGACGTCACGTCCGCCCTCACCATTCCGTTCTAGCTATAACCAGCCTCCGCGATACAGTACAGCAGGGAGGGGCCTAGTAGGCTTAACTGGAACAATTAGGCGGGTCCATCAGGACGACATGGCCATCTCACTTAAAAATAGATTTTTCGCTTCGCTCAAAATTTTGGGCTCAAGCCATGTCGTCCTGATGGAAGTGCACCAGAGAATTAATGTATCGTGGGTTTGTTTCCAATTTAAGTGCCTGGTACTGCGAATAAACGTTCCGTGGTCTGGTGACCAAGAGACCGTGACATCTCCGTGTAATGTCACTACCAGAGGCATTACAATGACCTGGCGAGGAAGGTCCTAGTAGGACAAGAGGAACATCTCGAAGTAATCTGACGAAGAAAGACTCACCTGGATAAGAAATCGTGTCGGTCTCCAGACAGAACAGAAGGGTAAGTATTTGTGTAGGAACAATTTTATACCATTAGGTGAGTACATAAGAGATAGTAGGTATACTAATTTTCATAACTTTAGAAAAGGTTCAGTAAAACGCGAACAGCAATATATTTTCATATAATAATAGGAGCAAAGGAGACGCATGTTGTAAATAAAATAAATATTTTATTTGAAATTTGCAAGGAAATATGAAAATTTTTGTACAATAATAAAATACAATAATAGACATAGATATGGTAAAAGCTGGTGGTGCAGAATCTGAAAGAGAAACAATCATTTCTGTAATCACTAGTTCCTGAGGAACGTCAGTCTTTTAAGTCAAGATACACTTCATGTCCGAGAACATGTGGCACATGTGTACGAATCTATGTCGTTTCACCTTGGTAAAGGACAGTCCATTAGTGACACTAAGTGTCCACTGAAATCACTATGCAACGCACTAGGGTCAACACAGGCACCTGTTTGAGTTAAAGTCCCGAGAAAACTCACTGTCCTACGCAGCACTAAACAGCAGGTTTCATCACGCTACCTGCTGCCACCACGAATCTTTTCACTTCTCGCACCTGCTTTGAATAGTGTTTGAAAAACACTCTGGGGGACTTCCAGCCTGTGAAGGATCGGAGGCTTTCGAAGTCCATTCCTGGGAAGAAATTTAGGGAAGAGGCGACTTTCCTGGGATCGTGACCTGCGGGTGTACTGTCAGGATCCGCTCTGCGAATGAAGTAGGTGATTTTCGCTCTAAGTTGTTTTAGTGACAGGTCGCTGCCCGACGTTTCTCCTTTGAAAAGCTGTCCTCCGCCAAAGTCTGAAGTTCTTCGAAGATAGACCTTAAGACTCTCCACAGGGCTTAGAGAGACATCTTCCTTCAGGGGGCAGATTCTCCAAGGGCCCCATCTTTTGGTGGGAAGTTCATTTTTAGCGAGAAACGTGGGGTCAGGGAAGAGGGTAAGTTCCCCCGTGTCGGCGAACTGTATCTGGCCCTCTTCTCTTGATAATGCCACTATTTCACTAACTCGGGCTCCCGAGGCGAGAGCAAAAAGGAAGATCACTTTCTGAGTCAAGTCTTTCAGAGGGCAAGATTCGTTGTCCAAGTTAGAGGCAAATTGGAGCACCTTATCCAGGGACCAGGTGATGGGTCTCGGTGGAGGTGCTGGGCGGAGTCTAGCACACGTCTTCGGGAGTTTAGAGAAGATTTCGCTGGATAAATCTATTTGGAAGGCGTACAGTAGTGGTCTAGTCAAGGCCGATTTGCAGGTGGAAATCGTATTGGCTGCTAAGCCTTGTCCATGAAGGTGAATAAAGAAGGACATGCAAAAATCTATTGAGATTTCCGTAGGGTTTTTTGCCTTGACGAAGGATACCCACTTCTTCCAGGATGACTCATATTGCCTTCTGGTAGACTCTATTTTGTACTCCTCTAGGAAGTCCAAACTTTTCTTCGAGATCCCAAACCTTTTCTTCACGGCTAGGGAGAGAAAATCATGAGATGAAGGTCCTTGACTTTCTTTGATGAAGCGAAGACAGTCGACTTCTGCACCTGTTGGGAGAGAACTGGGCCCGGCAGGGGGATCAGCTTGGGCTGTAGCTCCAGAACTAGGGGGAACCAGTTGCTCCGGGGCCACTTGGGAGCCACTAGGGCTGCTGTCCCCTTGAAGGTTCTCAGTTTGGAGAGGACTTTCAGCAGAAGGTTGGGTGGAGGGAACAGGTAAATCTTGGACCATCTGTTCCAGTCCAGGGACATGGCCTCCACTGCTTCCGCTTTGGGGTCCTCGTAAGGGGCTATATATCGAGGAAGTTGCTTGTTGTCGCTCGTCACGAAGAGGTCGATCTGTAGTTCCGGGACTTGACGAGAGATGAAGGAGAATGATCTTGCGTCTAGGGACCATTCCGACTCTATGGGGTTTGTCCTCGATAGAGCGTCCGCTGTCACATTGCGGAATCCTTGTAGGTGAACTGCAGATAGGTGCCGCTTCTTCCTGTCCGCTAGGCGGAAGATGGGTAGTAACACCTGATTCAGGTGGGGCGATCTCGAGCCCTGACGATTGAGACATCTGACTACCAACGAGCTGTCCAAAGTTAGACGGATGTGTATCGAAGGACGCGGGGATAATTTCTTCAGGGTGAGAAGAACCGCCATGGCCTCCAAAATGTTGATGTGAAACGTCTTGAATAGGGGAGACCATGTTCCTTGAACTTGTCGCTGGTGGGAGTGGCCCCCCCAACCCTCCAGGGAAGCGTCCGTGTGGATGTTGAGCGATGGAAGTGGAGGTTGGAGAGGGATGGATCTTTTCAAGGTCCTTGCTTCTGACCACGGGCTGAGCAGGGAGCAAAGCCTGTTTGTTAGGGGTCTCTTGAGGTCTCTTCGAGCGACGGATGCGTTTCGTCTCCAGACTCCTGATGCATCCTTTAGCTGTGCTCGAAGCACTGGGTTTGTCACTGAAGCGAACTATAGTGAGCCGAGAACTTGCTGTCGTCTTGAGATCCGTTTGGATTTGAGAAGTCTTCTGACAGACCCTGCTATTTCTTTCCTTTTCTTTAATGGGATGGAAATGTGGTGTGGCTGAAGGTCCCAATGGATTCCCAACCATTGGAACTTCTGAGCTGGAGCGAGGCGAGACTTCTTGGTGTTTATTTTGAAACCCAGATGTTCCAGGAATTGGGTTACTTTGCTGCAAGCTGTCAAACACCTTTCAAGCGAAGTCGACCAGATTAGCCAGTCGTCGAGGTAGGCCATCACTTGGACGCCCTGAAGGTGTAGCTGGTGGAGGATCGTGTCTGCTAGCTAGGTGAAGATTCTCGGACCCACGTTGAGCCCGAAGGGCATGGCTCTGAAGGCGTAGCTTCTTCGATTGAGCCAGAATCCTAGGTAGGAGGAAGCGTGGTGGTTCATTGGGATGTGCCAGCAGGCGTCCGCCAGGTCTATTGAGACCGTGTAGGCCTTGCGAGGCAGTAGGGCTCTGATTTGTTGAAGAGTCAGCATCATGAATTTGTGGTTCACAATGAACTTGTTGAGGGGGGACAAGTCCAGAATGCCTCTGAGTTTGTCTGAGTCCTTCTTGGGAACACAAAACAGTCTTCCCTGGAACCTGGTGGACTTTACCCTCTTGATCACCTTCTTGTTCAAGAGTTGTAGGACATATTCTTCCAAGAGGGGGGTTGATGGCTGGAAGAATTGGTGGAAGGTTGGAAGTGGTTGCGTCCAGCTCCAACCTAGTCCCTTCTAGATGATGCTGTGTGCCCAAGGATCGAAGGTCCAGCAACCCTAAAAGAGGCGGAGTTTTCCTCCCACCGGAAGCACTTCATTGCTTCTGGTTTCCCGAGGGCCTGCCACCTCGGCCGCTAGCTCCCCTCCCTCCTCTACCCCTGGAGGGGCGGCGCGAGGAGTCTCTGCCTGAGCCTCTACCTCTCGAACGAAAGGTAGTTGACTGATGCTCGTAGGCAGGGGTAAAGGCCGGTGATTGTGACACCACTGGTTGGGGGACCAACTGAAAGGTCTGTTGCGGTTGAGAGACCACTTGGGGAGTAGCGGGAGCCGGGAACTGGCGTTTTTGCTGACGCTGCTGGGGTCTTGGTTTGGAGGATTTGGAAGATTTCCTCTTAGGCTGAGGGCCTTCGTCCTGGGAGGATTTCCTCTTTCTCGACATGCCCCATTTGTTGAGAAGGTTCCTATTCTCGGAGGCGGCCTTGTCGACGATCTCTTTTACCAAATCAGAGGGAAAGAGATGTTTACCCCAGATGTTGGAGGAGATAAGTTTCCGGGGTTCATGTTTCACTGCCCCGTTGGCAAACACGAACTCTCTGCAGGTTCTTCGGGACCTGATGAAGCTGTAGAGGTCCTTTATCACAGTCACTAGTTGGGTTTTTGCCAGAACCATATAAAGGTCCGGGCCCTAACGTCCCCAGCCATGACCTCGAGATGAATCTGGAGAGACATGGAGGCAGCCAGTCTCTCCTTGGTCTCTTGCTCCCAACGAAGAAGGTGGTCGTTCAATTTCGGGAGGTCCTTGTTAAACTGACGTCCGGCTACGTCAGGGCCCAGCTTCCCAACTGTGAAGGTGTACTGGATATCTTTCCAGAACTTGTCGTCGGGGGGAAGGGTGAGGGAGAGTGGCCTACACTCCTCCAGGGTAGGACAGGGTTTTCCTTCTTCCACCGCCTTCATGACTGCATGGAAGGCTTTTTCCACGAAGGGTAAGGATGCAGAAGAGGGAGCAAGAAAGGACGGGTGCTTCTTGCTTAGATCCGGCATTTTCAAATTGGTGAAGCCGCGGCTCTTCAAGCAGTCTGCTAGTAAAGCTTGGGCCTTTGAGTGATCAAACACAATCACCTCCTTAGGCTCAGTCTCCTCCTTGGAGGCCGGTTCGGTCTTAAGTCGGACGTAGCAGTCCGGGTAAGCTTCGAAGTTCGAGAAGAATTCCACTTCTTCCAGGAGGATAGACCCAAGCTTGTCGTTTATGAAGATCTTGCCAGTTGTGATTGGCATATGCTCGGCGTATCTCCAAGGGTTAGACTCCGAACAGGAAGGAAGATCCTTAACCAAGATCTTCTTTGGTTGCCTCAATTCCAAGAAACGACTTGTAATCTGGGCGGAATGCTTACTAAGCCTCTCGTCTATTAAGGCCACCAATACCCGGATGGCATCTTCGGTGGCAGGCAGCACGGGCTGCGGTGCGGCGGAGGTAGATAGAGGGGACTGGCTCCTCGGTCACTACAGGAGCTGCCAGAGGTGGAGGGGCGGCCTCGCCCTCCGAATCAGGGTATTCCACCTGATCCTCTTCATCCTCCGGATCCTCGCCCATGAGGGTCCTTTAGGTGTCGTCGGACACGTCCGACATCTTCTCCACCTCGTCTAGACTACACTTGCTAAGCGTAGTCTCGATGTCCGGTTCAACGGTCCCTTGAACCAGTGGGATCTGATCCTGGGGGATCACAGAGTCTGCCGACGCTTTCGGAAAAAGGATGGCCCTCATCTTCTCGTTGGGAAGATACGGTCCGGCAGCGTTTTTCTGGAAACCGAGCACCCACCTGCGCAGTTTCTCTCGAGCATTGTCCCTGGCTTCTAAGGACGGGGGGTTCTCAAATCCCTCGTCAAGGAGGCCTTTGCAGACTGGGCAGGAGACTGGATCCCAGTATTTGAGGTTGCCCTTCTTTGCCGTACAAGGGGCGTGAGTCCGACACGCACCATACCCGTAAAAGTCCGGGCGGCGGACCAAGCAGAAGGGGCTTTCATAAGTCATGACTTACATTACTCTTAAATTAAGATTCCTTAAACTATTTCTTAACTTAGAATTGTGTTATGTGAGCTCCGGATAGGTGAGCTAGAAAAGAAGTAGGAAGACACATACTTGTGAATCCCGTCCAGCCTGAGGTTATGGGAGAGGGAATAGTATCCCTATGGGGAAGCCAGCCTAGGCTTCCTTATAAAGGAATTGTCTGCAGGGTAGAGAAGGTCTGAGATCGCTCAGAACTTAGATAAAGGAGGGGAAAAGGGATAAACCCCTCAATATTGGGGAGGTCCCAGTAAGAGACTGCACTGAGAAGCACAGAGTATGCTGGAAATTTGTATGGTATACTCATACAGCTCAGAGACTGTCTTCAGGGTATGAGATAGCAAAGAAAATCAGTCTGGCTATATGGATGTATAGGTCGACTGCCAGCACGGGGCCGTCAGCCGGGGGGAAGGGGTGCTTGTCCCTGGAAGCCGTGTCGCGTTGCCGGCAAGCCGGAGGCTTGGTCCGGCGGGGTGAATCCGTCAAGGCTATGCTCTAAGTAGAAGAGAGGTAGGAAACACTTATAGGGGCGACCGCCGGCACGACGGCAGGTCGCCGGCAGGGCGGAGGCCTCCGACAGCCGGCGATGGTGAACCTAACTGGGTACATAAGATGGAAGGTGTCTGAGAAGCCAGCGGCGGCGGCGGAGGCGGCGGCGGCGGTGGCGGCGGTGGCGGCGGCGGCGGCGGCGGCGGCGGCAGCGGAGGCGGCGGAGGCAGCAGCGGCGGCGGTCGCCGGCAGCGGTGGCGGTCGCCGGCAGCGGTGGCGGTCGCCGGCAGCGGTGGCGGTCGCCGGCAGCGGTGGCGGTCGCCGGCAGCCGGCAAGCTGGCGCCATGGATGGTACTCAGACAGGAAGTCCTATGAAGTAGGAAGGTCACCGGGTGTGCTGACGACTAGCGGCGGCAAGGGGCAGCGGCCCCCGGCACCGTATAGCCTTAGGTAAACCTGAGATAGGAAGGTCCTATATAGTAGTAAGTTACCTGACGTGCCGGCGGCAGTGGACCAGCACCATGATAGGAGAGAGAAAGAGAAGGAGGGAAGGAGGAAGGGTAATGTCCGATACCCAACCGGCTTTCCTCCGGAAGGAGTGTACTCATGATAGGGGTGGGGGACCCTATCATCCCACGGCAGGGAGCCGGCAGACAGCTGGGTGCCCAAGGTAATCCAAGGGAGAATCAGAGAACACTCTAGACATGGGGGGAGGAGGGTGATCTCCTGCTGGAAGGGCGGCCGCTAACACAACCCCATAGTTCGATTATAAGGGGGAAGTGTAGCAGAGCGGCCACCCAGGCAGGAGAGCGCAGCTTAACCTACTATTCTTCCCGAGGGGGAATTGTACGACAGCGGACAGGGGTGTGAAGGCAAGCTGACACAAAGAATAGAGTGGGGTAGGGGGGGGGATGAGGGGGCAGAAGGGATCGTGACCCTAAAGCTCCCAGAGGGTGGTGGAATCTGGTTTCTATACTACCCAGGTAGGAGAGAGGCGCTCTCCAACCCTAGGGTAGGTTAGCTCAGAGTAGGAACAGAACTGGTGTACTGTCCTAAACTATAATAAAACAAAAACCCCCAAGGCCTAACCTAAACCAGGAGATCTCCTCCTCGATTAGGTAAGGCTGGGGAAGTATTGCTAGGCTACAGGAGGAAGGGACAAGTCCCAACCAAGAGCAGTCTAGGGGGGAAGGGCTAGGGCAACCCCCCCCCTTCAGTCTCAGTCGATACCCCAGGGGAAAGACGTTCCTTAGGGGTGGACTGGGATGAACGATAAGTACTCTGGGGTTCTGACCGATATCCCCCCATACACTATGGGAGGGAAGAGGGAAGAACTACCTAACCTTACCTACCCGAAGTGTTTCGGGTAAGGGGCTATGAAAGACAAGGCTACCCAGAGGGATGTACATAGGGTAAGGGAGATAAGGAAGCATACAAGGATCCCAGCGTTGGGTTAGGTATGGCCTAGTTGGACCAGGCACCGTTCCCTGTATGGTTCCCCGAAGGCGAAAATATGTGCAACATGGAATCTTGTATATGTTTAAAAATGCCTAAATCTTCATAAATTAACACTAGGAACACTCATATGCAGAAGTAAATATGAATACTAGGCTGCGGCCTATGCTAGGCATAAAGGCTAGTATGGGGTCGACTGGCTAGGAGCACAGAAGACCACAACGGCATAAATGAACTATTCCTAAATTGAAGATTAATTAACCTAAGATAAATTAGTTATAAGGCCGTGAAGGCTATGCTGGCTAACGAAGCCTATATCTTCATTACATAACACTAAGAACATTATTATATCATGCAGAAGCAAACATGAACACTAGGCTGTAGCCTATGCTAGGCTGAAAGGCTAGTATGGGGTCGGCTAACTAAGATCGCCGAAGACCACTATCGGCATAATATAACTTTTTCCTAATAATGAAGACTAAATAACTAAAGATTTATCTCAGATAAAAGGTCAGGGAAGGCTGTTCTGGCTAACTAAATAACGCATGCAAGCGAACAGCCACGCCGTAAATGGCGACCCGAGGCAAGGCTCAGCTCGGCCACAAAACACAAGATTTTAGCGTAAAACATCGTTACTCGACGGCCAGAGCTTATTTAAACAATACAAGAACCTGGTACTCAACTTTCCAGAAGAAGGCGAAGCAGAAGGCTGAGACATCTTGAAGGATGCACACAAAAAATAGCGATAACTGGGAACAAAACAAAAGGCGTTATGGCTACTAAGAGAGGAATGGTGAGGGCGGACGTGACGTCACGCAGCTGCGAGTATCGTAACAGTGACGAAGGGAGAGTATCTTTGGAACTGCACCCCAGCTACCTCCCACATTCACTCACCACATCTCCCCCTCGAAGTGTAAACGCTAGGTGGGGTGCAGATGGCCATGTGACGTGTTAATGCATGCGTCGCCTGTTGATATACGATATTTTAAAGGGTTAACCCTTAGAATACTCGCTCCAGAAGTTAGAATTCTGTGAAAACCTTTAGTTTAATTCTCTGGGAATATTTTAGTAGTTATATATATCCAAAGGAAGCTACTGAATGAACCTTCCATCAGGACAACATGGCTTGAGTCTAAAAATCTTATTTAAAAACATTTTGAGTAATTTTGGTTATATTCTGCAGTGTACGTGGTAGAAGTCTGTATAGGTTTAATTTTGTCACTCCCCTAATAAATAAATAATAAACAGTTGCAATGAGAGAAAAGGCAGCTGCATATTTTTATTTTTATTTATTTTCTTTTCTTTGCTTTTTCGTGTTTTCTAAATTTAAACTGGATATCCGTGTATTTTGTTTCTAAGAGTAAACGTAATAAGATGTGATATGTATTTTTCATTTATTTACCCCCAATTATTCTGTGAAATTTACTATAAGTGTTTGAAATTAATCAGTTACTCTATATTATTATTTTTTCTTAATGTGAATGTCTAAAACTAGTCAAGGAAGAAATCAAGGAAAATGAAATGGCTGTCAAGGAAAATCAAGGAATTTTGGCAGACCCTACAAGGATTTTCATTTCAGCGAGTGGAAGCATGTGACTGGTCCCGTTTTCATTTCTCAATTAGTGTGTCTTGAGCAGAGCAACCATCCACTCATACAGTCTTTTAGTTATTGTGAAAAACCGAGATGCTGAGATATTTAAAAAGGAAGCATCCAATTCATGAAGAAGAGGATCAAGAGTGAAAATAATCCTCAAGCAAGTAGGCTACAAGTAAAGAAGAAGCGAGTGACAAAAAAAATCGTGATTATAATAAAAGTTAGCTGGTTGTTGGATTCACATGGACAGGGGACAAAAGCTGTCCTCTTCCATTATGTATAATTTGTGGGATAAAAACTAGCTAACGTATCTATGGCCCCCGCCAAGTTAAAGCGGCATTTCTCTACTAATCACAGCCACTTGTCTAATAAATCAGTTGATTATCTTCGAAGACTTGTGGATTCACAGAAAAAGCAAAGAAAGTTCTTTGAAAAGAAGGTAACGACAAGTGAGAAGGCCCAAGAAGCAAGCTATTTAGGGGCTGAACTAGTTGCTAAGAAAAATGAAAAGCCATGATATTGCCGAGTTTAATAATGCCTGCTTGCAAAATAAGTGAAGGCAATGATTGGCGAGGAAGCCGTGAGTGAAATAAACAAAGTTCCTGTGTGTGATAATACAATTAGTAGGTGTGTGAATGACATGTCCCGAAATATTTCAGAAATATTGTCTGAAATACTGAAACATGCAAAGTTTGCCCTACAAGTTGATGAGTCGTCTGATATAATGGGAAAGCCCAACTGCTAGCATTTGTTCGATTTGGAAATGAGTTTAAAATAATGGAGACCTTTTTTTGTTGTAAAGAGCTTCCAGACACGACAAAGGGGCAAGATATATTTAACACAATTTCTTTATACCTGGACTCTTGTGGATTGGACTGGAATCGATGTGTTGGAATCTGCACAGATGGTGCTCCCTCCATCACTGGCTCAATGAAAAGCTTTGTATCACTTGTGAAAGAAATAAACCCTGAAGTTATGACGACTCATTGTTTTCTCCAGCGAGAAGTTCTTGTTTCAAAACTATTGGCCCTGAATTAAAGCTAGTTTTAGATGTAACTGTTAACATGGTCAATTTTATAAAGCAGCATCCTCTTAAGTGTCGCATGTTTGCAAAGTTTTGAAAATATGCAAAAAGATCATGTAACACTCCTTTTACACACCGAGGTCAGATGGCTTTCCAGAGGGAAAGTTTTGTCAAGGGTTTTTGAACTTTGAGAAGAATTGCTTATTTTCTTCAAAGAGAATAAAGAGAGTTTTTGTGAAAATCTTGAATCAACAGACTGGCAGATGAAATTAGCTTATTTGGCAGATATCTATCACCATTTAAATAACCTGAACTCCAGCATGCAGGGTCGACAAGAAAACATTCGGACCTCGGCAGACAGGCTTACTGGTTTCAAGAATAAACTTGCTATTTGGAAAAAACATCTCTCGAGAGGCAATGTTGAGATGTTTCCCCTCCTACTCCAAGTAGAAACCGAGACTGATTATCAAAAAATCATACCCTTAATTACGTGTCATTTGGAATCACTTGCTGTAAGATTTTATAAGTACTTCCCTTCCTTATCGTCAGATTTGTATGACTGGGTTAGAAATCCCTTTAATGAGCTCACTTCAAATTCGGAAAACCTGCTCAATCTACAACAAGAGGAAGAAATAACTGAACTAAAGTGTGAAAGAACCTTGAGGATAAAGTTTAAGGAAGTACCACTTGATGTGTTTTGGATTCCTGTAAGAGAAGAGTACATAGTTGTTTCAGCAAAAGCATTGGATATTTTACTCCATTTTTCAACGTCTTACTTTCGTGAGCAAGGTTTTTTATTTCATACTACTGTAAAAAGCAACTCTAGAAATCAGCTTCTGTCTGTAGAGGACGAACTTCGGGTGTTTGTCAGAAGTTTGGCCAAATATTGAGAAATTGCGCAAAGAAAAGCAAGCCCAAGTATCACATTAAACATGTCTAATGGTAAAGCCTATTTTGATTTTGTGTCACATGCTTTTTATATTATAAGTCATGTAACTACTATTAGTAAAGAACTGTTCTTGAACACTAACATACTGTATTCGATACAGGAGTAAAATCATATCAAATACATATCTTTTATACTTTTACAACCTTTACCTATATTTTTATTCTTCTACTTCCCAAGCATGCATATATATATATATATATATATATATATATATATATATATATATATATATATATATATATATATATATATATACACACACACACGCATATATATATATATATATATATATATATGTACACATATATATATGTACACATATATATATATACACACACACACACACATATATATATATATATATATATATATATATACATATATATATATATATATATATATATATATATATATATATATATATATATATATATATATATATATATACATATATATATAACATATATATATAACAGATTTTAAAGCAAAGTGAAAAATCTATTTTTGGGTGAGATGGCCATGTCGTCCTGATGGAAGCTTCCTATAGACAGCTTTCTAAGGGATATTTGGCTAGAGTGATATTCCCAGAGAATTGACCATAGGTCTCCAGAATTCTAATTCCTGGTGCGAGTATCCTTAAAATTTTTCTTAAGGATATCGCATAATATCAGGGGACGTATATCTTGATACGACACATGGCAATCTTCACCCTGAATAGAGTTTTCGCTCTGCGGGGGAAGAGTGGCGAAATTGACGGGGAGCCGTTATCAAGGTTACCCTTCCTCCCCTACCATTACAGGGCCCAAAATGGCCGCTCATTCCTTGTAGCATTGAGTATGGTGCTACAGATAGAGTAGTTTCGGGAGGGGATTATTACATAATCCTTTTCTTTTAATAAAGGAGGGTGGGTCCATCTCACCCAAAAATATATTTTTCGCTTTGCTTCAAAATCCGTTTTTTTTTTTTTTTTTGTTGATGGAAATTTACCAGAGAATTTCTTGAAAGTACTGTATCTGTGGGTTTGTATAAGTGTCTCAACCATGGGTCAGCTTCTATATGGTCATCAAGACCACTGAAGTGTATGACGATACCGTTATACATCATTACCGCTAAGCATGGAACAATGTTAGGGCTTCCTGCCCCCTGCAGGGAAATGTTGTTGTAGACACTAGAAGCACAAGGTTTGCATTCGTATAGGAACAAATATAAATACCATTCAGATCTTATTTGTTCATATGATTAAGCACCTTAAGTATGAATTTGACTTAGGAAAATAAGTAAAGGAGTCCGGCTAAATTTATTTTTAGCTACATATGGGGCTAAAATAAGATGCAGATACACTTTCATCCTGTTATTAAACAGATAATCAAAAGGGAACCTAAAGTGTATTAAATTTATAATAGAATTATACATTCAAAATATACATATAAAAATATATTCTACCTGAAAGGGAAGAAAAATTTTTAGTGGCCACTCAGAATCAGTTGAAAAATTATTAAGATAATTTTACTGTAAATGTTGGATAACTATCAACAACACTGTGTACAAGTGTACACACGGCACTAGTGTCATTGGTATAATTCTGCAACTAAAAAGAAGAGTCCTAGTGTCACTAGGGTGACACTCAGTAAAAGGGTATTGCAGTGGAAGGTATAAACACTTTTTCACCCGAATTGAAAAGTCCAAATCAATTTACTGTTCATCGCAGCACTAGACGACGGGTCTCACCACAATACCTGCCGCCACCACAAAGTGTTTCAGTGCGTGCACTTGCTTCGCATAATGTTTATAAAACACTCTGGATGATTTCTAGCCAGTGTATGAGCGAAGACGCTCAAAGTCCATATACTCAAAGAAGTTCAGTGAGGAAGCAATTTTTCTCGGATCATGACCTACGGGTGTACTATCAGGGCACGCTCTGCGAATGAAGTAGGTGAGCTTCGCCCTCAGTTGTTTTAGGGATAAGTTTGATCCTGAGGTTTCGCCTTTGAAGAGCTGTCCTCCCCTAAAGTCTGAAGTTCTTCGAAAATAGACCTTTAGACACTCTACAGGACATAAAGAGACATCTTCCTTCAGAGGGCAGATTCTCCAGGGAGGGGTAGCTTTTGGTGGGTAGCTCGTGTTTGGCAAGAAAAGTAGGATCAGGATAGAGATTCAGTTCTCCCGCTTCCGTGAACTGAATATGGCCCTCGTCTCTTGATAGGACCACTATTTCACTAACTCTAGCCCCTGAGGCTATAGCGAACAGGAAAATCCCTTTTTGTGTTAGATCCTTGAGAGAACAATCTTCATTGTTCAAGGTTGAAGCATTGTGTAAGACTTTGTCCAGAGACCATGAAATGGGCTTCAGAGGGGCTGCTGGTTTAAGTCTAGCGCATGCCTTCGGAATCTTGTTGAATATTTCGTTCGCTAGGTCCACCTGGAAGGCGTATAGAATAGGTCTAGTCAAGGCTGACTTACATATAGTTATCGTGATGGCAGCCAAGCCTTGCTCGTGAAGGTGGATGAAAAAGGACAGGCAGAAGTCTATTAAGATTTCTTTCGGCCTTTTTGCTTTAACGAAAGCAACCCACTTTTTCCAAGACGATTCATATTGTCTTCGGGTTGACTTTGACTTGTATTCTTCTAAGAAGTATATACTGCCTTTCAAGATCCCAAATCTTTTCTTTACTGCCAAGGCGAGAAAATCATGAGATGAAGTTTTGGGTTCTCTGTGATGAAGCGAAAACAGTCAACTTCTGAACCAGTTGGGATAGAGCTGGGTTCGGTAGAGGGACCAGCCTCAGCTTCAGTTCCATCCCCAGAGGGAACCAATTGCTCTTGGGCCACTTGGGGGCCACTAGTGCTGCAGATCCCTTGAAGGATCTCAGCTTGTCAAGGACCTTCAGCAGGAGATTCGTTAGAGGGAACAGGTAGATCCGGGTCCATCTGTTCCAATCGAGGGACATGGCATCCGTTGCCTCTGCCGGAGAGTCCTCGTATGAGGCTACGCATCGAGTTAGTTTCTTGTTGTCGCTCGTCGCGTAGAGGTCGATCTGCAGCTCTGGGACTTTTTCCAAGATGAAGGAGAACGAGTCTGCGTCTAGGGACCATTCTGACTCTATCGGCTTTAGCCTGGATAGAGCGTCCGCCGTCACATTGCAGAATCCTTGTAGGTGAACTGCCGATAAATGCCATCTCTTCTTTTTCACTAGATGAAAGATGGCTAACATCACATGGTTGATGTGGGGCGATCTCGAGCCTTGTCGAATCAGACATCTCACTATCACTTCGCTGTCCAAGACCAACCTGATGTGGGCTGATCTGTGAGGGGATAGCTTCTTCAGTGTCAAGAGAACTGCCATGGCCTCCAGAATATTGATGTGAAAGGTCTTGAACAGGGATGACCAGGTCCCTTGGGCTTTGCTTTGATGGGAGTGACCTCCCAATCTTTCCGTCGAGACATCCGTATGGATGGTCACCAATGGTTGAGGTGGTTGTAAGGTAACGGTCCTTGTTAGGCTCTTGACCTTCAACCACGGCTTGAGAAATTATCATAGTAAGGTCGGTACCGGGGTCTGTAGATCTCTTCGAACGTCTAATGCGTATCTTCTCCAGACGCCTGACGCATCTTTCAGTTCTGCTCTTAGCACTGGGTCTGTTACTGCTGCAAACTGGAGATAGAGCCCAATACTCTTTCCTGTTGGCGTCTTGAGATCCTGTCGGATTTCAGTAGTCTCTTGACAGAACCCGCGATCTCCCTCCTCTTCCTCGGTGGAATGGAGAGGCGGTGTGACTTCAAGTTCCAATGGATTCCCAGCCATTGAAACTCCTGAGCTGGAGAGAGGCGAGACTTCTTGAAGTTGATCTTGAATCCCAGATGTTCCAGGAACTGGATCACTTTCTTGGATGCTTGCAGACAAGCAGTCTTGGATGCTGCCCACACCAGCCAGTCGTCCAGGTATGTTGCTACCTGAACGCCTTCCAGGCGTAGTCGTTGTACAACTGCTTCTGCGAGTTTCGTGAAGCTGCTTGGGGCTATGTTTAGTTCGAAGGGCATGGCTCTGAAGACATACTTTGTCTTCTGTAGCTTGAATCCTAGGTAGGAGGAGAGGGGGCGACTGACTGGAAGGTGCCAGTAAGCATCTGCTAGGTCTATTGAGACTGTGTACTCCCCTTTTGGTAACAGGGTCCTGATGTGTTGAAGGGATAACATCCTGAACTTTTTGTTCTCGATGAATTCGTTGAGTGGCAACAAGTCCAGAATGACTCTGAGTTTGTCTGAGTCCTTCTCGGGAACACAGAACAGCCTTCCCTGGAATTTGATGGACTTTGCTTTCCTTATAACCTTCTTGTTCAAGAGTTTTAAGGTATATTCTTCCAGTAAGGGGGTGGAGTGTTGGAAGAATTGAGGAAATAAAGGTGGAGATCTGTTCCATTTCCATCCTAGTCCATTTTTGATTAGGCTGTGGGCCAAGGGATCGAAGGTCCAACGATCCCAAAAGTGTTGGAGTCTTCCTCCTACCTGTAGCATCTCATTGCTGCGGTGGTCCGGAGGGCTTGCCACCCTGACCGCGTCCTCCCCTACCTCGTGAGGGTTTTTTTGAGGAGCCCCGTCGAGATCCTCGAGGTAGTGGTGTGCCTCTCAAACCCTGGATTGAAAGCTGGTGACTGGGCAACCAGCTGTTGAGGCACCACTTGGAAGGTGGTCTGAGGCTGAGCGACCACTTGGGGCATCGTGGCCATGGTGACCGTGGGATATTGCTGAGTAGGCCGAGAAGGTCGTCTTGGCTTCTTTGTCTTCCTTTTGGGTTGGGGACCAGAATCCAGGGAAGACTTCCTCTTGGAGGAGATGCCCCACTTTTGGAGAAGGTTCCTATTCTCTGTGGCGGCTTTCTCAACTACTTCTTTTGGGAAGAGGTCCTTACCCCAGATACTGGAAGAAATCAGTTTCCTGGGTTCGTGTTTCACCGTAGCAGCGGTAAACACGAACTCCCTACAGGCTCTCCTGGCCTTCATGAAGGTGTACAGGTCCTTTACAAGGGTGGCCATGTGCATCTTGGCCAGGACCGTAAGCATATCTGGGGTGCTGTTTTGGCCTGCACACATCTCTATGCAGTTCTGGAGGGACAGAGAAGCGGCTAGCCTCTCTTTTGTCTCTTGCTCCCTTTGCAAGACTAAGTTCGACAGCTTCGGTAGATTCTCGCTGAACTGCTTCGAGTTTTCCTACTGAGGTTAGGTGGACCTCCTTCCATTCCTTCTCATCCGTGGGCAAGGCCAGAGACAGCGGCCTACACTCCTCTAGTGTAGGGCATGGCTTGCCTGCCTCAACTGCCTTGGCAACCGTCTGAAAGGCCTTCGACGTGAAGGGGAAGGCTCTCGAAGAAGGAGCAAGAAAAGTAGGGTGTTTCTTGCTCAGTGCAGAAACACGGGAGTTAGTGTAACCTGCCTTCTTCAGGCTGCTCGTCAAGAGAGCCTGTGCCTTGTCGTGGGTGAAAACCATGACCTCCTTTGGTTACGTCTCCTCTTTGGATGCTGGTTCACGCTTCAGTCGGATGAAACATTCCAGGTAGGCGTTGAAGTTGGGCCAGAATTCAATGTCGTCCAGGGGGACGGCTCCCAACTTCTCTAAAATGTAGAGTTTGCCGTTGGTGATAGGCATGAACTCCGCATACCTCTAGGGATTGGTCTCGAAGCAGGTTGGCAGATCTTGTACTCTGGGTCGCTTGAAAGACCCTCGGGAGGTGACGGTCCATGTCGCTTCACGAAACTCTCTCGTCATCTTTGCTTCCCTTTCTACGTTCTCCTTTCGTAGATTCTCCATTAGGGCAGTAATGTGGGCCAAAACTGCCTAACCCATTGCATCCAATGGAGGGGTAGGAGCCGAAGATGTTGACTGTGTCGGCTCTAATGCCGGCACAGGCAGAAGGGGCTCCTCCGCTTCTATCGAGTCGTCGTCTTCGTCTCCTCTGGGTGGTAGAATAGACTCTTATTGAGGATCGTCCTGAAGGAGATCCTTCTCTGTGTCCGTGGACACTTCAGACATCCTTTCCTCCGAGTGGATGTCCATGCCTTGCTTGGCTCCACTGACTTCAGCCTCAACTGCGATCTGGAGGCAGGGAGGCCCGGGTTGTGCCTGGGGTACGACAGCATCAGCTGTTGCTTTGGGGAACAGCAAGCTTCGCATCCTATTGTTGGGAAGGTACGGTCCAGGAGAGTTCTTCTGGAACTCTCGAACCCATTTTCGAAGCTTCTCTCGTGCTGCTTCCCCCGACTCCACTGACTTGGGGTCGCCGAAACCTTCGGTCACCAAGCCCGAGCAGTCGTAATAACGCAGGCGGCATGAGACCTGCACATAGAGTGACCACAAAAGTTCCAACTTTTGTGGTTACAGTAAATCACCTCACACTTCACTTTCTGCTCCTCCTGTAAAGAAAGGAAATTGAAATGAGTACGCGGTAATTTATCACATCTGATAAATTCATAAAATGTCATGCATAGTTATTTGGTATCTTAACCATTATAGCTTAGGATAGTAAGCTAGAAAGGATACAGGAAAGACACATACTTGTGCCTCCTGTCCAGCCAATTGCTGTGACCTCCCCCAATATTAATATTAGAGTTTCCTTATTAAAGGAAAATTCAAAGGAGAAGGGTTATATATTCTAGAGATAGAATTAGTGTATACTAACAGTGACCCTTTCCAGAGTATTAATATTGTGGGGTAAAAGTATAATCTGATGACTTTCCATCAGTGTGTTGAAGGAATACTTCACTTCAATATAAATTGGTCTCAACAATAGGCTGTGAAAGGATACATAGGGTATGTTGGAAAATATAAACTACTGTATAATATATACCAGTTTTCTGTCTGCAGTATGTACTATACTGCATAAATACTGGCTACTGTATAAACATATACTGTAGTTCAGCTGGCATGTTGCTGGCTAGGCTAGTACCTGGCGGCACCGGTCTATCCGGCATGCTGCCGGCTAGGTTAGTACCTAACGGCACCAGCCGACAGAGAGAGAGAAAGCATGGAGAGAAGGGCTACCTTATTAATATATTTAATACATCAAATAAGGGTGTAGGTATTATAATCCCTACTGCCTTCCTCCAGAATGAGGGTTCAAATGGAAGGGGGGAATGAATCATTTTAGCTTCCACCCAGCCACAAGGTCTTTTGCCGGCTGCTGCCAGTTACAGAAATGTGGATGGCAGTCCAAGGGAGGACTGAAGAACACTGAAAGACATAGGGTCTCCCACCGGCAAAGGTCATGGCAGGCACAACCTTTCCCGGAGCCTTTGTCCGTGTGGGGAAGGTCAGAGTGGCCATTAAGCCGCCTATGTAGGAGCCCGGCCGGCACCACAGTCTACCCGGCAAGCGGGGAGATTGTAGGACACCGGCCAAAGGTATGCGATGGCTAGGCTATCGCTAAAGGACAGAGAGGGGCAGGGAAAGGGTCTTGTGTGTTGGGCCGGAAGAAGGCGGCAGGATTGCCGGTCATATCCAGTCACAATCAGAAATCTCGTTTCGGTATCGGTACCGGCCTGGGCGGCAGAAGAATATCGATTCTTCAGCCCGGGACTTTGCCGAAACAAGACTTGTCTTCTAGATCGCAAGGAAGAAGGTGGCATAATCGTACTACCACTTTGGATGCGGGCTAGGGAAGCTAGGCTTCCTATGCCGGCAACTGTAAGGCGGCAGGGGTGTGACTACTCCCCCGGCAGCAGAGTTGTCGGCACAAAGACTGAATACTCGGAGTTACTGTCATAAAACAAAGCCGGGATACTCTCCGGCAAGGGGAAAGACAGAAAGCACTAGCCTAGTCAAGCCAGAAAATGCTACTCTATAGCAAGACCAAGATAGGGTTGTCGCCTAATGGCGGCATTCAGAGGGAAGGAGGGTTTACCTTTAAATCTCCGGAGACGAGTATCGAATTATTTAATTAATTCTAGGAGATATACTATCTCCTGTTGAATTGATAAAATGATACGAGAGGATAAACGGGGATAATGTATGAAAACTAAAGCTCGTAGGCTAGGTTAGCCTAGTGCGGGGCAAGATCTCGGCTACTCTATATCACCGAAACTCTAACGTATACGATCGATATATTTAAGGAAGAGGAAAATTCGTGCATGATCTTATCTTCACTATTATAATTTTGCCTAAATAGCTATAATTCACTAAAGCTAAATACCGGGAATGTCGCTCTGCTGACTAAATAAAGCATGCATGACGAACGACAGCCTCCCAAAATGGTGCCTCCGGTTACTGGCTATGCTCCTATAAACACATTAAATTATGCTAATTTCACTGAGAGAAGGGAGCTAAAAAAGATGCTGGAGAATGCATGTTAAATCCTCAAAAATAGCGGTCTAGAACACTAAATAACCTGGGAGATACACCGTGCAAAAGCGCTACTGAATAAGGAATGAGCGGCCATTAAGGGCCCTGTAATAGTAGGGGAGGAAGGGTAACCTTGATAACGGATCCCCTTTAATTTCGCCACTCTTCCCCTCCGAGCAAAAACTCTATTCGGGGTGAAGATTGCCATGTGTCGTATCAAGATATACGTCCCCTGTTATTATGCGATATCCTTAAGAAAAATTCTAAGGATACTCGCGCCTGGAGTTAGAATTCTGGAGACCTATGGTCAATTCTCTGGGAGTATCTCTGTAGCCAAATATCCCTTAGAAAGCTGTCTATAGGAAGCTTCCATCAGGACGACATGGCTTGAGCCCAAAAATATACATATATATATATATATATATATATATATATATATATATATATATATATATATATATACTGTGTGTGTACATATATATATATATATATATATATATATATACTGTGTGTGTATATATACTGTGTGTGTATATATACATATATATATATATATATATATATATATATATATATATATATATATATATATATATATATATATATATACATATATAACGGATTTTGAGCGAAGCAAAAAATCTATTTTTGGGTGAGATGTCCATGTCGTCCTGATGTAAGGTTCCTTCAGTAGCTTCCTTAGGGTATATATGACTACAGTAGATATTCCCAGAGAATTAAACAAAAGGTTTCACAGAATTCTAACTTCTGGTGCGAGTACCCTAAAGGATTCCCTCTAGGATATCGTATATCAACAGGGGACGCATGCATTAACACGCCACATGGCTATCTGCACCCCACATAGCGTTTACGCTTCGAGGGGGAAAGGTGGAGAGATAACTGAGGAGACGCTTCAAAGTTACCCTCCTTCGTTACTGCTACAGTACTTGCAACGTAAACAATAAGCGGCCATAGCTGTCCGCCATACTGTGTGACGTCACGTCCGTCCTCATTCCGAAGTCCAGCTTTCTACTGGCCTCTGCGATACAGTATAGCAGGGAGGGGCCTGGCAGGCTGAACTGGAACAGTCGGCCAGGTCCATCAGGACGACATGGCCATCTCACCCAAAAATAGATTTTTCGCTTCGCTCAAAATCCGTTTTTTGGGCTCAAGCCATGTCGTCCTGATGGAAGTGTACCAGAGAATTAATGTATCGTGGAATTTTCCCCATTTCAAGTGCCTTCTACTTGGACTAATATTCCTGCGGTCTGGTGACCGAAGAGACCGTGACATCTCCGTTAAATGTCACTACCAGTGGCATTACAATGACCTGGCTTCCAGCCCCCCTGGCAGGGAAGTCCTAACTGGACAAGAGGAACATCTCGAAGTAACCTGATGAAGATACTTACCTGGGTGAAGAGATCGTGCCGGTCTCGAAGACAGATCGGGAGGTTAAATATTTGTGTAGGAACAAATTTATACCATTAGGCGAGTGTATATTAGGCAGTAGGTATATTAACAGATTTTGAGCGAAGCGAAAAATCTCTTTGTGGGTGAGATGGCCATGTCGTCCTGATGGAAGGTTCCTTCAGAAGCTTCCTTAGGGTACAGTATATATGACTACAGTAGATATTCCCAGATAATTAAACTAAAGGTTTCACAGAATTCTAACTTCTGGTGCGAGTACCCTAAAGGTTTCCCTCTAGGATATCGTATATCAGCAGGGGACGCATGCATTAACACGCCACATGGCTATCTGCACCCCACATAGCGTTTACGCTTCGAGGGGGAAAGGTGGCGAGATAACTGAGGAGCCGCTCCAAAGTTACCCTCCTTCGTTACTGCTACAGTACTCGCAACGTAAACAAACAGCGGCCATAGCTGTCCGCCATACTGTGTGACGTCACGTCCGTCCTCATTCCGAAGTCCAGCTTTCTACTGGCCTCCGCGATACAGTATAGCAGGGAGGGGCCTGGCAGGCTGAACTGGAACAGTTGGCCGGGTCCATCAGGACGACATGGCCATCTCACCCAAAAATAGATTTTTCGCTTCACTCAAAATCCGTTTTTTGGGCTCAGGCCATGTCGTCCTGATGGAAGTGTACCAGAGAATTAATGTATCGTGGATTTTTCCCCATTTCAAGTGCCTTCTACTTGGACTAATATTCCTGCGGTCTGGTGACCGAAGAGACCATGACATCTCCGTTAAATGTCACTACCAGTGGCATTACAATGACCTGGTTTCCAGCCCCCCTGGCAGGGAAGTCCTAATTGGACAAGAGGAACATCTCGAAGTAACCTGATGAAGATACTTACCTGGGTGAAGAGATCGTGCCGGTCTCGAAGACAGATCGGGAGGTTAAATATTTGTGTAAGAACAAATTTATACCATTAGGTGAGTGTATATTAGGCAGTAGGTATATTAATTATAAATAACCACAGAAATAGGAGTAAATAAAACAATAACAGCAATTCATTTTCATATGAAAGATAGGAGCGAAATAAGACGCATATGGTAAATAAAATAATTATTTCATTTGAAAATTGCATGGAATTATGGAAAATTATTTACAATAATAATATCGGATAATAGACATAGATTTTCTGTAAGACGGTGATGTGGAATCTGAAAGGGAAATATTTTGCCTTTAAACACAAGTTCCCGTGGAACGCCAGTCTTTAAAATCATTATACACTTCATGTCAAAGAACATGTGGCACATGTGTAAGAATCTATGTCACTTCACCTTGATGAAGAACAGTCTATTGGTGACACTAAGTGTCCTTTGAAATCACTATGTATCGCACTATGGTCAACACAGGCACCTGATTGAGTTAAAGTCCCGAAAAAACTCACTGTTCTACGCAGCACTAAGCAGCCTGTTTCATCACACTACCTGCTGCTACCACGAATCGTTTTATTTCGTGCACCTGCTTCGCATAGTGTTTGAAGAATACTCTAGGTGACCTCCAGCCTGTGAAGGATCAGAGGCTTTCAAAATACATTCCTTGGAAAAAGTTCAGGGAAGAGGCGACTTTCCTAGGATCATGACCTGTGGGTGTACTGTCAGGATCCGCTCTGCGAATAAAGTAGGTGATTTTCGCTCTTAATTGTTTTAGTGACAGGTCACTACCCGAAGTTTCTCCTTTAAAGAGTTGTCCTCTGCCAAAGTCTGAAGTTCTTCGAAGATAGACCTTAAGACTCTCCACTGGGCATAGAGAGACATCTTCCTTCAGGGGGCAGATTCTCCAAGGGCCCCATCTTTTGGTGGGAAGTTCAATTTTAGCAAGAAACGTGGGGTCGGGGAAGAGAGTAAGTTCCCCCGTGTCCGCGAACTGTATCTGGCCCTCTTCTCTTGATAATGCCACTATTTCACTGACTCGGGCTCCCGAGGCGAGAGCAAAAAGGAAGATCACTTTTTGAGTCAAGTCTTTCAGAGGGCAAGATTCGTTGTCCAGTTAAGAGGCAAAATGAAGCACCTTATCCAGGGACCAGGTGATGGGTCTCGGTGGGGGTGCTGGACGGAGTCTAGCGCATGCCTTCGGGAGTTTATTGAAAGATTTCGCTGGATAAATCTATTTGGAAGGCGTTCAGAAGTGGTCTAGTCAAGGCCGATTTGCAGGTGGAAATCGTATTGGCTGCTAAGCCTTGTCCATGAAGGTGAATAAAGAAGGACATGCAGAAATCTATAGAGATTTCCGTAGGGTTTTTCGCCTTGACGAAGGATACCCACTTCTTCCAGGATGATTCATATTGCCTTCTGGTAAACTTTGTTTTGTATTCCTCTAGGAAGTCTAAACTTTTCTTCGAGATCCCAAACCTTTTCTTCACGGCTAGGGAGAGAAAATCATGAGATGAAGGTCTTTGACTTTCTTTGATGAAGCGAAGACAGTCGACTTCTGCACCTGTTAGGAGAGAACTGGGCCCGGCAGGGGGATCAGCTTGGGCTGTAGCTCCAGGACTAGGGGAAACCAGTTGCTCCGAGGGCACTTGGGAGCCACTAAGGCTGCTGTACCTTTGAAGGTTCTCAGTTTGGTGAGAACTTTCAGCAGAAGGTTGGGTGGAGGGAACAGGTAAATCTTGGACCATCTGTTCCAGTCCAGGGACATGGCCTCCACTGCTTCCGCTTTGGGGTCCTCGTAAGGGGCCATATATCGAGGAAGTTGCTTGTTGTCACTCGTCGCGAAGAGGTCAATCTGTAGTTCCAGGACTTGACGAGAGATGAAGGAGAATGATCTTGCGTCTAGGGACCATTCCGACTCTATGGGGCTTGTCCTTGATAGAGCGTCCGCCGTCACGTTGCGGAATCCTTGTAGGTGAACTACAGATAATTGCCATTTCTTCCTGTCCGCTAGGCGGAAGATGGGTAATAGCACTTGGTTTATATGGGGCGATCTCCAGCCCTGACGGTTGAGACATCTGACTACTACAGAGCTGTCCAGAGTTAGACAAATGTGTATCGAGGGACGCGGGGATAATTTCTTCAGGGTGAGAAGAACCGCCATGGCCTCCAAGATGTTGATGTGAAATGTCTTGAATAGGGGAGACCATGTTCCTTGAACTTGCTGTTGATGGGAGTGACCCCCCAACCCTCTAGAGAGGCATCCGTGTGGATGTTGATCGATGGAGGCGGAGGTTGGAGAGGAATGGATCTTTTCAAGTTCCTTGCTTCTGACCAGGGTCTTAGAAGGGCGCGAAGCCTGTTCGGTAGGGGTCTCTTGAGATCTCTTCAAGCGATGGATGCGTTTCGTCTCCAGACTCCTGAGGCATCCTTTAGCTGTGCTCGTAGCCCTGGGTTTGTCACTGAGGCGAACTGTAGGGAGCCGAGTACTTGCTCCTGCTGTCGTCTTGAGATCCGTTTGAATTTGAGAAGTCTTCTGACAGACCCAGCTATTTCTTTCCTTTTCTTCAGTGGGATGGAAAGGCGGTGTGACTGAAGATTCCAATGGATTCCTAACCATTGGAACTTCTGAGCTGGAGCGAGGCAAGACTTCTTGGTGTTTATCTTGAAACCCAGATGCTCCAGGAACTGGGTCACTTTGCTGCAAGCTCTCGAACATTCTTCTGGCGATGTCGACCAGACCAGCCAGTTGTCGAGGTAGGCCATCACTTGGACGCCCTGAAGGCGTAGCTGGTGGACGATTGTGTCTGCTAGCTTGGTGAAGATTCTTGGAGCCACGTTGAGCCCGAAGGGCATGGCTCTGAAGGCGTAGCTTCTTCTTTGGAGCCGGAATCCTAGGTAGGAGGAAGCGTGGTGGTTCATTGGGATGTGCCAGTAGGCGTCCGCCAGGTCTATTGAGACCGTGTAGGCCTTGTGAGGCAGTAGGGCCCTTATTTGTTGAAGGGTCAGTATCTTGAATTTGTAGTTCGCAATGAACTTGTTGAGGGGGGACAAGTCGAGAATGACTCTGAGTTTGTCTGAGTCCTTCTTGGGAACACAAAATAGTCTTCCTTGGAACCTGATGGACTTTACCCTCTTGATCACCTTCTTGTTCAAGAGTTCAAGGACATATTCTTCCAAGATGGGGGTTGAAGGTTGGTAGTGGTTGCATCCAGCTCCAACCTAGTCCCTTCTTGATGATGCTGTGTGGCGAAGGATCGAAGGTCCAACGATCCTGAAAGTGGCGGAGTCTTCCTCCCACCGGAAGCACTTCATTGCTTCTGGTT
Organism: Palaemon carinicauda; assembly: GCF_036898095.1. Taxonomy (NCBI): domain Eukaryota; kingdom Metazoa; phylum Arthropoda; class Malacostraca; order Decapoda; family Palaemonidae; genus Palaemon; species Palaemon carinicauda. Next base: position 205,131,475 of record NC_090725.1, on the reverse strand, counting down.
TCTCGAGGGTTTGCCACCTCGGCCGCTAGCTCCCCTTCCTCCTCTGCCCCTGGAGGGGCAGTGAGAGGAGTCTCTGCCGGAGCCTCTACCTCTGGGACGAAAGGTAGTGGATGGTCGTTCATAGGCAGGGGTGAAGACCGGTGATTGGGACACCACCAGCTGGGGGACCAACTGTGAAAGGTCTGTTGTGGTTGTGCAACCACTTGGGGAGTAGCGGGAGCCGGAAACTGGCGTTTGGGTTGACGCTGCTGGGGTCGTGGTTTGGAGGATTTCCTCTTAGGCTGAGGGCCTTCTTCCTGAGAGGATTTCCTCTTGCGGGACATGCCCCACTTGTTGAGAAGGTTCCGGTTCTCAGAGGAGGCTTTGTCCACAATCTCTTTCACCAGAGCCGACGGGAAGAGATGCTTGCCCCAGATGTTGGAGGAGATTAGCTTCCGGGGTTCTTGTTTCACTGCCGCATTGGCAAACACAAATTCTCTGCAGGCTCTCCGGGCCTTGATGAAGCTATACAAGTCCTTCATCACGGTCACTAGGTGGGTCTTCGCGAGACCCATATACAAATCTGGGACCCTAACGTCCCCGGCCATGACCTCAAGCTTAATTTGATGAAACAGGGAGGCGGCTAATCTCTCCTTGGTCTCCTGCTCCCGACGAAGAAGGTGGTCGTTCAGCTTTGGAAGATCCTCATTGAACTGACGGCCAGCCGCGTCAGGTTCCAGTTTCCCGACCGTGAAAGTGAACTGGATATCTTTCCAGAATCTGTCGTCGGGGGAAGGGCAAGGGAGAGAGGCCTACACTCCTCCAGGGTAGGGCAGGGCTTTCCTTCCTCCACCGCCTTCATGACCGCATGGAAGGCCTTTTCAACAAAGTGAAAGGTCGCAATAGAGGGAGCAAGAAGGGACGGGTGCTTCTTGCTCAATGCTGGCATTTTAGAGTTGGTAAAACCATGACTCTTAAGACACTCTGCCAGCATGGCTTGGGCTTTCGAGTGATCGAACACGATCACTTCTTTGGGTTCGGTCTCTTCCTTGGAGGCCGGTTCGGACCTGAACCGGACGTAAGTCCGGGTAAGCCTCAAAGCTGGGGAAGAATTCCACTTCTTCCAAGAGGATGGACCCAAGCCGATCGTTAATGAAGATTTTGCCAGTTGTAATTGGCATATGCTCGGCGTACCTCCAAGGGTTAGACTCCGAGCAGGGGGGAAGACCCTTAACCGAGATCTTCTTCGGTAGTTTCATACCTAAAAGATGAACTTTGAGCTCCTCTTGGTTCTTACGGAGCTTCTCGTCCATCAGTGCCACCAATACCCGGATGGCATCTTGGGTGGTGGGCAGCAGGGGTTCTGAGGCGGCGGAGGTAGAGGGGACTGGCTCCTCGACCACAACAGGGGTTACTGGAGGTGTTTGGGCGACCTCGCCCTCCGAATCAGGGAACTCCGCTTGATCCTCTTCTTCCTCCATATTCTCACCCATGAGGGTTCTCTCGGTGTTGTCGGAGACTTCTGACATTTTCTCCACCTCGTCGAGATGACACTTTCGGAGTGTAGCCGAAATGTCAGGTTCAACTACTAGTTGGACGCAGGGAATCTGATCCTGGGGAATCACAGAGTCCGAAAGAGCTTTAGGGAAAAGCAAGGCCCTCATCTTCTCGTTAGGGAGATAAGGCCCGGTAGCGTTCTTCTGGAAACCGCGCACCCACTTGCGCAGTTTCTCTCGAGCGTTGTCCCTGGTCTCCGCGGACGGAGGGTGGCGAACGCCTCGTCAAGAAGGCCTTTGCAGGTTGAGCAGGACTGCGGATCCCAATACTTGAGATTGCCCTTTTTTGCTGCACAGGGGGCGTGGGTCCGGCACGCCTTATGCCCGTAGAAGTCCGGGCGGCGAACTCCGCAGAAGGAGCTCTCACACTTCACGTTCTCCTCCTGCAAAAGAAAGAGATCATGAGTACTCTACATGGAAGACATAGTTATGGCTTACATTACTCTTAAGATTAAGATTCACTAATCTGTAGAATTGGTTTATTGTGAGCTCAGGATAGGTGAGCTAGAAAGCAAGTAGGAAGACACATACTTGTGAGTCCCGTCCAGCCGGTTACCGTGACCTTTTCTGCAGTCAATTCCTTAGAACCTGAGGTTCTAAAGGAGAGAATAGTATCCTCATGGATGAGCCAAACTAAGGCTTCCTTATAAAGGAATTGTCTACAGAGTGGAGAGGATCTGAAATCGTTCAGAACCTAGGGAGAAGAAGGGGGAAAATAGGATAAACCCCCTTTAATTTGGGTAGGTCCCGGCAAGAGACTGCACTGAGAAGCACAGAGTATGCTGGCAATATTGTACTGTACAATCGTACACCTCAGCCATTGTTTTTAAGGTATGAAATACCAAAGAAAGAGTGGTCAGGCTATCCGGCTGTATTAGATCGACTGCCGGCACGGGGCTGGCAGCCCGGGGGGAGGAGTGCTGCCCATGGAAGCCGCAGGGGCGGTGCCGGCAGGCCGACGGCAAGCCGGAGGCCGGTCCGGCGGGGTGAATCCATCGAAGGCTACATACTGAGCAGCAGAGAGGTAGGAGACACCTAGGAAGGCGATCGCCGGCAGGGCAGCGGCCTCCGGCAGCCGGAAGGCTGTCGGCGCTGGTGAACCCAGCTGGTTGCATAAGATGGAGGGGAGGGTTACTTGAGATGTCGGCGGCAGCGTCGGCAAGGGGCGGCAGCCCCCGCCAGCCGGTAGGCTGCCGCCTTAGGTAATCCTCAGATAGGAACATCCTATGAAGTAGGAAGGTCACATGGGGTGTCGGCGGCTAGCCCCGACAGGCAGTGGACCGGCACCATGATAGAAGAGAGAAAGATAAGGAGGGAGTAGGGAAGGGTAATGTCCGATACACGACCAGCTTCCCTCCGGAAGAAGTGCTCTCATGATAGGAGGGGATACGCCTATCATCCGGCGGCAGGCAGACGGCTGGATGCCTGTGGTAATCCAAGGGAGGATCAGAGGACACTCGAAAGGAGAGGGGGATCTTCCGCCGGTAGGCCGGCCACCGGCACTACCCCACAGTTCGACTATGAGGGGGAAGTGTAGCAGAGCGGCCAGCCAAGCAGAAGAGCATAGCCTAACCTACAACTCTCCCCAGGGGAGGAATTGTAGGACAGCGGACAGGGGTGTGAAGGCAAGCCAACACAAAGGGATAGAGTGGGGAGGGGAGTTAGGGGTCTGAGGGAGCAGAAGGGGTCACAACCCTAAAGCTCCCAAGGGGTGGGGGGAATCTGTTAGGTGCTAGGCTACCCAGGCAGGAGAGAAACACTCTCCAACCCTAGGGGAGGTTAGCTCAGAATAGGCAAAGCACTGGTGTACTGTCCTAAACTATAATAAAACAGAATACCCCAAAGCCTAACCTAAACCAGGAGAGTCTTCTCCTAGATTAGGGAGGGCTGGGAAGACATATCGCTAGGCTACAGGGAGGAAGGGACGTGTCCCAACCAAGTGCAGTCTAGGGGAAGGGCAGAGTCCTTCCACTTTCAGTCTCAGTCGATACCCTTAAGGGAAATGCGTTCCCTAGGGGTGGACTGGGAAGAACGATAGGTACTCTGGGGTTCTGTTCGAGATCCCCCCATATACTATGGTAGGGAAGAGGGAAGAACGATCTAGCCTAACCTACCCGAAAATTATTCCGGGTAAGGGGGCAAAGATATAGCAAAGCTACCCAGAGGGAGGTTACCCGAAGGTAACAGGGGGGATAAGGAAGCATACAAGGGCCCAACGTTGGGTTAGGGGAGCGTGACATGGATAGACCAGGCACGGTCCCTTGTATGGTCCCTTGAAGGCGAAAGAACATGTGCAACACTGAATCTTGTATATGTTTAAAAATGCCTATATCTTCATTAACATTAACACTAAGAACACTTATTATATCACGCAGAAGTAAACATGAACACTAGGCTGTGGCCTAGGCTAGGCTAGAAGTCTAGTATGGGGTCGGCTAACTAAGAACGCCGAAGAATACCATCGGCATAATATAACTAATTCCTAGCAATGAAGACTAAATAACTAATGATATTTAATTAGTTATAAGGCCAGGAAGGCTGTTCTGGCTAACTAAATAAAGCATGCGAGACGAACAGTGGCGTCATAAAATGGCGCCTCAAGGCAAGGCACACCTCTCCCACAAAACACAAGATTTAAGCGTAAAAAATCGTTACTTTACGGCCAGAGCTTATTTAAACAATACAAGAACCTGGTACTCAACTTTCCAGAAGAAGGCGAGGCCGAAGGTTGTGACATGGCGAAGGATGCAAAAAATAATTAGCAATCACTGGGAAAAACCAACTGGTGTAGAAAGCTACAGGAATAGGAATGAGGACGGACATGACGTCACACAGTATGGCGGACAGCTATGGCTGCTGTTTGTTTACGTTGCGTGTACCGTAGCAGTAACAAAGGAGGGTAACTTTGGAGCGGCTCCTCAGTTATCTCGCCACCTTTTCCCCTCGAAGCGTAAACGCTATGTGGGGTGCAGATAGCCATGTGGCGTGTTAATGCATGCGCCCCCTGTTGATATACGATATCCTAGAGGGAAACCTTTAGGGTACTCACACCAGAAGTTAGAATTCTGTGAAACCTTTAGTTTAATTCTCTGGGAATATCTACTGTAGTCAAATATACCCTAAGGAAGCTACTGAAGGAACCTTCCATCAGGACGACATGGCTTGAGCCCAAAAATCTATTTTTGGGTGAGATAGCCATGACATCCTAATGGAAGGTTCCTTTAGTAGCTTCCTGAGGGTATATATGTCTACAGTGGATATTCCCAGAGAATTGAACCAAAGGTTATCACAGAATTCTAACTTCTGGCGCGAGTACCCTAAAGGTTTCCCTTTAAGATATTGTAGATCAACAGGGGACGTATGCTTTGATACGTCACATGGCTATCTGCACCCCACACAGCGTTTACGCTTCGAGGGGGAAAGATGGCGAGATAACTGAGGAGCCGTTCCAAAGTTATCCTCCTACGGTACCTCGCGACGTAAACAAATGGCAGCCATAGCTGTCCGCCATACTGTGTGACGTCACGTCCGTCCTCATTCCGAAATCTAGCGATCTACCAGCCTCCACGATACAGTATAGCAGGGAGGGGCCTGGAAGGCTGAACTGGAACAGTAGGGCGGGTCCATCAGGACGTCATGGCTATCTCACCCAAAAATAGATTTTTCGCGACGTCCTGATGGAAGTGTACCAGAGAATTAGTGTATCGTGGTTTTTCCCCATTTCAAGTGCCTTCTACTTCAAACAATATTCCTTTGGTCTGGTGACCATAGAGACCGTGACATCTCCGTTATATGTCACTACCAGTGGCATAACAATGACATGGCTTCCTGCCCGCCTGGCAGGGAGGTCCTGTTTGGACAAGAGGAATATCTCGAAGTGCCCTGATGAAGAGAAACTCACCTGGATGCGAAGATCGTGTCGGTCTCGTGGACAGATCAGAAGGTAAATATTTATGTAGGAACAATATTACACTGATTGGCGAGCATATATCAGACAGGAGATTTATTATACATAATATAATAATGAGAATAGGGGCAAAGAAAACAGTAACAGCAATTTATTTTCATATGGAAAAGGCGAAACAAGACGCATATGGTAAATAAAATATCTATTTTATTCAAAAAATTGCAAAATTAAAGTAAGGTAATTATTTACAATAATATAAATGAATAATGGACATAGATTATGAGTTGACAGACGAATATGTGGAATCTGAAAGGGAAAAAATTATTGCCTTTAAAGACATATGTTCCCGGAGGAACGAAAGTCTGGTTTAAAATCACTATACACTTCATGTCAAAGAACATGTGGCACACGTGTGAGAATCTATGTTACTTCACCTTGGGGAAGAACAGTCCAAATGTGACACTAAGTGTCACCCGAAATTACTATGTATCTCAGTAGGGTCAACACAGGCACCCGTTGAGTTAGAGTCCCGAAATAACTCACTGTTCTACGCAGCTCTAAACAGCAGCTTTCATTACACTACCTGCTGCTACCACAAATCTCTTGATTTCGTGCACCTGCTTCGCATAGTGTTTGAAGAACACTCTAGATGATATACAGCCTGTGAATGATCGGAGGCTTTCGAAATCCATTCCTTGGAAGAAATTCAGGGAAGAGGCGACTTTCCTAGGATCATGACCTGCGGGTGTACTATCAGGATCCGCTCTGCGAATAAAGGTGATTTTTGCCCTTAGTTGTTAACTGACAGGTCGCTACCGGATGTTTCTCCTTTAAAATGTTGTCCTCCGCCAAAGTCTGAAGTTCTTCGAAGATAGACCTTAAGACTCTCCACTGGGCATAGACAGACATCTTCCCTCAGAGGGCAGATTGTCCAGGGTCCCCATCTCTTGGTGGGGCGTTCATTTTTGGCGAGAAACGCAGGGTCAGGGAAGAGGGTAAGTTCCCCTGTTTCGGCGAACTGTATTTGGCCCTCCTCTCTTGATAATGCCACTATTTCACTGACTCGAGCTCCCGATGTGAGAGCAAAAAGGAAAATTACTTTTTGAGTCAAGTTTTTCAGAGGGCAAGATTCATTGTCCAGGTTAGAGGCAAAATGAAGCACCTTATCCAGTGACCAGGTGATGGGTCTCGGTGGAGGTGCAGGACGGAGTCTAGCACATGCCTTCGGGAGTTTGTTAAAGATCTCGTAGGACAAATCTATTTGGAAGGCGTACAGTAGTGGTCTAGTAGAGGCCGATTTACAAGTGGGAATCGTATTGGCTGCCAAGCCTTGTCCATGAAGGTGAATAAAGAAGGACATGCAAAAATCTATGGAGATTTCCTTAGGATTTTTTGCCTTGACAAAGGACACCCACTTCTTCCCGGATGATTCGTATTGCCTTCTGGTAGACTTTGTTTTGTATTCCTCTCGGAAGTCTAAACTTTTCTTTGAGATACCGAACCTTTTCTTAACGGCTAGGGATAGAAAATCATGAGATGAAGGTCTTGGACTTTCTTTGATGAATCGAAGACAGTCGACTTCTGCACCTGTTGGGAGAGAACTGGGCCCGGCAGAGGAATCAGCTTGGGCTGTAGCTCCAGAACTAGGGGAAACCAGTTGCTCCGGGGCCACTTGGAAGCCACTAGGGCTGCTGTTCCCTTGAAGGTTCTCAGCTTGGAGAGGACTTAAAGCAGAAGGTTGTGTGGAGGGAACAGGTAAATCTTGGACCATCTGTTCCAGTCCAGGGACATGGCATCCACTGCTTCCGCCTTGGGGTCTTAGTAAGGGGCCACATAACGAGGTAGTTGTTTGTTGTCACTCGTCGCGAAGAGATCGATCTGTAGTACCAGGACTTGACGAGAGATGAAGGAGAATGATCTTGCGTCTAAGGACCATTCCGACTCTATGGGGCTTGTCCTCGATAAGAGCGTCCGCCGTCACATTGCGGAATCCTTGTAGGTGAACTGCAGACAAGTGCCATTTCTTCCTGTCCGCCAGGCGGAAGATGGGTAATAGCACTTGGTTTATGTGGGGCAATCTCCAGCCCTGACGGTTGAGACATCTGACTACTACAGAGCTGTCCAGAGTTAGACAAATGTGTATCGAAGGACGCGGAGATAATTTCTTCAGGGTGAGAAGAACCGCCATGGCCTCCAAGATATTGATGTGAAACATCTTGAATAGGGAAGACCATGTTCCTTGAACTTGTCGTTGATGGGAGTGACCCCCCCAACCCTCTAGAGAGGCGTCCGTGTGGATGTTGATCGATGGAGGCGGAGGTTGGAGAGGGATGGATCTTTTCAAGTTCCTTGCTTCTGACCACGGTCTTAGAAGGGCGCGAAGCCTGTTCGGTAGGGGTCTCTTGAGATCTCTTCGAGCGACGGATGCGTTTCATCTGCAGACTCCTGAGGCATCCTTTAGCTGTGCTCGGAGCACTGGGTTTGTCACTGAGGCAAACTGTAGGGAGCCGAGTACTTGCTCCTGTTGTTGTCTTGAGATCCGTTTGGATTTGAGAAGTCTTTTGACAGACCCGGCTATTTCCTTCCTTTTCTTCAGTGGGATGGAAAGGCGGTGTGACTGAAGATTCCAGTGGATTCCCAAACATTGGAACTTCTGAGCTGGAGAGAGGCGAGACTTCTTGGTGTTTATTTTGAAACCCAGATCTTCCAAGAACTGGGTCACCTTTCTGCAGGCTCGCAAACAGTCTTCTGGCGATGTGGACCAGACCAGCCAATCGTCGAGGTAGGCCATCACCTGGACGCCCTGGAGGCGTAGCTGGTGGACGATTGTGTCTGCTAGCTTGGTGAAGATTCTTGTAGCCACGTTGAGCTTGAAGGGCATGGCCCTGAAGGCGTAGCTTCTTCTTTGGAGCCTGAATCCTAGATAGGAGGAAGCGTGGTGGTTCATTGGGATGTGTCAATAGGCGTCCGCCAGGTCTATTGAAACCGTGTAGGCCTTGTGAGGCAGTAGGGCTCTTATCTGTTGAAGAGTCAGCATCTCGAATTTTTTGTTCGCAATGAACTTGTTGAGGGGGGACAAGTCGAGAATGACTCTGAGCTTGTCTGAGTCCTTCTTGGGAACACAAAACAGTATTCCCTGGAACCTGGTAGACTTTACCCTCTTGATCACCTTCTTGTTCAAGAGTTCCAGGACATATTTTTTCAAGATGGGGGTTGATGGTTGGAAGAATTGGTGGAAGGTTGGAGGTGGGTGTGTCCAGCTCCACCCCAGTCCCTTCTTGATGATGCTGTGTGCCCAAGGATCGAAGGTCCAGCGATCCTGAAAGTGGCGGAGTCTTCCTCCCACCAGAAGCACTTCATTGCTTCATTGCCCCTTCGTCTGCTAGCTCCCCTTCCTCCCCTGCCCCTGGAGGGACGGCGAGAGGGGTCTCTGCCAGAGCCTCTACCTCTGGGACGAAAGGTAGTGGATTGCCGCTCGTAGGCAGGAGTGAAGACCGGTGATTGCGACACCACCGGCTTGGGGAGTAGCGGGAGCCGGAAACTGACGTTTTGGTTGACGCTGCTGGGGCCTAGGCTTGGATGATTTCCTCTTAGGCTGTGGGCCTTCATCCTGAGAGGACTTCCTTTTGCGGGACATGCCCCACTTACTGAGAAGGTTCCGGTTCTCAGTGGCGGCTTTGTCCACAATCTCTTTTACCAGAGCCGACGGGAAGAGATGTTTGCCCCAGATGTTGGAGGAGATTAGTTTCCGGGGTTCGTGTTTTACTGCCAAGTTGGCAAACACGATTGATTGATTTAAAGTTTTCAGGCATCCTGACATCTAAGGTCATTGACGCCGGTAACATTTAATTTATGTATACAAAAATAAAAAATAAAATAAAATAAAAAATAAAAGAGTATTCAATTAAAATCATAAAAGTTGAATGTCATGAGTTAAATAGTTTTCAGAAGACCTGCTTCTGAAATAAATCTAAAAATGCCACTTGCATAGGACACATTATTTCCAAGAATCTTGGCAAGGATGAACCTGCCACCCTCACCTCGAGCCTCAAACAAATATCTATTCCTTAAGTTGTTATAATTGGGGCATTCGGTCAACAAATGCCTCACTGTTAGAGGTACTAAACAGTGCAAACACGAACTCTCTACAGGCACTCCGAGCCTTGATGAAGCTATATAAGTCCTTCTTCACGGTCACTAGGTGGGTATTTGCAAGAACCATATAGAGGTCTGGGACCCTAACGTCCCCGGCCATAACTTCAAGTTGAACCTGATGGGATAGGGAGGCGGCAAGGTGGTCATTCAGCTTGGGAAGATCTTTGTTAAACTGACGACCAGCGACGTCAGGTTCCAGTTTCCCAACCGTAAAGGTAAACTGGATGTCTTCCCAGAATCTATCATTGGGGGGAAGGGCAAGAGAGAGACCCCTACACTCCTCCAGGGTAGGGCAAGGCTTTCCTTCCTCTACCGCCTTCATGACCGCGAGGAAGGCCTTCTCCACAAAGGGAAAGGTCGTGGTAGAGGGAGCAAGAAAGGACGGGTGTTTCTTGCTCAATGCCGGCATCTTCGAGTTGGTGAAACCTCGGCTCTTGAGGCAGTCGGCCAATATGGCTCGGGCTTTTGAGTGATCGAACACGATCACTTCTTTGGGTTCGGTCTCCTCCTTGGAGGCCGGCTCGGACCTGAGTCGGACATAACAGTCCGGATAAGCCTCGAAGCTGGGGAAGAATTCCACTTCTTCTAAGGGGATGATGCCCAGCTTGTCATTACTGTAATAAAAGATTTTGCCAGTTGTAACTGGCATATGCTCGGCGTACCTCCAGGGGTTAGACTACGAGCAGGGGGGAAGATCCTTAACCGAGATCTTTTTTGGTTGCTTCCAACCCATGAAATGGCGTTTGAGCTCCTCTTGGTTCCTACGGAGCCTTTCGTCCATCAGTGCCATCAGCGCCTGCATGGCATCTTCAGTGGCTGGTAGCACGGGCAGCGAGGCGGCAGAGGTAGAGGGGACTGGCTCCTCGGCCACGACAGGAGCTACCGAAGGTGCTTGGGCGACCTCGCCCTCTGAATCAGGGAACTCCACCTGATCCTCATCTTCCTCCAGATCCTCACCCATGAGGGTCCTCTCGGTGTTGTCGGACACTTCCGACATCTTCTCAACCTCGTCTAGGTGACATTTTCGGAGTGCGGCCGAAACGTCCAGTTCAACCACAAGTTGAACGCAGGGGATCTCATCCCGGGGGATCACAGAATCTGCTGAAGCTTTTGGGAAAAGCAGGGCCCTCATCTTCTCATCGGGGAGATAAGGTCCGGTGGCGTTCTTTTGGAAGCCGCGCACCCACCTGCGCAGTTTCTCTCGAGCGTTGTCCCTGGCCTCCGCGGACGGGAGGTTATCGAACCCCTCATCAAGAAGGCCTTTGCAGATGGAACAGGGCTGCGGATCCCAATACTTGAGATTCCCTTTCTTTGCTACACGGGGCGTGGGTCCGGCACGCCAGATGCCCGTAGAAGTCCGGGCGGCAAACTCCGCAGAAGGAGCTCTCACACTTCACGTACTCCTCCTGTAAAAGAAAGAGACAATGAGTACATGGAAGGCATAAGCTATGACTTACATTAATCTTAAAGAAAGATTTAAGTAGATACTTATAAACTATAAGATTCATTTCATTATGAGCTCAGGATAGCTGAGCTAGAAAGGAAGGAAGACACATACTTGTGAGTCCCGTCCAGCCAATTGCCGGGATCTTTCCTGTAGTCAATTCCTTAGGACCTGTAGAGTTGTAAGGGAGGGAAGAGCATCCAGTTGGATGAGCCAAGCATAGGCTTCCATTACCAGGAATTGATTACAGAGAGGTGAAGACCTGAGGTCATTCAGATCCATGCCTTACCTTACCTTATTTTTTGTTTGGGTTCCCCCAGGTCCCTCAGTGTGAGGCACCTCGTATATCCACCAGAGAGTTGCTAATGCATCTTCCTGTGTATTTTGCATCTTCCAGTCTTGGATGGTCTGGGATGCATCTTAGGTATTTATCGAGCTTATTCTTAAACACATCTACGCTCACTCTTGATATGTTTCTTAGATGAGCTGGCAGCACATTAAATAGTCGCTGCATTATCGATGCTGGTGCGTAGTGGATTAATGTCCTGTGCGCCTTTCTCAGTTTACCTGGTATATTTTTTGGCACTATTAATCTACCTCGGCTTGCTTTCTGATAATTTTAGCTCCATGATGTTTTCAGCAATTCCTTCTACTTGCTTCCATGCTTGTATTATCATGTAGCGTTCTCTTCTCCTTTCTAGACTGTATAGTTTCAAAAATTGCAGTCTTTCCCAGTAGTCAAGGTCCTTAACTTCTTCTATTCTAGCAGTATAGGACCTTTGTACACTCTCTATTTGCACAATATCCTTTTGGTAGTGTGGGTACCATATCACATTGCAGTACTCGAGTGTACTACGTACATAAGTTTTGTAAAGCATAATCATGTGTTCAGCTTTTCTTGTTTTAAAGTGTCTGAATAACATTCCCATTTTTGCTTTACATTTAGCCAACAGTGTTGCTATTTGGTTGTTGCATAACATATTCCTATTTAACATTACACCAAGGTCTTTAATTGCTTCCTTGTTTGTGATTGTCTCATTATTAGGTCCCTTGTATGCATATACCATTCCTTCTCTGTTTCCATAATTTATTGATTCGAATTTATCGGAGTTAAATACCATTCTATTTATCTCCACCCATTCATATATTTTGTTTAGATCTCTTTGTAGTGAGTTCCTATCTTCATCACAAGTAATTTCTCTACTTATTCTTGTGTCATCGGCGAAACTTCTCACTACAGAGTTTTCAACATCACAGTCTATGTCTGAGATCATAATAACAAACAGCAGTGCAGCTAATACCGTACCTTGTGGCACACCAGATATAACCTGGGCTTCATCTGACTTCTCGACATTTGCAACCACTATCTGTTTTCTGTTTTGCAGGAATTCTTTTACCCATTTTCCTATCTTTCCCACAATATTATGCTTTCTCATTTTTTTCTCCAATATGTTATGGTCTACCTTGTCAAAGGCTTTTGCAAAATCTAGATAGATCACATCTGTGTCTTTTTCATTTATCATATTTTTGTATATGTTTTCATAGTGAGCTATCAGTTGGGTCTGTGTACTTTTTCCAGGCACGAAACCGTGTTGACCCATATTAAACAAATTATTTTTAACCAAATGGTTCATTATTTTCTTTTTTTATTACCCTCTCATACACTTTCATAATATGTGATGTTAGACTAACAGGTCTATAATTGCTTGCCTCTAGTCTTGATCCTCTTTTGAAGATAGGGGTTATATAAGCTAATTTATGTTTAACATATATCTCGCTCATATCTACACTTTGTCTTAGCAGTATTGCAAGCGGCTTTGCGATAGTGTTTGCAGTTTTTTTTAACAAAATCGCTGGAACTCCATCTGGTCCGGCTGCCGATCCATTTATAATTTCGTTTATAGCCTTGACAATATCTGCTTCATTAATATATATATCCGTTAGATATTCAACATTTTCTTCTCTCATTTCTGTTTCAATATTCTCATTCGCAATTCTTGGCGTGAACTCACTCTTATATTTTTCTGCTAATATGTTGCATATTTCCTTTTTTTCATTCGTTAGCCGTCCTTCAATTCTTAGAGTGCCTATTTCTAATCTCCCTTTATTCATCTTTTTTGCATAGGAGTAAAGTACTTTGGGGTTTCTTTTTATATTTTGAAGTGTCCTTTCTTCTAAGTCCCTTTTTTCATTTTCTTTCGAGGGGGGAGAATAAGATAAACCACCTTCTTTTGGGATTGGTCCTGGCAAGAGACTGCACTAAGAAGCACAGAGTATGCTGGAAAATTTTTACTGTATAACCATATACAATAGTCGCTGTTTAAAGGTATGAAATATCAGAGAAAGAGCGGCTAGACCATCCAGCTACATGATAGTGACTGCCGGCATGGGGCCGGCAGCCGGAGGAGGGGTGCTTGTCGGTCGTAGGCCGCGGCTAGTAATGCCGGCAGACCGGCGGCCCGTCCGGCGTGGTGAATCCATCCATGTCCGCGCGTTAAGCGGCAGAGAGATAGGAGACACTAGAGAAAAGGCGATCGCCAGCACGACGGAGGATAGCCGGCAGGACGGCGGATCGCCGGCAGGACCGCGGCCTCCGGCAGCCGGCGGACTGTCGGCATTGGCAAACCTTAGCTGGCAACATTCGATGGAGTAGGAAGGCTACCTGAGATGTCGGCGGATAGCGCCGGCAAGCGGAGGTGGCAGTGGACTGGCACCAGGATAGGGAGAGAGAAATGTAAGGAGGGAAGGTAAGGAAGGGTAATACCCGATACCCAACTGGCATTCCTCCGGAAAGAGTACTCTCATGATAGGAGGGGATATGCCTATCATCCGGCGGCAGGGAGCCAGCAGATGGCTAGATGCCTGTGGTAACCCAAGGGAGGATCAGAGGGCACTCAAAGAGGGAGATCTTTTGCCGGCAGGCCGGCTGCCGGCACTACCCCATAGTTCAGCTATGAAGGGGAAGTGTAGCAGAGCGGTCCACCTAACCGAAGAGCACAGCTAATCCCACCACTCTCCCCAGAGGAGGAGTTGTAGGACAGAGGACAGAGGTGTGAAGGCAAGCCAACACAAAGGGATAGAGCGGGGAGGGGGATAGGGGTTCTTAGAGAGAGTGGAAGGGGTGGTTACAACCCTTACACTCCCAAGGGGTGGGGGAATCTGTTGGGTGCCAGTCCGACTGGGCAGGAGAGAACGCCCTCCAGCCCAGATCAGGTACAGCACTAGTGTACTGTCCTAAACTATAATAAGCAGAATCCCCAAGGCCTAACCTAAACCAGGAAAACCATTCTAGGTTAGGGGGACCGGAGAAGGACAAATCGCTAGGCTGCAGGGAGGAAGGAACGTGTCCCAACCAAGTGCAGTCTAGGGGTAAAGGCAGAGCCTTTCCACCTTCAGTCCCGGTCGAAACCTTAAAGAGAAGACGTTCTCTCAAGGTGGACTGGGGTGAACGATAGGTACTCTGGGGTTCTGTCAGATCTTACGCCATGAACAATGGCAGGGAGGGAAGAACAGCCTAGCCTAACCTACCCGAATTCTATTCTGGGTAAGAGGGCTAGGGTAAGCATAGCTACCCAGAGGGGGGTTACCCGGAGATAATAGGGGAGATAAGGAAGCATACAAGGGCCCCAACGTTGGGTTAGGGGAGTGTGTCTATTGAAGGACCACACCCGATCCCTTGTATGGTCCCTAGAAGGCGAAAATACATGTGCAACATTGAATCTTGTATGTAAAAATGCCTATATCTTCATTAAACTAAACACTAGGAACACTTATTATATCATGCAGGAAGTAAACATGAACACTAGGCATCGGGCCTAGGGATAGGCTAGTAGGCTAGCATGGGGGTCGGCTAACTGAGTTCGCCGAAGAATACTATCGCCACAATATAACTAATTCCTAGCAATGAAGACTAAATAACTAATAATATTGAATTAGTTATGAGACCGGGAGGGCTGTTCTGGTTAACTAGCTAAAGCATGCGAAGTGAACAGCGGCATCGTAACATGACGCCTCCGGTCAAGGCACAGCCCCGCCACAAAACACAAGATTTAAGGATAAAAAATAATTACTTTACGGCCAGAGCTTATTTAAACAATACAAGAACATGGTACTCAACTTTCCAGAAGAAGGTGAGGCCGAAGGTTGCGATATGGCGACAAAAATCGATCACTGGGAAAAAACCAAACATTGTAGATCGCTACAAGGAAAGGAATGAGGACGGACGTGACGTCACAAAGTATGGTGGACAGCTATGGCTGCCGTTTGTTTACGTTGCAAGGTACCGTAGCAGTAACGTAGGAGGATAACTTTGGAACGGCTCCTCAGTTATCTCGCCACCTTTCCCCCTCTAAGCGTAAACGCTGTGTGGGGTGCAGATAGCCATGCGGCGTGTCAAAGCATACGTCCCCTGTTGATCTACGATATCCTAAAGGGAAACCTTTAGGGTACTCGCGCCAGAAGTTAGAATTCTGTGATAACCTTTGGTTTAATTCTCTGGGAATATCCACTGTAGACATATATACCCTCAGGAAGCTACTAAAGGAACCTTCCATCGGGACATCACGGCTAGAGCCCAAATATATATATATATATATAAATATATATATATATATATATATATATATATATATATATATATATATATATATATACATTTATACATATATATACACATACAGTATATATATATATATATATACATATATATATATACATATATATATATATATATATATATATATATATATATATATATATATATATATATATATTTGGGCTCAAGCCATGGCGTCCTGATGGAAGGTTCCTTTTTGGTAGCTTCCTTGGGTAAATAACTACTAGATATTCCCAGAGAATTTAACCACAGGTTATCACAGAATTCTAACTTCTGGAGCGAGTATCCTGAAGGTTTCCCTTTAAGACATTGTATATCAACAGGGGACGCATGTATTAACGCGCCACATAGCTATCTGCACCCCACATAGGGTTAACACTTCGATGTGTAGGGGCGGAGAATAGCTGGGGAGCCGTTCCACAGCTAATCTCGTCCGTGGCTACTTTTGGTACTCGAAACGTAAACAAACGGGCGCCATTGCTAAATGACGTCACGTCCGTCCTCATCCTTCGCATAGTAGCTTGCCTTGCTAAGACAGATTTTCCCTGTGCTTACTTTATCGACTTGCATCTTAGCTATGTCTCTACGCTCGGCCTCGCCTTCTTCTGGAAAGTTGAGTACCAGGTTCCAGTATTGTTTAAATAAGCTCTGACCGTAAAGTAACTTTTCGAGATATTTTATGTTTTTTGGCAGAGCTGTGCTGCTACCGGACACGCCATTTTATGGCGTCGCTGTTGTCTTGCATGCCTTATTTAGCTAGCCTCAACAGCCTTTCCAGCCTTATTAACTAATCGATACTATTAGTTATTTAGTCTTCATAGCTAGGAACTTCATAGATCGTGTTTTGACGCTCTTTTATTGGTCATCGCCTGACCCCATACCAGATCGCTAGCCTAGCCCCTAGGCCAGAGTGCCTTTCATCAGTGTTCATGCATGATATATTACAGTGATCCTAGGTTAAGTTATGAAGATAGTGGCATTATTTTATGATACTGTTTTCTGTGATGCAAGTGTTTTCGCCTTCAGGGACCATATAGGGGATAGGTTTGATAGTGTGCCTTTCTAACCTAACCTAAATGTAGGACCCCTATATGCTCCCTTCAACCCCTGCCTTAGGGCATTCCCTCTGCGTAGCCTTGCTCCCCCTACCACGTAAGGGGATCAAGCTCATACCAGAGTACTTATCGCTTCTCTGTCCTCCCTAAGGGAATGATCCCCCCTTAGGGTTGCGTCCGAGAATGAGGAACGGCCTGCCCTTCCTCTATTGCTGAGGCTAGGTTACCTGACCTTCCCTGCAATTGCGATACGTCTTCCAACCTTCCTGGTTCAGGGTGTGACATCCCTGCTCTAGGTTAGGCTTGGGGGGAGTTAGTTCTGTGCCTTGCTTGAAACGGTACCCATGCACCATTCTCAGCCAGGCTGCCTACCTTAGGCTAAGGAGCGTCCTCCCTTCCTTGGTGGCCGCTTTGGTACAGAATCTCCCCTATGGAAGACCCTTCTTCTTCTCCCCTCCCCACCTATCTCTTGTATGGCCTAGCCTATACTTAGGTTAGCCTATACCCATCTGTCCCCTGTCCTACAACTCCTCCTTAGGGTGGAGTGATAGGGCTACCTTGAGTCCCTGTGTGCAGTCCGCTCTGGTACATATACCCTTCATAGTGTCCTATGGGGTTAGCCACTGGATGCGTTTTGTCCGCAGGGGTTCTCCCCCCTCTTGGGTGTTCCCTAGCCCTCCCTTGGGCTACACTGGCTCCCGGCCGCCTGTGGCCCCCCTACCACTGGGTGATAGGGCTAGCCCCTATCATGGGTACACCCATTCAGGTGGGATGCCTTGCGGTTCGTGTCCGTACTCCTACATCCCTCCTTCTGTCTCTTTCACTGTCCTGGTGCCGGTCCCTTGCCGCCTCTACTGTCGGCGATACCGACCTCCCCCCTTGGTGACACCTTCCTTGGCCCCCGTGGCCGACAGCCCTCCGTGTGCCGGAGGGCTGCCGCCTCCCATCGGCGTACAGCCGATGGCCTACCCTCATACCTCCTAGCTTCGGTCGTCCGTCCATCGGACCGGCCCCCGGCGTGCCGGCATCCATTGCCGGCGGTCCGGTTCTGCTATAGCTCATCCTTGTCCCTGTCACCAAGGCGGCAACCTTCGGCTGCCGGAGCCGCCGCCTCCCGCCGGCGTGCCGCCGGTTGTACCGGCGGTCGCCATCCTGGCATTACTCCTGACTTCTCTATTTGTCTTCCCTAATGCCAGAAACTCTGCTGGAGCGGCCTCCGGCGTGCCGCCGGTCTGCCGGAGCATTCCGCATTCGGATGCGCCAAGAGACTTGCACCCCTTCTCCTAGCTATCAACACATGCTGATAGCCCTACCTTGCAACCAGATGGTTTGGCTACATAAATAGATAAGTATTGTCTTACCGTTCTATTAGTAGCCGTGCTGTCTTCTTGCATATCACAATTTTCCAGCATGCTGTGTGTATCTTAGCACGGCTGGTTGCCGGAAACCGTTACCCTATGGGGTCTTCTACATCCCCAATTCAATGGTCTGAGTGGTCTCAGTCCAAGATTTATATCCTTGGCAATTCCTACTAGAATTCCCCTTGCCTCCCTGGCAATCTATGAAGAATTCTGCCTTGTGTCCTTGGTCACAAACAAATTGCCTATGGATAAGGTTACGGTAACCAGCCGGGCGGGTTACACGGAGTATGTTTCTATCTACTTCATTTCCCGCTCCACTCTCAAACATCACAATGTTTATATCACTTAAGATTAAGTTAAAAATTAACCTTTTAATATTTAACTTTAGAATATAAGTCATTAATATGACTTCCCCATACTCATGTTCTCTTTCTCTCACAGGAGGAGTACGTGAAATGCGACCACGGCTTCTGTGGAGTGAAGCGCCCACACTTCTACGGGCACACGGCGTGTAGGACCCACGCCCCTTGCGCCAACAAGAAAGGCGATCTGAAGTTTTGGGACCCGCAGAACTGTACAGTCTTCAAGGACCGCCTGGTCGAGGCGTTCAATAATCCTCCTTCAGCGGAGGTTAGGGACGCTTCTCGAGAGAAGCTACGCAAGTGGGTGCGTGGCTTCCAAAAGAACGCCACCGGACCATACCTTGCCACCGAAGACTTGAGGGCCTTGCTTTTCCCGAAGGCATCCCCAGACTCTGTGGTCCCCAAGGATCAGATCCCCACCGTCCAGATAACGGTGGAACCTGACGTAGTCATGGCCCAGTCCATGCACGAGTGCCATTTGGATGCCGACAACGCGGAACGTATGTCGGAAGTGTCGGAGAATACGGAGAGGAACCTCATGGGCGAAGAATTGGACTATGAGGAAGACCAGGTGGAATACCCTGAGTCGGAGCAGGAGGTCGCTCCACCTTCCACCCCCACACCGACTCCTACACTGACGGACGTATCACTCCCGTCTACCTCCGCTACCCCGGATCCCACCCCATCCAGCGCCCAGGAGATGTTCCGAATGCTCGAGGCTCTTATGGATAAGAAGCTCCATGAGACACACGAGTACATCAGGTCCAACATGGGAAGTTCGAAGCAGCCGAAAAGGATTTCGGTTAAGGACCTCCCGGCATGCTCAGATACCAACCCCTGGAGGTATGCCGAGCACATGCCAATTACGACAGGCAAGATCTTCATCAGTGAGAAGATCGGCTCGATCGTGCTGGAAGAAGTGGAATTCTTCCCGAACTTTGAGGCTTTTCCGGACTGTTACGTCTGACTTCGATCCGAACCTGCCTCTAAAGAAGAGACCAAACCGAAAGAGGTGATCGTGTTCGATCTCGCGAAGGCCCAGGCTATGCTGGCCAATACAGTAAAAAGTAGGGGCTTTACCTGCTCAAAACTTCCGGCGCTTAGCAAGAAGCACCCTACCTACGCCGCACCAGACGATGCGACCCTCCCCTTCTTAGAATAGGCCTTCTCTGCGGTACATAAGGCAGTGGAAGAAGGAAAACCTTGCCCTGCACTGGAGGAGTGCAGACCCTTCTCCCTGACTACTCCCCCTGATGTTCGACACTGGAAAGATGTCCAGCATACATTCGTGGTAGGAAAACTAGAACCTGACGTCGCTGGCCGTCAGTTTAACGAAGACCTCCCGAAACTTAATGACCATCTCCTTCGTCGGGAACATGACACGAAGGAAAGGCTCGCCGCATCCATGTCCCTCCAGGTACAGCTCGACGTCATGGCCGGTGACACTAGGGTCCCTGAGTACTACATGGTTCTCGCCAAATGTGTTTTGGCGACCGTAGTAAAAGACCTGTACAGCTTCACGAAGGCTCGTAGAGCCTGTCGTGAATTAGTGTTCTCCAGTGCCACAGTGAGACACGAACCCCGGAGGCTGATTTCCTCCAACATCTGGGGTAAGCACCTCTTTCCCTCCTCCCTTGTGAAAGAGATCACCGACAAGGCCGCCACGGAGAACAGGAACCTTCTCCACAAGTGGGGCATGTCGAAGAAGAGGAAATCCTCTCAGGACGACGGCCCTCAGCCTAAGAGGAAATCCACCAAACCGAAACCCCAGCAACGTCAACAGAGACGGCAGTTTCCGGGATCCGCTACTCCCCAAGTGGCAGCTCAGCCACAGCAGACCTTTCAGCTGGTCACCCAACCGGTCTTGTCACAGTCGCCGGTTTTCACCCCTGCTTTCGAGCAACAGTCAACTACCTTTCGTCCCAAAGGTAGAGGCTCAAACAGAGGTGCAGGCAGAGACGCATCTCGCCGTCCCTCCAGAGGCAGAGGAGGAAGGGGAGCTAGCGGCCGAGGCAGTAAACCCTCGGGACACCAGAAGCAATGAAGTGCTTCTGGTGGGAGGAAGACTCCGCCAATTCCAGGATCGTTGGACCTTCGATCCCTGGGCACACAGCATCGTCAAGAAGGGTCTAGGCTGGAGTTGGACTCAACCACCCCCAACCTTCCTGCAGTTCTTCCAACAATCAACCCCCCTTCTGGAAGAATATGTCCTAGATCTCTTGAACAAGAAGGTGATAAGGAGGGTAAAGTCAACCAGGTTCCAAGGGAGACTGTTTTGCGTCCCCAAGAAGGACTCCGACAAACTCAGTGTCATTCTAGACTTATCCCCCCTCAACAAGTTCATAGCGAACAACAAGTTCAAGATGCTGACTCTCCAACAGATAAGGACCCTTCTGCCTCAAGGTTCCTACACGGTCTCCATAGACCTGGCGGATGCCTACTGGCACGTTCCAATGAACCACCACGCTTCCTCCTACCTAGGATTTCGACTCCAAAGGAAAAGCTACGCCTTCAGGGCCATGCCCTTCGGCCTCAACGTGGCCCCTCGGATCTTCACAAAGCTGGCAGACGCCATCGTTCAACAGCTTCGCCTCCGCGGCGTCCAGGTGATGGCCTACCTCGACGACTGGCTGGTCTGGGCTCCATCGCCCAAAGATTGTCTAAGATCTTGCAACAAAGTTACCCAGTTCCTAGAACACCTGAGATTCAAGATAAACACAAAGAAATCTCGCCTCTCCCCCGCTCAGAAGTTCCAATGGTTAGGAATCCAGTGGAACCTTCAGTCACACCGCCTTTCCATCCCCCAGAAGAAAAGGAAGGAAATAGCAGGGTCTGTCAAGAGACTGCTGAAATCCAAACGGATCTCAAGACGTCAGCAGGAACGAGTTCTAGGCTCTCTACAGTTCGCCTCAGTGACAAACCCAGTGCTACGTGCACAGCTAAAGGATGCCGCGGGAGTTTGGAGACGTTCCGCATCCATCGCTCGAAGAGACCTCAAGAGACCCCTACCGAACAGGCTTCGCGCCCTTCTAAGACCGTGGTCAGAAGCAAAGCTCCCAAACAGACTTCGGTTACTCCTAAAGCCGTGGTCGGAAGCAAAGGCCCTGAAAAGGTCCATCCCTCTTCAACACCCACCTCCATCACTCAACATCCACACGGACGCTTCGCTGGAGGGTTGGGGAGGTCACTCCCACCAAAAACAGGCTCAAGGAACATGGTCTCCCCTATTCAAGACGTTTCACATCAACATCTTGGAGGCCATGGCGGTCCTTCTAACTCTGAAGAAACTCTCCCCGCCTCCCACGATCCACATTCGTCTGACCCTGGACAACTCGGTGGTAGTTCGATGTCTCAATCGCCAAGGCTCAAGATCGCCCCAGATAAATCAGGTGCTTCTAACAATCTTCCGTCTGGCAGAAAAGAAGAAATGGCACCTGTCTGCAGTTCACCTACAAGGATTCCGCAACGTGACGGCGGACGCTCTATCTCGAACAAGCCCGATAGAGTCGGAATGGTCTCTAGATGCAAGATCCTTCTCCTTCATCTCTCACCAAGTCCCAGAACTTCAGATCGATCTCTTTGCAACGAGCGACAACAATCAACTTCCTCGATATGTGGCCCAGTACGAGGACCCCAAGGCAGAAGCAGTGGACGCCATGTCACTGGATTGGAACAGATGGTCCAGGATCTACCTGTTCCCTCCCACCAACCTTCTGCTAAAAGTCCTCTCCAAACTGAGAACCTTCAAAGGAACAGCGGCCCTAGTGGCTCCCAAGTGGCCCCGGAGCAACTGGTACCCCCTAGTCCTGGAGCTACAACCCACGCTGATCCCTCTCCCGGGCCCAGTTCTCTCCCAGCAAGTACAGAAGTCGACTGTCTTCGCTTCATCATCGAAAGTCAGGGACCTTCATCTCATGATTTTCTCTCCCTAGCCGTGAAGAAAAGGTTTGGGATCTCGAAGAAAAGTCTAGACTTCCTCGAGGAATACAAGACCGAATCCACACGACGGTAATACGAATCATCCTGGAGAAAATGGGTCTCATTCGTCAAGGCGAAAAATCCTACGGAAATCACCATCGATTTTTGCATGTCCTTCTTCATTCACCTTCATGGACAGGGCTTAGCAGCCAACACGATTTCTACTTGCAAATCGGCCTTCCAGATTGATCTGTCCAGCGACATCTTCAATAAACTGCCGAAGGCATGCGCTCGTCTACGCCCAGCACCCCCCCCACAAACCTATCTCTTGGTCCCTGGACAAGGTGCTCCATTTTGCCTCCAACTTGGACAACGATTCGTGCCCTCTCAAGGATCTGACTCAAAAGGTTATCTTTCTTTTTGCTCTTGCCTCAGGAGCCCGAGTCAGCGAAATAGTGGCATTATCAAGGGACGAGGGTCACATTCTGTTTACAGACTCAGGAGACCTTACTCTCTTCCCGGATCCGACGTTTCTCGCTAAAAACGAACTACCCACCAAAAGATGGGGCCCTTGGAGAATCTGCCCCCTGAAAGAAGATGCCTCTCTATGTCCAGTAGAGAGCCTCAAGGTCTATCTTCGTAGAACTTCTGACTTTGGTGGAGGCCAACTCTTCAAAGGAGAAACATCGGGCAGCGACCTGTCACTGAAACAACTAAGAGCGAAAATCACCTACTTCATTCGCAGAGCGGATCCTGACAGTACACCCGCAGGTCATGATCCTAGAAAAGTCGCATCGTCTCTGAATTTCTTTCCGAGCATTAATTTCGAAAGCCTCAAGAGTTTCACAAGCTGGAAATCCTCGCGTGTTTTCTTCAAGCATTACGCGAAACAAGTGCATGAAGTCAAACATTTTGTGGTAGGCGCAGGTAGTGTTATGAAACCTGTACCTAACTCTGCATAGAACAGTGAGTTACTTGGGACTCTAACTCCTCGGGTACCTATGTTGACCCTCGTGTGATACGTAGTGAATTCAAAGACACTTAGTGTTTTTCATAGACTGTTCTTCTCTCAGGTGAAATTTCATAGTCGTCACATGAGTGCCGTATGCCTAGTGCATGATGTGTTTTTCTTTTAAAGACTAATGTTCCTCTGGAACCCGTGCTTTCTAATAATTTGAAATTTTCTTTCAGATTCAAGAGCGAAGTCTTTCATTACTATGTACATTATAATTTATTGTAAATTACCTTTACATCCTTTATTGCATTTATTTACCATATTCTGCAATTGTGAAATAAAATTTCTATTTTATTTACCTGTGCGTTTCATTATCCTTCCCCTTTTTCCTCTATAAAAACGATGA
>NC_090725.1:204940262-205105262 GCF_036898095.1 Palaemon carinicauda | reverse complement strand
AACACATCATGCTCTAGGCATGTGGCACTCATGTGACGACTATGACATTTCACCTTGTAAAGAACAGTCTATGAGAAACACTAAGTGTCCATGAAATCACTACGTATCACACGAGGGTCAACATAGGCACCCAAAGAGTTAAAGTCCCAAGTAACTCACTGTTCTATGCAGAGTTAACTGCAGGTTTCATAACACTACCTGCAGCTACCACAAAATGTTTGACTTCATGCACTTGCTTCGCGTAGTGCTTGAAGAAAACGCGCGAAGATTTCCGTCCTGTGAAGCTCTTGAGGCTTTCGAAATCCATGCTCTGGAAAAAATTCAGAGACGATGCGACTTTTCTAGGATCGTGACCTGCGGGTGTACTGTCAGGATCCGCTCTGCGAATAAAGTAGGTGATTTTCGCTCTTAGTTGTTTCAGTGACAGGTCGCTACACAATGTTTCTCCTTTGAAGAGTTGGCCTCCACCAAAGTCTGAAGTTCTCTGAAGATAGACCTTGAGGCTCTCTACCGGACATAGAGAGGCATCTTCTTTCAGGGGGCAGATTCTCCAGGAGCCCCATCTCTTGGTGGGTAATTCATTTTTCGCGAGAAACGTCGGATTGGGGAAGAGAGTAAGGTCTCCTGAGTCTGTAAACAGGATATGACCCTCGTCTCTTGATAATGCCACTATTTCGCTGACTCGGGCTCCTGAGGCAAGAGCAAAAAGAAATATAACTTTTTGAGTCAGATCCTTGAGGGCACGAATCGTTGTCCAAGTTGGAGGCAAATTGGAGCACCTTGTCCAGGGACCAGGAGATAGGTTTTGGCGGAGGTGCTGGGCGTAGACGAGCGCATGCCTTCGGCAGTTTATTGAAGATATCGCTGGACAGATCAATCTGGAAGGCGTACAGTAGTGGTCTAGTCAAAGCCGATTTGCAGGTAGAAATCGTGTTGGCTGCTAAGCCCTGTCCATGAAGGTGAATGAAGAAGGACATGCAAAAATCGATGGTGATTTCCGTAGGATTTTTTGCCTTGACGAAAGAGACCCACTTTCTCCAGGATGATTCGTATTACCGTCGTGTGGATTCGGTCTTGTATTCCTCGAGGAAGTCTAGACTTTTCTTCGAGATCCCAAACCTTTTCTTTGCGGCTAGGGAGAGAAAATCATGAGATGAAGGTCCCTGACTTTCAGTGATGAAGCGAAGTCGACTTCTGTACTTGCTGGGAGAGAACTGGGCCCGGGAGAGGGATCAGCGTGGGCTGCAGCTCCAGGACCAGGGGGTACCAATTGCTCCGGGGCCACTTGGGAGCCACTAGGGCCACTGTCCCTTTGAAGGTTCTCAGCTTGGAGAGGACTTTCAGCAGAAGGTTGGTGGGAGGGAACAGGTAGATCCTGGACCATCTGTTCCAATCCAGTGACATGGCGTCCACTGCTTCTGCCTTGGGGTCCTCGTACGGGGCCATATAACGAGGAAGTTGATTGTTGTCGCTTGTTGCGAAGAGATCGATCTGAAGTTACGGGACTTGGTGAGAGATGAAGGAGAAGGATCTTGCATCTAGAGACCATTCCGACTCTATCGGGCTTGTCCGAGATAGAGCGTCCGCTGTCATGTTGCAGAATCCTTGTAGGTGAACTGCAGACAGGTGCCATTTCTTCCTCTCTGCCAGACGGAAGATTGGGAGAAGCACCTGATTTATCTGGGGCGATCTCGAGCCCTGACGATTGAGACATTGGACTACCACCAAGTTGTCCAGAGTCAGACGAATGTGGATCGAGGGAGGCGGAGAGAGTTTCTTCAGGGTGAGAAGGACCGCCATGTCCTCCAAGATGTTGATGTGAAACGTCTTGAATAGGGGAGACCATGTACCTCGAGCCTGTTGTTGGTGGGAGTGACCTCCCCAACCCTCCAGCGAAGCGTCCGTGTGGATGTTGAGTGATGGAGGTGGGTGTTGAAGAGGAATGGACCTTTTCAGGGCCTTTGCTTCCGACCACGGCTTTAAGAGTAACCGAAGTCTGTTTGGGAGCCGTCTCTTGTCTCTTCGAGCGATGGATGCAGAACGTCTCCAGACTCCCGCGGCATCCTTTAGCTGTGCACGCAGCACTGGGTTTGTCACTGAGGCGAACTGTAGAGAGCCTAGAACTTGTTCCTGCTGACGTCTTGAGATCCGCTTGGATTTCAGTAGTTTTTTGACAGACACCGCTATTTCTTTCCTTTTCTTCTGGGGAATGGAAAGGCGGTGTGACTGAAGATTCCACTGGATTCCTAACCATTGGAACTTCTGAGCTGGAGAGAGGCGAGATTTCTTGGTGTTTATCTTGAATCCCAGGTGTTCTAGAAACTGGGTGACCTTGTTGCAGGATCTTAGACAATCTTCGGGCGATGTCGCCCAGACCAGCCAATCGTCGAGGTAGGCCATCACCTGGACGCCGCGGAGGCGGAGCTGTTGAACGATGGCGTCTGCCAGCTTGGTGAAGATCCGTGGGGTCACGTTGAGCCCGAAGGGCATGGCCCTGAAAGCGTAGCTTTTCCTTTGGAGTCGAAATCCTAGGTAGGAGGAAGCGTGGTGGTTCATTGGAACATGCCAGTAGGCATCCGCCAGGTCTATTGAGACCGTGTAGGAACCTTGAGCCAGAAGGGTCCGTATCTGTTGAAGAGTCAGCATCTTGAACTTGTTGTTCGCTATGAACTTGTTGAGGGGGGATAAGTCTAGAATGACTCTTGAGTTTGTCGGAGTCCTTCTTGGGGACGCAAAACAGTCTCCCTTGGAACCTGGTTGACTTTACCCTCCTTATCACCTTCTTGTTCAAGAGTTCTAGGACATATTCTTCCAGGAGGGGGGTTGACTGTTGGAAGAATTGCTGGAAGGATGGGGGTGGTTGAGTCCAGCTCCAGCCTAGACCTTTCTTGACAATGCTGTGTGCCCAGGGATCGAAGGTCCAACGATCCTGGAATTGGCGGAGTCTTCCTCTCACCGGAAGCACTTCATTGCTTCTGGCTTCCCGAGGGTTTGCTACCTCGGCCGCTAGCTCCCCTTCCTCCTCTGCCTCTGGAGGGACGGCGAGATGCATCTCTGCCTGCACCTCTGTTTGAGCCTCTACCTTTGGGACGAAAGGTAGTTGACTGCTGCTCAAATGCAGGGGTGAAGACCGGCGACTGTGACAAGACCGGTTGGGTGACCAATTGAAAGGTCTGTTGTGGCTGAGCTGCCACTTGGGGAGTAACGGATCCCGGAAACTGCCGTCTCTGTTGACGTTGCTGGGGTTTTGGTTTGGTGGGTCTCCTCTTAGGTTGAGGGCCGTCGTCCTGAGAGGATTTCCTTTTCTTAGACATGCCCCATTTGTGGAGAAGGTTCCTGTTCTCCGTGGCGGCTTTGTCAGTGATCTCTTTCACTAGGGAGGTGGGAAAGAGATGTTTTCCCCAGATGTTGGAGGAGATCAGCCTCCGGGGTTTGTGTCGTACTGTCGCATTAGAAAACACGAATTCACGACAGGCTCTACGAGCCTTCGTGAAGCTGTACAGTTCCTTTACTACCGTTGCCAGATGTGTCTTGGCAAGGACCATGTAGTAGTCAGGGACCCTAGTGTCACCGGCCATGACTTCGAGCTGTACTTGGAGGGACATAGATGCGGCGAGCCTTTCCTTCGTATCATGTTCCCGACGAAGGAGATGATCGTTAAGTTTCTGGAGGTCCTCGTTAAACTGATGACCAGCGACGTCAGGCTCTAGTTTCCCCACCATGAAGGTTGACTGGACGTCTTTCCAGTGTCTAACATCAGGGGGAGTGGTCAGGGAGAAGGGCCTGCACTCCTCCAGTACAGGGCAAGGTTTCCCTTCTTCCACTGCCTTATGTACCGCAGTGAAGGCCTTTTCTAGATAGGGGAAGGTCGCATCGTCTGGTGCAACGTAGGTCGGGTGCTTTTTGCTAAGCGCCGGCAGTTTCGAGCAGGTGAAGCCCCTACTTTTCACCGTGTTGGCTAACATAGCCTGGCCCTTCGAGAGATCGAACACGATAACCTCCTTTGGTTCGGTCTCTTCTTTAGAAGCGGGTTCGGACCTGAGTCGGACGTAACAGTCCGGGTAAGCCTCAAAGTTCGGGAAGAATTCCACTTCTTCCAGCGCAATCGAGCCGACCTTCTCGCTGATAAAGATCTTGCCCGTGGTGATCGGCATGTGCTCGGCAAACCTCCATGGGTTAGTATCCGAGCATGCAGGGAGGTCCTTAACCGAAATCCTTTTCGGTTGTTGCTTCGAACTTCCGAGGTTGGACCTGAATAACTCATGCGTCTCGCGAAGTTTCTTATCCATGAGAGCTTCAAGCATCTTGAAGATCTCCTGAGTGTTGGATGGGGTAGGATCCGGAGTAGGATCCGGGGTAGCGGATGTAGAAGGGAGTGATACATCCGTCAGTGTAGGAGTTGGTGCAGGGGTGGAAGCTGGAGTGACCTCATGCTCCGACTCAGGGTATTCCACCTGATCTTCCTCATAGTCGAGCTCGTCGCCCATGAGGTTCCTCTCCGTGGTCTCCGACACTTCCGACATACGTTCCACGTTGTCGGAGTCTAAACGGCACTCATGCATGGACTGAGCCATGACCACATCCGGTTCCACCACTATCTGGACGGTGGGAATCTAATCACTAGGGACCACTGAGTCTTTTGATGCCTTCGGGAATAGCAAGGCCCTCAAATCTTCGGTGGCGAGATACGGTCCGGTGGCGTTCTTCTGGAAGCCACGCACCCACTTGCGTAGCTTCTCTCGAGCAGTGTCCCTTACCTCCGCTGAAGGAGGATCGTCGAACGCTTCGACCAGACGACTCTTACAGACTGTACAGTGCTGCGGGTCCCAGAATTTCAGGTCGCCTTTCTTATTGGCGCAGGGGGCGTGGGTCCGACATGCCGTGTGCCCGTAGAAGTGCGGGCGCTTCACTCCACAGAAGTTGTGGTCACACTTGATGTACTCCTCCTGTAAAAGAAAGAGATTATGAGTATATGGAAGTCATAAGAGTGACTTATATTACTCTAAAGTTAAATTTTAAGTAGTTAAACTTTCACTTAACATTAAATAATTTATAATATTGTAATGTTAAAGAGAGGAGCGGGAAAGGAAGTAGATAGACACATACTTCTGCATCCCGCCCAGCTGGTTACCATAACCTTATCAATAGGCAATTTCGTTTGTGACCGAGGACACAAAAGCGGAAATCTTCATGGACCGCCATAGAAGGCAGAAGATAATTCTAGCAGAGATTGCCTGCGAGGTATATCAAGGACTGAGACCACTCAGACCTTTAGAGTAAAAGGGGTAGCAGAAGACCCCATATAGGTTCGGGTTCCGGCAACCAGCTGCGCTAAGACACACACAGTATGCTGGAAACTTGTAATATGCAAGAAGACAGCACGGCCACTAATAGAACGGTAAGACAATACCTATCCACCGGAGTAGCCAAGCTATCTGGTTGCGGTGTAGGGCTATCAGCATGTAGTCGATAGCTGGTAGAAGGGGTGCAAGTCCCTTGGTGCTTCCGGAGGGCGCCGGCAGACCAGCGGCCGCTCCAGCAGGGTTTATGGCATTAAGGTAGACACATAGAGAATTCAGGTATAATGCCAGCTTGGCGGCCGCCGGCATAGCGGTGGCACACCGGCGGGAGGCGGGGGCTCCGGCAGCCGGCTTGGTGACCAGTTCATAAGATAAGGCAGAATTGGATAGTATACCCAGACCGCCGGCATGCCGGAGGCCGGCCCGAAGGGCGGACAACCGAAACTAGGTGAAGGAAGGGTGGGCCATCGGCTGTACGCCGACGGAAGGCTGTCGACTTAGGGGAGGGAGGGTATCTCAGGAATGTGTCACCAAGAGAAGGGCGGTATCGCCGGTAGTAGAGGCGCAAGGGACCGGCACCAGGATAGGTAGAGAGACAGAAGGAGGGATTGGAGGGGTAAGATCACATACCCCTCTGGCATCCCACCTGAGTGAGTGTACCCATGATAGGAGTGGGTCCTATCACCCAGTGGCAGGGGGCCGGCAGTCGGCCGGGTGCCAGGGTAACCCAAGGGAGGGTTAGGGTACACCCAAGAGGGGGGAACCCCTGTGGACAAATCGCTTCCAGTGGCTAACCCCATAGGACGCTATGAAGGGTATATGTACCAGAGCGGCCTGCTCAACAGGAGTTCATGATAGCCCTATCGCTCCACCCGAAGGGGGAGTTGAAGACTAGGGACAGATGTGTATAGGATAGACTATGGCAAGGGATAGGTGGGGAGGGAGAAGAAGAGGGGTCTTCCATAGGGGAGGCTCTGTACAAAAACGGCCACCAAGAAAGGGAGGACGCTCCCTAGCCTAGGGTAGGTAACCTGAATGAGAGCGGTGCACGGGTACCGCCTCAAACTAAAAAAGTACAGAACTAGCCCCCCCCCCCCCCAAGGCCTAACCTAGATAAGGAGTGTTAAACCCCAAGCTAGGTAGGCTGAAAGACACATAGCAAGTTGCATGGAAGGTTAAGTAACCTAGCCGAAGCAACTGAGGAAGGACAGGCCGTTCCTCTTTCTCGGACACAACCCTAAGGGGGGATCATTCCCTTAGGGAGGACAGAGAAGCGATAAATACTCTGATACGGACATGATCCCCCTATATAGCAGGGGGAGCATGGCCACACAGAGGGAATGCCCGAAGGCAGGGGATGAAGGGAGCATATAGGGGTCCTACAGTTAGGTTAGGTTAGAAAGGCACACAATCAAACCGATCCCCTATATGGTCCCTGAAGGCGAAAAACACTTGCATCACAGTAAACAGTATGATAAATAATGCCACTATCTTCATAACTTAACCTAGGATCACTGGAATATATCATGCATGAACACTGGTGCTAGGCAATCTGGCCTAGGGGCTAAGCTAGCAATCTAGTATGGGGTCAGGCGATGACCGGATAAAAGAGCGTCAAAACACGATATGAAGTTCCTAGCTATGAAGACTAAATAACTAACAGTATCAATTAGTTAAGAGACCGGAATAAGCTGTTCAGACTAGCTAAATAAGGCATGCAAGAGACCAGTGACGCCATAAAATGGCGTGTCCGGTAGCAGCACAGCTCCGCCAGAAAACATGAAATATCTCGAAAAGTATAAGTTACTTTACGGTCAGAGCTTATTTAAACAATACTGGGACCTGGTACTCAACTTTCCAGAAGAAGGCGAGGCTGAAGGTAGCGACATTACGAAGATGCAAGCCGATAAAAAAGCACAAGGGGAAATCCGTCTAAGCAAGGCAGCTACTAGCAGAAGGATGAGGACGGACGTGACGTCATTTAGCAATGGCGCCCGTTTGTTTACGTTTCGAGTACCAAAATTAGCCACGGACGAGTGTAGCTGTGGAACGGCTCCCCAGCTATTCTCCGCCCCTCCATATCGAAGTGTTAACTCTATATAGGGTGCAGATAGCTATGTGGCGTGTTAATATATGCGTCCCCTGTTGATATACGATGTCTTAAAAGGGAAACCTTTAGGATACTCGCTCCAGAAGTAAGAATTCTGTGATAACCTGTGGTTTAATTCTCTGGGAATATCCTAGTAGTCAATATACCCAAGGAAGCTACCAAAAAGGAACCTTCCATCAGGACGTCATGGCTTGAGCCCAAAAAAATATATATATATATATATATATATATATAGAGGGGTTCCTTGGCATGAGAAAAATTGTCTTGGGGGTTCCTTGAGGTGACAAAGGTTGGGAATCACTGGTGTAACTGATAGAATTTGGCTGTTAACAGCATGACAAGTGCTTGAATCTCGGGGTAAGAATAATAGACTTTCCTTGATAGCACAATACCTAGATAATGACGAAGTGGAAAGTTGAATTAATCCTATCGCTACTGCCGCAGGGTCACCCACAGTTATACCTCTCCCTTGAGATAGACCCAAGTTACTACCCAGGTGAACATCTGAAATGAACACCTGAGGAGCAGTACTCAATAAGGAGTCCAGAGGACTGAACTGGTACAGAGGGTACATCGAACTGTAGTGGGAGAAGGGAGGCACTAATAACGCACTGATGCACAGTAGTAGTATACATCCTTCAGATACACAGAAAGCAAGAGATATTTCTCTAATGGAATTGTTCAAACAAATCCCTCCCACCTCTGTCTGTAAGCACAGGGTTCTCAGGAATGTTGGAAGAATGGATGAGTACTCTATCGGTAAAAGAAAGAAGGGGGGAGGGGGGTAGTAAGCACCCTCCTCGAAGGACTTGCACTGACTAAGGCTCATCCCCATGCTTATGCTGGTTAGCCAAAGGCATGACGAGCAATCTCCCTACTCTCAGGTGTAGCACAAAAAGTGGGGTAAATGCTGCAAAGAGAAACCATTTTCTTCCCTTCTTCCACCACCCCACCGCCTGGATGAAAACAGGTAGTGTAACTTGAAAGAGCTGCAAACATCCATTCCTTCCTGGAAGTTGTGGGCAGTCCTGCCAGGGACTAGGAAAGGCCAAGAGGCCCTCTTTGCGAATCTTGCACCAAATAGTTCCAAAGAGACAAAGAAAATTAAGGAAGTTTACTAGGAATGGGGTGCCCAATGGAGATCCCAGGCCTTTGAGGGAGACCTAAGTGCTGCCCAAAGACAGAGGTCACCCCACAAGGACAGATCTCAGAAACCTTCATCTGACTGTGGCACCCTTGAAAGTGTGAAAGTATGTCTGTCAGAAGTACTGATCTGGGATCCTCTGTCTCCTTTGGCACCGGTTCTAGGTCCAGTGTCTTAGGGACAGACGAAATCCAAGTGCCTTCTTACCTAGCCTAATGTACCCTGGTAAGAAAGATACCCAGAACTGACATGGCAGACACGGAAGGATTATTATTTATCATCATTATTATCTTCCAAGCTATAACACTAGTTTGAAAAGCAAGATGCTATAAGCCCTAACTGTCCAAAAGGCAATAAAAGCCTAGTGAGGAAAGGAAATACGAGAGGGAACGAAAAATTAATACATGTATAGAATATCTAAAGATCAGTAATAATGTGGCCAAAAACATAAGTGGAAATACTTTGACATTTGGGGGGGGGGGGTTTCCTTCATCCTCAGTCCCACCTGTCATTTAACTGCTCGTTAATGATTCAACAGCCATCCAGCTTTTGCGCTGAAACACACTTCTTACACAAAGGACGATTGTTTTATCCGTGTAAAAACAAACCTATTTTGGGGAGGTGTACTGTAAACTCCAAGACCCTCCCTCCTCCCTATCCTTGTGTTGGTGGAAGGGGGCCATTTCATTCTCACTCTGAGTGAAGAAAAAAAAATATTTCTTTGGTAATTCATGCCATAGTGGATTCCCTATTCCAGCCTTTTACAGGAAAGATCTTGGAATCATACAGCACCTCCCCAAAATTAGGGTTTTCCTTCGTCATAACCACTTTCTTAATAAATTTCAGAAGTTAAGTCTTCCACAATAATTATAATTTCTATATACTAGTCTAAAAGAGATATGATTTCTATATATCAATGGATATAAGTAAATACTGTAGCTGTGTCTTTTTTTTATTTCTTTACAAATACTATAGACATCAATGATCTTTGATGCCACAATGTCAGAGAAATTAAAAGCAATTAATCAAATCATCCTAAAAGTACTTCCATGCCTACTTCATTCACAATTACCTATTCATAGTCATGTCAGTTGTTTCTGCAGCCATAAACTAAGTATTTTGGGATAAAAAACCTAATTCCAATTCTTATGAAAAATATCTTGTCCAATTCTTTAAAAGAAATAACGGTTTATATAGAATACTCATTCCTTTTGCAGCCATAAACAAAGTACTCTGGCAAGAAAAAATCTAATCTCAATTCTGATAAAAAATACTTCCACCAATTCTTAAGAAAAATAACTGCAATGTAAATAAAATACTCTTACCTTTTGCACTGAAACTTAACATTAAGCCATTACATTACTAAGTTTCTGTAATTCTTGACCGGCGTATTTTATTTTTGGACACTATTATTAAGATATTACATAATGCACACCTGTCTACAACACTGAATATAAAACACTATTTTAAGTGAGCAGGATTGGGAAATGATTTGGAAAAGATCATGAAAATCTAAGACATTTATAACAAAATGAAAACCTGTCAATTATGCTGAAATAAAAGCTTAAGACTATCTTAGACTGTACATTACTACAAATGGCTAGGAACAAGTATCAATATCTAAATAGCAATGCAATACAGTGATACCTCTTGATATGAAAACTTCTGCATATGAAATTTTCATGCTGCAAAACAAGATTCAAAGATTTTTTTGCTTCATATTGTAAAAAATTTTTCATGCTACGAAACGAGGTACGGTAAGAGAGACCAGCTGCCTCCGAGACTGATTTTAAAATTTGTGCGCCGCTAGCTATAAACTCACCACCATCCTCCCGCTCTCCTGTTGGTTATCTCCCAACTCTGATGCTACTTACCACAATATGATCCTGCTCTTCTATTAGTTATCATCTATCAAGTCATTGATCTACGAATCAGCATCCCTCGATCATTTTGTTTCGACAGCGCTATTGTTCACATTGAATTTGCGTGGATAATTTTGCTTCTGTGATTTTAGTTCTGCACTGTATCGTGTTGCATTATTCAACTCATACGTTATTAGCCACGGAACACCCAGAAAAGGTTCACACAGGTCGTGCTCGAGTACATAAATGATGTTTGCCGGAATCATTTCAGGAACATTTTAAGAAGTAGGTAGAAACAAGCTTCCTTGGATAGTTATGTATTAAAAATGCCTTCGATACTAGCAAGCCAAGAAGAAGCTAATAGTGATCAAAGGAAAAAATAAAGAAAAGAAGAAAATTATTAAATTTAGAGAATACAAAAGAGAAAATTAAAAAGAGGCAAAGAGAAATATAAGTTTATCATAAAGTTAAGTGTTAATACTTTCTGCCATTATTTAATGTGTTTCGTAAAGTTAAGTGTCAATGTTTTCTACCATTTATTAATGTGTTTCGTAAAGCTAAGTGCTTATGTTTTATGTCACTTGTTAAGGTTTTCTGCCGTTTGTCATCCTCCTCTTCCACACAGCCACTTTGCTTTCGGACATCGCCTCACTCTAAAGGTAAGGTTCCACATTTTTGTTACTGTATTTCTCATTTATTATCGCATTACTGTATTGTCTGTTCTAATTATACATTTCATTTACAGGCTATTAACAGTTAGGTTATTACTGAATGATCCAAATGGTGTTATTTAATTGTGTTTAGTTCAGGTTAGCTTTATTATAATAATCTTATGTGATGTTTCTGTAGGGCTTGGAATGAATTAGGCTATTTACATGTAAAAGGCAAATCATACTGTGAAAAAAATCAAGGTACAAAAGCTACTAGGGAGCTAGTTTTAATTTCATTTTGTGAGGCATTACTGTACAGTACTTAAATTACATGAGAGCTTTCACTTGAAGTTTTAGAAACTTTATAACATGCAAACTTCATCATAAAGCAAAATCTACAAATGCCTTGCCTTTACAGTTCATTAAATTCTTTGAATTTATTTACCCCATCAAAAAAAGCATAACATAATACTAAAAATAAAAACTATTTGCACTACTCTAGTAAAATTACTTTGTCTTCCACCAAGATTAAATGAAAACCTTCAACATTGCAGTTCATACACACTTCACCTGAGCATCATTTTCATCTGCAGACTAGTTATATAAAGCTAAAGCTCAATACTTGTACTGTAACACTTTTCCAAGCTTTGGCTACTAGTACATTACAGTTTAAAATTACAAAGTATACAATAAAACTAAACAACTGGAGGAGTCTCATAAAGATAAAATCCCTAAAAGTAAGTTACAATTTTGGGTATATATATTCTACAAACTTTTGCACCATTCTAAGGGCCTTAAAACATTTTAGACGCAATACACACTTCCAGGGCCAACCAAAATCTTTTCCCGGCTAAACTTTTGGCACAAATACAATGAAATTTTACATATTGCCAATAGTAATCTCTAAACTGCAAAATTAGTTAAAAGAAGATAACCAAAAATTAAATTAATGATTCTAATTTCTCTGACACAATTTTTATAAATACATGATTTTGAAATCTTATATTGAAATAAAAATATATAATCTTTGGAGTAAAACAGCTCTCTTTGGTCATTAACCCTGCGTACGTAACCTGGACCCCATGCTGGGACCGGGCGAATGCGCAGAACCATATTTTTCAAGATTTGGCGGGATATCTCAGCTTTTCCCGCCGGGTCGAGGTGCACGGCATCAGTTTCTGTTGTGATTCGATCAAGGATGGACGCACCAAGTTGAGCTCCAAGAATTCGCCGGCTCATAGCCATTCAAAGTTTGCTTGGTCACCAAGTAGGTACCTTATTACGGAACAAAGTAGACCCCTCAAAATTGTATACTTTTATATTTTGATATATATCTCGTAGTGTTATTTATAAGTTAATGAGATTTTGAGTTAGTAATGGTGAATAGTGTTGCCATATTGTGAGTGGGTTACCATGAGGCTTTGCCACTACGTGTGCCGGTAAATAAGTGAAAACTGAAGTGTGTTTTTTTTTCTCTCCAGTTTTCTAAGATGCCAAAATGATTCCCGTCCAAGAAGGAAATTGAGGCCCTTTTGGAATCTGATAGTGATGCCAGTGATGCTGAAACCTGTGTGGACAAGGCTATCTACCAAAAGTCCAGCGACATGCCCGAGGAAGACGCCGTGGCTGTGTCACATGGCAGTTACTTTTCCCTCTCGCAAGATCCTTCTATTCAACCTCATCCAAAACCTCTTCGGAAACTGTGTCTCCCCTGGGCCTTGCTTCTGGTCGTCAAGCGAAGAGAAAGGTGATATCGACTTCCAAGAGGAGTAAAAGGATGATTTTAGATGACAACAATGAAGAAGACGTCGATGACCCACAGCTGTCCTTGACCCCGTTCAGGAGTCCCTCAGGGAGGGATCCCGTCTCATCGTTATCGAGGTCTCTAAGTATTTGGGATACCTCTTTGATACAAGAAGAACCCTTTGTGTTGCCTTCAGTATCAATGACCGATGGCACCGTGAAATTTTGTGCGGTGTTGGTTCCCTCCGTCGGTGCAAATGACGTTGCAGGGTTCTGGAAAGTTATTCCAGTTTCATATATCCTTGAGTGGCACCCCTATGCCATCAGCCAGTGCAACTCCTGTGCCATCTATCGGTTCCACCACTGTGCCATACATCAGTTCAACCCTTATGCCATCACCCAGTGCCACCCCTGTGCCATCACCCAGTGCCACCTCTTACTCCCAATGAAATAAAGAGCAGGAAAAGAGCACGAGGCCCTTTACGTGGCAGTGCTGGGCCCCCTATTGTGTTTTATGACAGAGAAACCTATAGGGCCAGGGATGGAAATATTTGGCACAGGGATCCAAATCCTACATTGGCAAAGGTTGCAAGGCCCCACGTAGTGCCATCAGGGTCGTTGACAGAGGGAGCAAATAGATTTAGAAATCCGCATGAGCTTTTTGAACACTCTATTTCTGATGAGACGTTGGCAGCAATTGCTGTTTATACAAATGATAAGATTGCGGCTTTTAGAGCTAAATATAAAGTTCAAAGAGCCACTACAGAGGATTCCGGCATCAGTGAACTAAAGGCTATGATTGGCATCCTTGTAATGTCAGGGTTGAAGAATGACAATCATGTGTCTGTTGGCTAAATGTTTGTGCCATTTGACAGATATTCCCTATACAGAAGCACAATGAGTAATGCAAGATTTGCCTTCCTGATGAGGGTCCTCAGGTTTGACAACTTCCAGACACGAGCACAAAGGATACAAGTGGACAGGCTGGCGCCTATCAGGACCCTCTGGGATAGTTTTGTTGATGTTTGCAAGAATGTTTATGTGCCTGGCCCTCATCTAACCATTGATGAACAGTTGGTGCCATTCCGTGGGAAAACCCCATTCAAGATGTTCATCCCGAATAAACCTGCAAAGTAAGTATTTCTGTTCTTATTGGTGTTGTTAGTGTTGTAATTATTATTATCATTCCTATTATTATTATTATTATCTTAGATTTGACCCTAGATATTTACCTGTCATTGCATTGCATGTTTTTTTTCTAGATTTACTTACTTGTCATTTTAGTTTATATATACTGTACAGTGAACCCTCGTTTATCGCGGTAGATAGGTTCCAGACCCGACCGCGATAGGTGAAAATCCGCGAAGTAGTGACACCATATTTACCTATTTATTTAACATGTATATTCAGACTTTTAAATCCTTCCCTTGTACGTAGTACTGTTAACAAACTACCCTTTAATGTACAGAACACGTAACGCATGTACTACAGTACCCTAAACTAAAACAGGCACAAATATTAAAGGCGATTTTATATCATGCGTTTCCTAAACACGCCAAAAAGCACGATAAAAAATGGCAACCAATGTTTTGTTTACGTTTCTCTGATCATAATGAAGAAACAAACGCATTTAGTGTACACATCTGTGTATAGGTTAGTTTTTGCATCGATTATATTGATTATACAGTATGTTGATTTTGTTATTACCAAGTTTTTACTTAATTTTTCTTAGGACTTCCAAATGAAATGTTTTTCTTTATGACGCCGCCTGAAACGACGGCGTCATAAAGTACGCTCAGTAAACAACCACGCTCAGTAAACAAAGAAGGCATTTAACGCGCATGATGATAGTGATAAATAATGATATTACAGTAAAAGCTTTTAGAAAATATGTTATTACAAATATTATTTACAGTATCTATATGAAATCATACAGTACATACTGTACGTAGCAAAGCAGGAAAACAATTTACGAGAGAGAGAGAGAGAGAGAGAGAGAGAGAGAGAGAGAGAGAGAGAGAGAGAGAGATTGTTTTACGTACGTAAATGTAAATTTTAAACAAAAAATATGATAGGTTACAACATGTATACTCTTCAGACTTTTAAAACCTTCCCTTTAACTTAATGCATACAGTACTAAACTAAAACAGGCACAAATATTAAAATGTTAGAATATTAAAGTAAAAAATAAAGATTGTTACTGTACTCACCACGAAAGAAGTTAAAAAAAACTTGAATGATGATGGCGATGAATTTGCTGCACAGTAGAAATGATGATGATGAAGCTGATGATGTCTTCTACTGTGCAGCCAATGATAGTATTTTACGTCTCTTCAGACGGAGGTGTCTTTTCCTGGGACACCTCTTCAACTTCTTCCTGGGAAACTTCTTCAATTTCTTCCGAAGGCCTACTAGCAGGAGGAACTGGCTCTTTTTTGCGAGGCTGGAAGAACATTGTGATCGGAAGTT
This sequence comes from Palaemon carinicauda, assembly GCF_036898095.1. NCBI lineage: Eukaryota > Metazoa > Arthropoda > Malacostraca > Decapoda > Palaemonidae > Palaemon > Palaemon carinicauda. The sequence goes on along the minus strand of NC_090725.1, from coordinate 205,089,984 downwards.
GCTGCCGCTGCTTCTTTTTTCGCTCTAAGAGCATCCTGTAGGGAGTCATGTCTTCATCGATCTTGTTGCAGAATCGCATAGACCGAACCATATCCTCGTCCCACTCTTGCAACATTTCTTTCACCTCCTTTATATGGTTGCAGACCTTGGCAAGCCGTTCTCTAATGTTAAGCCCGTTTCTTCAACATTTTCTTGGGTCTCTTCCTGTGTTTCGCTCTCTTCTTCACTGGCCGATTTCGTCAGGTCTTCTAGGTCTGCGTCAGTTAGCGGCTGGGAATGGCAGTCCAACAACTCGTCGACGTCTTCAGTCGTCATGTCGCCAAACCCGTCACCTCCAATTATCGCAGCCAACTGCACAGATTTGCATATTGCAGAGTGTTGGATTTCAGACGGAGTAAATCTCTCGTCGTCGTAAACAATCTGGGGCCACAACTTCTTCCAGCTCGCATTCACGGTTGCAGGTTTCATTTCTTGCAGTGCCTTCTGAATGTTCTGCAGGCACGTGGCTATGGTGTACTGCCGCCAGTACGCCTTCAAATTAAAATCTTCATCTTCATCTTCTTGGGCAGCATCCACACACGCAACGAAGTCCGCCAAGGTATTCTTCGTGTAGAGGGCCTTGAACGCCCTGATAACCCCCTGGTCCATCGGTTGAATTAATGATGTGGTGTTGGGTGGCAGGAACTCAACCTGAACGCCCTCACGAGACAGGTCAGTTGCGTGTCCACCAGCGTTATCCATAAGGAGAAGGATCTTGAATGGCAAGCCCTTCCCTAAGAGATATTCATTGACTTGCGGGATGAAACACTGGTGGAACCAGTTGAAGGTCAGCATCTTCGTAATCCATGCTTTTGGATTATGTATCCAGTACACGGGAAGGAGATTCTTATTCTTATTTTTCAAAGCGCGAGGATTTTTCAACTTGTAAATAAGACCCGGCTTTAGCAAAAATCCAGCAGCATTGCCACACATCACGAGGGTAACGCGATCCTTAAATGCTTTAAAGCCAGAGGCTTTGGCTTCTTCTTTGAACAGGAAAGTTCGCGACGGCATTCTCTTCCAAAACAAGCCGGTCTCATCCATATTAAACACTTGTTCCGGCTTGTATCCACCTTCGGCGATAATATTCTTGAACGTCTCGTTCACGTAAGTTTCAGCAGCGGCAGTGTCAGCGGAAGCAGCCTCGCCATGCAGGGAAACGCTTTTCAGGGCGAAGCGTTTCTGAAACTTCGCGAACCATCCTTTGCTGGCAGAAAAACGTTGTTTCTGACGCTGGGAATCAGTGGATGTTCCTGGTTGAGGTTCATCTACATCATCATCTTCTTCAGCATGGTCGCCATCGTCGTCTTGAGGTTCCTTTGCCGCAAAATTCTCATACAAGCTCAAACCCTTGGTTCGGATGGTGTTCGTATCCAAGGCTATGTTCTTCTTCCGGCAGTCGGCAATCCACACTGCTAAAGCACCTTCCATACGTACGATCGTTTTATTACGCGTGGTAACGACTCGCTTCGCTGATCTGCTAAAGGTGATGGTAGCCGTCTTTCTAATGTTCGCCTCGTCCTTCTTGATATAGCGAACGGTGGATTTGTTGACTCCAAAATGGCGGGCTGCGGCCGCGTAACTTCTACCATCTTTTAACATATCGAGAAGCGTCACCTTCTCAGCAATCGTCATCATCTTTCGGTGGCGTTTAGGCTCACTACCAGCCTTAGTAGAAGCAGAACGCTTGGGAGGCATTGTACAGTAGGGTTTAACAGAAAGTTCAACAAAAAGTTCAACTTAAAACAGTCACGCACTGCACAGATTAAAGTTCACAATAACTTAACAACATCTACACAGCGATACGGCGGGAGACAAAGTGACCGCGAATACGTAGATGCTGCGGGTTGGAGATGCGGGCAAAACACCAATCACAGGCTAGATAACAAAACTTGGGTTCTGATTCGTCCTCTATCAGCGCTTGAACCAATCACAACCCGTCTTATATGCTACGTAGGTTACCAATTCAAAGTACAAGGTACCCTACATATACAGTAATAATAATAATAATAATAAATAATGATAATAATAATAATAATAATAATGATAATAACAATAATAATTTTAATAACAACAACAACAACAATAATAATAATAATAATAATAATACAGCTTTACGTATGCTATTTTACGCTTGTTTTGTTGTAGGATATGTCTCTCTCTCTCTCTCTCGTACGCTTATTCAAAATGTGATTTTTGCAACAAAGAATATTATTGGATGCAGTACTACGTACGTATACATACAAAAGATTCATGGAAAAGATGCACATCCATTACATTTGTAGTACAGTAGTAGCCATCAGCAGCCTTACACCATTCTAATATGGTATGACTGCATCTGATTTGCGTTTCATGTTCGATTTAATTTTACTACGTACTGTATACAGTACTGAATTATCGTATGATCACATTCTCTTTTCGTGTTTTATTTCTTTCTGTGCTGAATTATATGTCATATGTAATGCAATGAACAATCAGTAAGAGCAGATATTACTAATTACAGTATTAATGGAATTACAGGTAACGAAATATCGTACAATATTTGGGGTCTTCAGATATCGCGGTATTTTCGAAATTCCCGGAAAATCCGCGATATGTGTATGTATATGGGTTATGAAAAAAACCCGCGAAGTGGTGAATCCGTGATGGTCGAACCGCGAAGTAGCGAGGGCTCACTGTACTTGTTTTAATTTTTAATTTATTATTCATTATCTAATTTATTTGCAATAACAATTACTTACCTATCATTTCATTGCATACTTGGTAGTGTTTTTTTTCTAGATTTGCTTACCTGCCATTTTCATTTATATATAATTGTTTTAATTTCTCATTATTTACTATCTATTTTATTTGGAATCACATTTACTTACCCGTCAGTCCATTGCATACTTCCCTGTCTTATAGATTTATTTACCTGTAATTCTAGTGTATATTTGTTCAATTATTTTAGAATTTCACTGAATAGTCTTTTGTTTTACAGATACGGGATGAAGATAGTAATGATGTGCGATGCTGACACGCATTTTTTATGCAATGCCATTCCCTACCTGGGAAAGGGGACTGTGGACCTCTCGACATACTAAACTCATGGAGAGTTTTACATAATGGAATTGACTTCCCCATATCCATGACATGGTCGAGTGGTAACGACCAACAACTGGTTCAGCTCCCTTCAAGCTGCAGAAGCTCTGAAGAAAAAAGGCCTCGACTTTGTTATTGGGACCATAAAGGATAAGCCTTATCTCCCAAAGTCACTTTCTACGATGAAGATTAAAGTAGGAGAGACAATTGCTATGTACCACTATGAGAAGAACGTGACCCTTATTTCCCACCAAGCAAGCAGGACCAAGAGGGTACAGCTCCTAAGTAGTATCCATCACAAACCTTCCATAATAAAAAAAAGTGAAGACTGACCTACAAATATTCTACAATGCCACAAAAGGAGGTGTGGACACCTTTGACCAGTTATGTGCCAACACTTCTTGCATCAGGAGCACCAGAAGATGGCCTTTGTGTTTTTTCTTCAATATCATCAACATGATATACACCAATGCATATATCTTGCATCAAGTCTAAGCAGCAGGGACAAAGCCATTGACGAGGCACGCATTTGGGTTGGAGGTGGTTGATCATCTGACTAGGAGGTGGGCTGTTTATAGGCTCCAAGCAAAGACCTTGCCCAGGGAGCTGAGGTACACCATTGGCTCAGTATCTAATGTGGACCCTGAAATTCCATCAGATACTGACTCTGGAATGGGCACCGAGGTTGGCCAGAATAAGAGGAACATATGCCCTCGTTCCTCAAACAAGAAATCAAGGGTTTTTTGTGTGCAGTGCAAGAAATATACGTGCCCAGAGCACTATATCATCACTTGCGTGAACTGCATTCAAAATTGAGGTAGGAACACAAACTTTTTTTAACATTTTTTACAACTTTTTAATTAATCAAGTATATTTGGTATCCACATATAATTTTAGTCTTAAATTGATTTCTGAAAGAGCAATGGGGGAAAATACCTTAGTCAAATGGCCCTCTCAGAAGAAATTTTTTGTTTTTGTTTTTTATTTTTTAGTTTTAATTATTCATATTTAGTTTTTTTTTACTTGTCTTGTATTCTAGAATGTATATGTGGTATCCATATATAATATGAGGGTCTTATATTGATTTCTGAGAGATCAATAGGGGAAATACCTTATGTTAAATGACCCTCTCAAAAGAATTTTTTGTTTTGTTTTTATTTTTTAGAATCTAAGTATTCATATTTATTTTCTTTTACTTGTCTTGTATTCTAGAATGTATATGTGGTATCCACATATAATTTGAGGTCTTATATTGATTTCTGAGAGATCAATAGGGAAAATACCTTATGTCAAATGACCCTCTCAGAAGAATTTTTTTTTTTTTTTATTTTTTAGAATCTTAAGTATTCATATTTATTTTTTTTTACTTGTCTTGTATTCTAGAATGTATATATGGTATCCACATAAAATTTGAGGGTCTTATATTGATTTTTGAGAGAACAATAGAGAAAATACTTTGTCATATGGCCCTCTCGGAAGAAATTTTAGTTTTGTTTTTTGGAATCTTTTAAGTACTCATATATAGTTTATTTTACTTGTCTTGTATTCTAGAAAGTATATTTGGTATCCACATATAATTTGAGGGTATTATATTGATTTCCGAGAGAGCAAGAGGGAAAACTCCTCATGTCAAATTGCCCTCTCGGAAGAAATGTTTTTTTTGGAAGCTTTTAATTACTCAAGATTTACTTTTTTTTTTACCTGCTTTGTATTCTAGATTGGTCAATTCACAATTGTGTAAGATATTATAGAAATATTTTAATATTTAGGTGGATTACAGGGGACATTTTCAAAGTAGTGTTTTTTCACCCCCTGTTACAGATTTGGTGTTTTTGATCCAGGGGTCTTTAAAATTGGCATGGATGTTCCCATATCATCTATCTTCAATATCCAGGTCACCAAAGTATTATAGGTTAAATGTAAATAAATTTATGGTCTGTTTTGTGAATGTATATATTTTTGTATAGTTATATTTGTAATAAATATTAAAAAAGTCGTGTTTTCTTTACTTCTAACATAGTATTAAGGAATGATTAGTGATGAATGTGCAAGTTTAAGTTGTTTGATATCTTTAATAATAAAGGAGTTATTGGATCCGAAAATGGAGGTCACCGTACAGGTACCAGGTCACTGATGGCGGATCAACAAAAAATAGGTTACTTACGCAGGGTTAAGGATATTTCTGAAAGTCCATGAATACAAAAGTTTAAAATATACTTCCCTTAAGTTTTACTATGCTACTAAAATTTGCCATAATAGTTTTTTGTTTGTTGATAACAATATCCCATAGGAATCTTGTATCTGTTGATAATAATTTACATAAATTCCTTTAAAAACATTCTCTGTGACAAATGTTTAAAATAATATACTTCCCTTAAGTTTTACTATGCTACTAAAATTTGCCATAATAGTTTTTTGTTTGTTGATAACAATATCCCATAGGAATCTTGTATCTGTTGATAAATATTTATATAAGTTCCTTTAAAAACAACATTCTCTGTGACACTGAAAATAAAAGATAAGAACAATGAATTTTTCTTAAACCACAATTTCCCGGAGTCTTCTCAAAGCTTTCTTTGCTGCATTATCTTTAGCAATCTTGAAATTTTTCCCAAGGCCAACAACTTCAAACCTGTCATTTACCTGAAAAGATAATCAGAGAATTTCATATTACTCTACATGAGGAAACACTCATGTGGATTAATACTAAAAGGCTATTACATTGCGACAGAGCACAATTGTCACTTAATAATAAGGGTAGTGAGAAAGATTACCATGAAAAGATAATGAAACAAGCATAAATACTATAGTGCTCTATGTACTTTAACTTGCAGTGCAGATCCCCTCTTAATGAGACTGGGAATATAACTTGACCTTTTGTCCACGAGTAATATGGAATTTGGGCTTAAAGTCAAGCATTGTAACCTAAGAAGTTAATTTAGCACTACATAAACTTTTGGCAAAAACTATACTGTATATGAATATGTAATGCACAATAACATAAAAAATAAAAATCTCGAAATAATTGAACTGAATTAAATTTTGGAACTTTGCCATAAAAATAAATTGAAGTCCATAGCCCATGAACATTGAAAGAACAACACTTGAACTTCTTATGTCTTTATGATTTTACTGAAGAATCCATATCAGTGCTGTACTACATTGTTTCCTGAAATGCATTAACAAACATTTGACAGTAAGGGGAGAATCACAATGCATGCAGACTGACATAGATTTTGTCTGACAATCTAGGTGATAAGATGATTACCAGTGTTCATTATTTGCCTATTTTCTTATTGTTGCCAACAATGGAGAAGACCAACGTGCTTGAAATTTGTCAATAATATAATGTACGTGTGAATACGCAGTTTCATAATAGAATACGAGAGATGGTGGAATGTGATCATATCTCACGTGAATAAAGATCAAGCTTCTTGGCCACCAAGGTCATTGTCACAGATAACTACATGGGCAGGAATACTACAAAAACACTAATTTAAATTTTGAAGCTTGTTCATGTTACCATTCCTGATTTTTTCAGAATAATTGGATGACTCGAGTTATATTGTCTAATGTCATCAATGTATTTGAAGAATCATAATATGCAAAAAAAAATTTGGAAAAACAATTGCACTATATGATAGTCTACCAACATAGGAGCTATCATCATAAACAACAGCACAACTAATTCCATCAAATATTTAAATTTGAAATGCGATGCCATCCCTAAGGCCAGGGGAATGGCGGTGTATGTTAGGACTGAGTACCCTACTTCTCATAAGTCCTGCTATGAATGTAAATGTCATGAGATTCAGGTAATAAAAGTTTGTGGCAGGCATAACAACTTCTATTTGTGTTCCATCTACCAGTATTCAGACATGGATGATTCTATCTTTGATTGTCTTACCATTATGGCTAAGATACCAGAAGATGATAGAAAGGTCTCCTCTTTTGTCTTTGTTGGTGATTTCAACGCACACCATAGGGAGTGGTTAAATTCTGTTTCTCCTACTCACCACCATGGCTTAGGAGCTTTAGACTTTGCCTCTGAATTGGTCTGTGAGCAAATCAGAAGTGAAGCTACTCACAGGTCTGGAAACTGCTTGGACCTCGTATACACCGACTACCTGGCATTATAACAAGTAAGGTTGGTTCTCCAGTTGGGACATCTGATCATGCTTTGATTTCATTAGTAGTGAAGACTGAGTAGCCTGTCCCTGATGTACCTTACTTATGTAAGATTTATATGAAATCTCAAGCAGACTGGAATGGGATTTTGCATGACCTTTTAAGCTTGAATTTGTCACAATTGTATAGTAGTGTTGATCCTGTAGTCCCTTTGAAGGACAAACCATGGTTCAATGATGATTGTAGACGTGCTTATTTGGAGAAGCAGGAGGCCTATCATCTTTGACCAGGAATAACTATACTCAGCTTAGAACTTTTGCTCAGAGTTTATGCTTCAACTGAAATAAAATACAATTCAACCATAAAAGAAACCCTTTCTGGAACAACCCAGGGGCATAAATGGTGGACTACCCTTAAACCTGGACTCTTTGGTGTATATGCAGCAGTTCCTCCTTTACTTAAACCAGATGGCTCAGTCACTCACTGACCAAAGGAAAAGGAAACCCTTTTGGCAGATGTGTTTAACAGCAAGAAGAGTAATGAGAAACTCGAACTTCCTCATTCCTGTTTTCCTGAAGCTAAACTAACTAATTTTGCTTTTCGATCTCGTGAAATTAAAACTCTTGATGGAGGTGTAAACCCAAATGGTATTTTCACTTTGTTTTTAATAAAGACTGCAGATTTCTTAGCTCCAAAGTTATCTGTTATTTTGAGAAAGTTAGCTCGAAGAGGAGCTTTTTAGCACTTGTTGGAGAATTGGTAATGTTACTCCACTATGTAAATGTGTTTGTGGTAGCTCAAGTCCAACTGATTACCGCCCAATTTCCATAACTCCCATATTATCTAAGGTTTTTCAACGTCTTTTAGCAAAACGTCTTAATAGGTTTGCTGAAGATAATACTCTGTTCCCTAGTTTGCAATTTGGTTTTCGTAAAGGCCATGGAGCATGTGATGCCCTTCTTACAATCTCCAATGTTGTACAGAAATCCCTTAATTGTGGTCACGAAGTTTGTATGATTGGCCTTGATTTTAGTGCTACCTTTGACCGTGAATAATCATGAGGCTCTTGTTTTCAAACTCCTGTGTATAATTTTAGGCTCCCTCCTCAGAGTTAAATTTCAATAATTTAAGTGTGTTTGGTTGAGCATTGCCAAGAACCAGAGGCAGCCAATTTAAGAATGCAGTCCCCCGTTACTATTGCATTTTATTTAGTCAGTAGGGCGACAATTCCCGGTATTAAGCTATATTAGCTAGTTAGGCAAATTATACAAGTGAAGATTTTGCATACATATATATTATTCCTCGTCCTATTATGTAATTCTACATTTCGTATGCAGCGGGAACCCAAGCGGTACCAGAGCTAAGCTAGTCTCGCTCATATATACGTTAGTACAGTAAAGTAATTCCCCACGTTTAGCCTCACCCTATCGTTCCTTATTGATTCGGAGGAGAACTTACATTCTCTAGAATCTATGGATAAGGTTCGATATACATTCTCTCTCAGAGAAAAGAGGCTAAACCCTTCCTCCCTCCCTGAGTGTCACCGCCACTACAGGCGGCAACCACTGTCTTTCTTCATTGTTGTTGAGTAGAGCAGAGTTCTTGCCACCTCCGGCTTTGAGTTAGATAGTAAATAACTTAGGGTGCCCTTGTCTTGCCACCGACGATGTTGCCAGCAAACGGTGCATGTTTCCTCTGCCACCGACGATGTCGTCAGCACAGGAAGCCATGCTTCCTCAGTTCACTGTTGAAGGTAAATGGCATACCTGCCACCACCTCTCATTTCAATGAACTATAAGACCCTTACCCTTCCCCCTTCTGTATTTTAGTGACGTCATAGCCATCATAACACTCTTTCACACGTATTCTGACAGTCATCAAGGCTTGCTAGGTTGACTGCGTTACCGCCTGGTGCCCTGCCGGAGGCAGTTAGTTCAGCCGCCTCAGCCTCCTTCCCCCTTACTTCCTTCCTTCACAGGAAGTGAATATTATTGGGGGGAAGATTGAGCCGGCCCTGACGGCTGCCGGTGGGAAACCTAACATAATTTGGGAAGTCCTCAGCCATCTCTTGGACTGCCATCCACAATTATTGCCGCCGGCCTTTTGTGGATGGGTGAAAGCCCGAATCAGATAGATTCTTATCCCTTCCATTGGAACTCTCATTCTGGCAAGGAGACAGTAGGTGGCCTGATTATTGTGCTAAACCATAATAATAGGAAACTCTCCTTCCTTAATGCTTTTTCTCTCTCTATCAGTTAGTGCCGCCAGGTACTAACCTAACCCCGGCAGTGTCACCGGCTGAACTACAGTACACAACTATACAGTAGTACACGTTTTCTAACATACTCTGTGTTTCCTATCGCAGTCTATTGTTTGGACCACAATATTATGTTGAGGTTAAGAGTACTCCCTCACACCCAGATGGTTTTTTCGATCATCAGGACCCTAAAAAATCACCAATCAGTATTAATACATATACTACAGGATAAGGTTAGTATAGACACTTACTAACCCAAACTCTAGTTCCTAGACTTTCTTCTACCTTGTATTCTCCCTACCAGGGAAACCAAAGATTATTACTGACAGAGGTCTCAGCAATGGCCTGGAAGAGGAAACACAGATATGTGTCTTTTCTACCTCCTTTCAAGCTTATTATCCTAAGCTATTATAAACAATAGTGATTACTATTGTCAATAAAAAATGTATGCTTTTGTATCAATGATATAAAAACCATGATACTCAGTGAGCCCTTTTCCTTTACAGGAGGAGCCGATGGAGAAGTGTGCAGCATTGTTCTGCAACCACAAGGGCAAAGACTTTTGTGGGCACATGAAGAGCAGGACTCAACACTCAACATCAACCAAAGACCCTCAGTTCGCCGTGACAGCATACCAAACTATGCCGTCAACCTCTTCAGCTCCAACTCCTCAATCAGTTGCACAGGTCGATAAGAGTGAAGCGATCCTCATGTCGACCTAACGAATGTTGGAATCGTTCCAGAAGGAACAAGAGACTATGAAGCAGTCAATCAAGCAGCAGCAGATACTGCTACAGGAAAGGATGGACTGCCCTGGACCTTCCAGGGGCTCCACTAAGAAGCCCCTTAGAGTGGTGGATCTTCCCCACTGCTCTGAAACCAACCCCTGGAGGTGCGCGGAGCATACGCCCATGATGAATGGGGAACCATTTGTCTCAGAGAAGTTGGGAACTAAACTAATCGAAGATCTCGAGTTCTGGCCTAGCTTTCCAGCTTACCCAGACTGTTACATGAGACTGCGGGATGAACATGCAACCAGTGAGGAAACAGTACCCAAAGAAGTCATTGTCTTTGAGCATGACAAGGCGCAAGACATCCTCCTAAAAGCTTTGAAAGGAGCCGGGTACACCAACACGAAGGTCTCAGGACTGAGCAAGAGACACCCCACCTTTCTTGCTCCTTCCTCCATCTCTTTCCCCTTTTCGAAGAAAGCACTAGACTTTGTCATCAAGGCAGTCAAAGAGGGCAAACCCTGCCCAACCCTAGAGGAATGCAAACCATTCTCTCTAGCAATGCCTGCCTGCGGGGAGAAGTGGAAGGATGTCCACCTAACCTTCTTCCTCTCGAAGTTGGATCCAGAGATAGCAGGCCAGCAGTTCAATGAGAACCATCCGAAGTTGCCAGACCATCTTCTGAGGAGGGAACAGGAGACGAAGGAGAGACTTGCGGCCTCCCTTTCTCATCAGAACTGCTTGGAAATGAGCGCAGGTCTACATGACGCCCCAGAAATGTTCATCTTCCTGGCTAAGTCTCACATGGGTACCCTTGTGAAAGACCTATATGCTTTTCTCAGAGCAAGGAGAGCCTGCAGAGAGTTCGTTTTTGCCTCAGCGATGGTAAAACACGAACCCAGGAAGCTGATTCCCTCGTGCATCTGGGGTAAGGACCTTTTCCCACAGGAACTGGTCCGAGAGATCATAGCCAGAGGAGCCACGGAGAATAGGAACTTTCTCCAAAAGTGGGGCATGACCTCAAAGAGGAAATCTTCCTCAGAAGGAGGTCCCCAGCCTAAGAACAAAAAGGCAAGGAGACCATGCAGACCAGCGCAACTTCCTGCCGTGACCATCGCCAGATGCCTAAAACTATGACCACGATACCTAAGACCACCTTCCAGATGGTCCCTCAGCAACTGGTAGCCCAGTCGCCAGCGTTTAATCCTGGCTTTGAGAGGCAGTCGACTTCCTTTCGCCCTCCCCCAAAAAAAGGCCCAAGGAGAAGTTCCACTGGAAACCCCTCTCGGGGACGAGGAGGACGTGGTCACGGAAACAAGTCTTCAGGACCCCTCAAGCAATGAGGGGCTCCAGGTAGGGGGAAGACTGTATCACTTTCGGGATCGCTGGACCTTCGATCCCTGGGCCCACAGCCTAATCACGAATGGACTTGAGTGGAAATGGAACAGAACTCCACCTCGTTTTCCAGAATTCTTCCAACACTCCACCCCCTTGTTAGAAGAATATACCTCAGAATTCTTGAACAAGAAGGTAATTAGGAAAGCGAAGTCCTTCAAATGCCAGGGAAGGCTGTTTTGTGTTCCCAAGAAAGACTCAGACGAACTCATAGTCATTCTAAACTTGTCTCCACTCAACAAGTTCGTGGAGAACAACAAGTTCCGGATGCTTACTTTGCAACACATAAGGACCCTTCTACCAAAAGGGGCATACACAGTCTCAATAGACCTAGCAGATGCTTACTGGCATCTACTAGTTAGCTGCCCCTTCTCCTTCTAACTAGGATTCAAGCTTTGGAAGAAGAAGTTTGTCTTCAGAGCAATGCCCTTCGGACTGAACACAGCCCCAAGGATATTCACGAAGCTAGCAGAGACAATCGTCCAGCAGCTACTCTCCGAAGGAGTTTAAGTGGTAGCATATCAAGACCATTGGCTGGTATGGGCAGCATCGAAGACTACTTGTCTGCAAACAGCCAAAAAGGTGATCCAGTTCCTAGAACTCCTGGGCTTCAAGATCAACCGCAAGAAGTCTCGCCTTTCTCCAGCTCAGAAGTTCCCATGGCTAGGAATCCAATGGGACTTGAAGTCACACCACCTCTCCATTCCATCCAAGAAGAGGAGAGAGATAGCGGGATCTGTCAAGAAAGTAATCCATCACAAGAGGATTTCAAGATGCCAACAGGAAAGAGTATTGGACTCTCTCCAGTTCACAGCAGTGACAGACCCGGTGCTAAAGGCACATCTGAAAGATGCGTCAGGAGTCTGGAGAAGATACACATCAAACGCTCGAGGAGATCAACTAAGGTTGACCCCGACCCTATTGGGCACGCAGTTAAGGCCGTGGTCAACAGCCAAGAGCCTAGCACGGACAATTCCCCTGCAACCACCACAACCATCCGTGGTGATACACCTGGACGCCTCCCTGGAAGGATGGGGAGGCCACTCTCACGAGAAAAAAGTGCAAGGGAATTATTTAAAGTTTTCAGGCATCCTGACATCTAAGGTCATTGACGCCGGTAACATTTAATTTATGTTTACAAAAATAAAAAATGAAATAAAATAAAAAATTAAAGAGTATTCAATTAAAATCATAAAAATTGAATGTCATAAAAGTTAAATATTTTTCAGAAGACCTGCTTCTGAAAGAAATCTAAAAATGCTACTTGCATGGTAGGACACATCATTTCCAAGAATCTTGGCAAGGATGAGCCTGCCACCCTCACCTCGAGCCTCAAACAAATATCTATTCCGCAAGTTGTTATAATTGGGGCATTCGGTCAACAAATGCCTTACTGTTAGAGGTACTAAACAGTTGTCACAATACGGTTGGTGTTGGCCCTTCAGCAGAAACTCGTGTGTCAACCGAGTGTGACCAATACGGAGACGACAAAGAGACGTCTCCCATTTTCGGGGCATCATATTATACCTCCAAGGATATATGTCATTTGTTACTTCCCTCATTTTATTGCTATCTTGACTATCCCATTGCTGTTGCCATTTATTGCAAACCAATTTCTTGATGTCAGGTAAGAAATCATTACAGGGAATGGGATACCTTCTTGGCAGCAACTCGGATGCAGCCTCCTTAGCCAGTGAATCTGCCTTCTCATTCCCGGACACACCTACATGTGCTGGAACCCAACAAAATTGAACTGTTATACCTCTCCGTCCAATAAGGAAGAGCCATTCTAAAATCTTTAAAACTAGAGGGTTATTAGAATTAAAAACTTCCATAGCTTGAAGGACACTCCTTGCATCACTAAAAATTGTAAAATTACCCTCCTTCTCCAACGCTATTTTCTCAACAGCGGTTAATATGCCATACAGTTCGGCAGTAAATATGGAAGCAGTCAGAGGAAGTGCACCTCTACAATTAAAACCATTACTGTGTACTCCAAATCCAACGCCAGCATCAGATTTGGAGCCATCAGTATAGATAAAAGTTGATCCTCTATGTTCTTTAACATGTTCATTAAAAAGAGACCTGGCTTCTAAGTCTGACATATTCTTCTGATCTCCAATAAAATATTTACAAAAAGATATCTCTGGCAACTTCCATGGAGGCGTTGATGATACCTTGAATGGAAGTACAGTGAACCCTCGTTTATCGCGGTAGATAGGTTCCAGTCGCGGCCGCGATAGGTGAAAATCCGCGAAGTAGTGACACCATATTTACCTATTTATTCAACATGTATATTCAGACTTTTAAAACCTTCCCTTGTACGTAGTACTGTTAACAAACTACCCTTTAATGTACAGAACACTTAATGCATGTACTACAGTACCCTAAACTAAAACAGGCACAAATATTAAAGGTGATTTTATATCATGCATTTCCTAAACATGCTAAAAAGCACGATAAAAAATGGCAACCAATGCTTTGTTTACATTTATCTCTGATCATAATGTAGAAACAAACTGGAGGTAGAGCTTTGCTTATTACCCAGACATATTTCCCATACTTTTCCCTTAGAACTACATCACATCTTCCTACTTTAGATATATATATATATATATATATATATATATATATATATATATATATATATATATATATATATATATATATATATATATATATATATATATATGTAAATATATATATATATATATATATATATATATATATATATATATATGTATATATATATATATATATATATATATATATATATATATATATATGTGTGTGTGTGTGTGTATATATGTATATATATATATTTATATGTATACACATATACATACCTACATATATACATAAATACATGCATACATATATATATATATATATATATATATATATATACTGTATATATATGGGTTATGGAAAAAATCCGCGAAGTGGTGAATCCGCGATGGTCGAACCGCGAAGTAGCGAGGGTTCACTGTACCTTATTTCTAATTATATCCAGACTATTTAATAATCGTTTCACCCGAAAGCCATAAGGTTGAGATTTTGGGTGCAGCTCAAAGTATGATGCGTGTCTTACAAGGCTTGCAGTCTGAAAGGCTGGAGAGTTAGGGAGTCTTTGCAATCTAAACCAATACCGAAGAATGGAAGAAATTCGGTAAAGGTCTAGAGGTAACTCTCCAGCATCAACAAGGAGACTTGGGATAGGCGAGGTTTTAAAAGCTCCAGTAGACAATCTAATACCTGCATGATGTATCGAGTCTAATATTTTTAACCGGCTTGGGGTGGCTGAAGAATATACCTCACAACCATAACTAAATTTGGAAAAAATCAAGGCCTTGTATAATTTTAAAATAGTATTGCGGTCTGGCCCCCATGATGTATGGGACAATACTTTTAAGATATTCAGAGCTTCAACACATTTAGCTTTTAGCGCTTTTAGGTGAGAAACCCATGTAAGTCTACAGTCAAATATCAAACCTAAAAATTTGGTTTCCGGTACACATGGTATCCGTTGACCTTTAATGTATATATCCGGGTCTGGATGTACTCCCCGGATACGACAGAAATGGACAATGGTAGTTTTACTTGTCGAGAACTTGAATCCATTCATGTCAGCCCACTGGATAATTTTATCAATAGAGAGTTGGATTTTTCTCTCAACCATTGCCATTCTAGTGCCAGCAAATGATATTGAGAGATCATCCACAAATAATGTTGAGAGAACATCCTGGGGAATGGCTGAGGATATCCCATTAATTGCTAGTGCAAAAAGGGTTACACTCAGCACACTACCCTGAGGAACTCCTTCTTCCTGGCACTTACTCTCTGATAGAGTTTCCCCCACTCTCACTTGAAAAACTCTACGTGAAAGAAATGCCTGAATAAATAGTGGCAGCTCTCCTCTCAATCCCAATTCATGAATGGTTTTAAGAATACCATATCTCCATGTGGTATCATATGCCTTTTCAAGGTCAAAAAATACTGTAACATGGTGCTGTTTGGAAGCAAAGGCTTCACAAATAGAAGACTCAAGTCGTATCAACACATCAGTCGTTGAGTGCATTTTTCGGAATCCACCCTGAATCGGTGATAAAATACCTTTCTTTTCAAGATACCATATCAGTCTTGCATTGACCATCTTCTCCATGATTTTACATAAACAAAATGTCAATGCAATAGGACGATAGTTTGCTGCTAAAAACTTGTCTTTACCGGGTTTTAAAAAGGCTAAAATAATGGCTAGTTCCCAAACACTTGGGTAACTATGATCATGCCATATTCTATTAATAATGCTTAAAATAAATAGCTTTGTATTAAAATGTACATGTTTAATCATTGCATATGGAATTCCATCGGGTCCAGGGGCTGTATCGTTGCAATGAGCAAGTGCGGAATCAAATTCTCTTTCAGTGAAAGGAGAATTATACGACTCTTCC
The DNA here is from genome assembly GCF_036898095.1 of Palaemon carinicauda. NCBI lineage: Eukaryota > Metazoa > Arthropoda > Malacostraca > Decapoda > Palaemonidae > Palaemon > Palaemon carinicauda. The sequence continues at coordinate 205,073,902 of NC_090725.1, read as the reverse complement.
CTTCTTGTTGCAAAATTTAAAATTTTCTTTTCTTCAGTGCTCCTATACTGGTGACCAGGGGCTCCTTCACACTTGCTGGATACATTTGAAAAATGATTAGCCAGGGCATTGCTAACTTCATTTGCTTCAGTTACATACTGGCCATTCACCTTCAACACTGGTGGTGGGTTGGGGGTGATTTTGCCAGCTATCTTTTTTACTTTCCTCCACACAGAAGATGGTGGTGTTCCCCTGTTAATGGAGGAAACAAAAGACATCCATGACTGGCGCCTTGCTTCTTTCATGGCACGACGGAACTGTGCTCTACATTTCTTGTACATAGTTAAATTCTCATCAGTTCTGCGTCTACGCAATCGTGTTAGAGATCTTCTTGTGGCTCTGTGGAGTGCAGTTAGTTCAGAAGACCACCACGGGACTGGTCGTCGTTTGAATAACCCTGTTGTTTTGGGAATTGAATTGACTCCTGCTGTATGAAGAGTTCCATTCAGTAGGTCTATGGCATCATCAATACTTTCAAACTGTTCTGGTCTCCCTTCGATTTCACTTAGCTCGGAAAATTTAACCCAGTCTGCCTTGTCTAGATTCCAACGTGGCGATCTTTGCAAAGGCGGACCCTTGTTGGTGTTTATAATGATTGGTGCATGATCACTAGTATGCCAATCATCTAATGTCCTCCAATCAAAATCAAGAAGGCAGTTAGAGCTTGCAATTGAAAGGTCAATGCATGACAAAGTACCTGTCTGAACATGAAAGTGTGTGGGCTCTCCTGTATTAAGGAGTCCCACATCCTCATTCTCCACAATTGATGAGATAATATTGCCCCTTGTGTTGGCCAAAACATCACCCCATAAAGGATGTCTACCATTCATATCTCCCAGTAAGAGAAAAGGTTGAGTGAGTTGTTGAATGACCTCTGCTAAATCATCATATAAAATATTATCATTTGGAGGTAAGTACAGAGAGCATATTGTATATTTTCTCCCTATATCAATTTGTACAACAACTGCCTGCAGGGTTGTACGTATAGATATAGGTATTTGAGGAACATCTCGACGAATGTACATGAGACTTCCGCCATGGCTCCCTACTCCGTGATCGTAAGGTGTCCTATAACTAATATATTCGCGAGGACAAGGGGTATTAGCATCAAGCTTGCTCTCCTGGAGACATACAATTATGGGGGAATGCTCGTGAATTAAGAGCTTAAGTTCTTCATATTTGGCCCTCAAACCCTGACAATTCCATTGCAAAATTGAGGAGAAAACTATGGATTATTTCGGGAAGACATCTTGGATGAGGTCTTCCCATTAGCAGTTTTTAATTTAACATTATTACCAGTAGGTTTCTTCAGAGATGGTCTTGTTATGTTGGGTTTTACGTTGGTGTTTTTCTTTGTATCTTTTTTATCTATTTGTTGAGGGGGAAGGTGGACCTCAACTTGAATTTCTGATTGATTTAAATTATCTTCTGGTTGATCGGCAACATCAACAGACAAAACATCATATTTATTTGATGTCATAATTCTAGTATTTCTTATGGAAGGGGGTGAGAGAGATGGAGGTCTCTCTCTTTTACGATTAGTAGGTTGTGAGTTACCAGGTTTTTGTACCTTCCCCACTACAGGTACACCTGGTAACTTGGTGTCAGGTGGAATCTCCATTAAATCAGGCAAGGATATGGCCTGGGAGAGGTTAGTACTATCCTTTGTAATGGGGGACAAAGGTTTGATAGTTGTGGGCAATGTCTTTTGGTTGATACTCAATGATAAATCTTTAGGAGGAGATGTTCTTGTCTTATGCAGCACTTTATCAATAGATGGTGAATTCCTTTTTCGAGAACTACCTACAGTAGTAGGTGGGTGAGATGATTCCCGAGGAACTTTTTCTCCTGTTTTTAATGTCTTTGCATAAGTATTAGATTTATTTAATAATCTCTTGGCATGCCCCACGCTTACATGTTCAATAATTGATTTATTGAGGGCAGCCTCTTCTAACTTATAAAACTGACAGCTCCTATCATTAGATTTATGATTAGAGTTGCAGTTTAAGCACCTTGCCTCAAATGTACATTCCCCATGGTAAATATCAGAGCAAGTATTACAAATTCTTTCACTATTGCAAACTTTGGAGGGATGTCCAAATTTAAAGCAATTATAACATTGCAGTGGCTTTTGCTTAAAAGGTTGAACTCTGATCCTTTCGTTTTCTATGTCTATGTGGAAAGGTACATCGGCATCCTGGAAAGTAAGAACAATCATTGATGTTCCAGGTACTTTATGTACTTTCCACACTGATAGAGGACACATAGCCAATATCTCCTCTTCAGTAAATTCATACAGATCCCTATTAAAAACCACTCCCCTTCCATAGCTAAAGTTTAGATGGGGTTTGATGTCCAATTTTATATCATCATTTACTGTCTTCAAATTGGACAGTATAACAGACTGTGTGTATGACTTGGCCTTTATCAAGTAACTTTTCTTACCAAATCGAGATATATCTCCTGGTGAGATCGTACCTACCTTCCTCTGAAGAAATTTGCAGATCTTGAAATAATTTTCCGTACCTCCTACAGATTGAGCAAGAAGCCACATTGGTGGTTTTGGCTTTCTTTGGGATGGCATATCTGCCTCTATATCTTTATCAGCCCAGTCTGCTGGTCTGTAGACATCCAGATCTTTAGGTGCCCCATCACACAGAGCACCCTTAACACTCATATTACCTACTTTAATATCAACAATATTACGGCTTGCATTAAATGCTTCCTCATGACAGTTAAATGATAACCAAGATTCCCAATTATCATCTAGAAGTTTCATTCTAATTTCTTTTATTAATCCGTAACACTCAAATATTTTATGTAGCACATCATAATTAGCTTCTAATGGGATTTGGGTAATGTGCAGGACATTCAGTTTTCCTGTGTTGCCCAAATTACCCTTTTTCCGAGTATTTAAAGAATAGTCCTTTTTAGTTCCTACGTCGTCAACGGAGTTTTCTTTAAATTAATTGCCAGAGGTCGTCAACAGTGCCGGGGGCGAGTCAGCATATCCAGGGGAGGTGGGGTCATTCTCACAAGAATCCATCATAAAAAAGAAGAGAGAAGAGTGATTTTTTGAAGTTTGATTTACCTGCTTGAGAACATTAAGGCATCACATGTTGGGAAGGAAATTTACACTCTCCACTACCGGCACAGTGAGAGTATACTTCCCAGATGGTCCACTCCATACCCTACCCGAAGGATAGCATCAAAACAGATATAGAGGCACAGGTGTAAGCTGAACCCGCCTGTTAGGACCGAGACCAAGAAACTATGGAATCATCCTCCCCATATCTGTAATGACGGGCTTCCGGCCAAAAGCCGAGAGTCCTAACCCAAGCGTTGGATCCCCCTGGATTCCGAAGACCCAACACTTGAGAATAGTCCCGCCAAAAAGGTCCAAACCATCTTCGGGATGGCTGAGATCATCCAATACTCTCACATATAGCTTTGAGCACAAACACCTCCCAACCGCGACACCTTTCCCATTCATCAAAGCAGGCAGCAATACCGGATGTAGAAACATCCGCCCAAGTGGTAATAACGGATGTAGAAACATCCATGCCATAAAAAGTGAGAAAAAAAAAATAAACACATATATGTAAATATATACACATATACATATGGGAAATTTTACTCATAGGGTTGGGACAGCAACATGGAGGAAAGTTTATAATATTAGGAGAAGGTTGAAGCAATATAAAGAGGAAGAAAAAGATAATTAAGAGAGAAATTTAGATTCGAACTGGGGGAGCAATTTCCCCAAGTTCGAGAGCCCTCTTGCCCGTCACCAAGTTTCAGCACGGGAATGAAATGCCGTGCTGAAGCTCAATGACTTCATCAAGGCATTCTCTCATTAAGAGGGAAGTGCAAGGGAATTGGTCGCACCTGTTTAAAACCTTTCACATCAACATTTTGGAAACCATGGCCGTTTTCCTGACGTTGAAGAAACTATCCCCTCGCAGAGCAATCCACATCACATTGGTCCTAGGCAACAAAGTGATAGTAAAATGTCCAAACAGACAAGGCTCGAGATCACCTCTCATCAACCATGTGATACTAGCCATCTTCTACCTGGCAAGGAAGAAGGAATGGCACCTATCAGCAGTTCACCTACAAGGGTTCCGCAATGTGACGGCGGACGCTCTATCCAGGCGAAAGCCCATAGAGACAGAATGGTCCCTAGACGCACACTCATTCTCCTTCATCTCGGAAAATGTCCTGGAACTGCAGATCGACCTCTTCGCAACGAGCGACAACAAGAAACTACCTCGTTACGTAGCCCCTTATATGGACCCTCAAGCAGAGGGGATGGACGCCATGTCCCTCGACTGGAACAGGTGGAAACTCATTTACCTGTTTCCACCAACCAATCTCCTGCTAAGAGTCCTCGACAAGCCAAGATTCTTCAGAGGGACAGCAGCAGTAGTGGCCATTAAGTGGCCCAAATGCAATTGGTTCCCTCTAATTCTAGAATTGAAACTGAAGCTGTTTCCTCTGCCAGACCCAGTTTTATCCCAACTGGTCCAGAAGTTGACTGTCTACGCTTCATCCTCGAGAGCTAAAAACCTACATCTCATGATTTTCTCGCCCTAGCGGCGAACAAAAAGTTTGGAATCTCAAAGGATAAAGTTGACTTCACTGAAGAGTATAAATCAAGTTCGACTAGGAGACAATATAAATTGTCATGGAAGAAATGGGTGTCCTTTGTGAAAACAAGGAAACCGACAGAAATATTGCATTCTTCATATACCTAAACGGACAAGGCCTGGCTTCTACTACGATTACCTCGTGTAAGTCGGCCCTGACTAGACTACTTCTGTACGCCTTTGAGGTGATGAACCTCTCTAGTGAAATCTTCAATAAGATCCCAAATGCATGCACTAGACTCAACCCAGCAACCCCACCAAACCCATCACGTGGTCTTTGGACAAAGTTTTGCACTATGCTTCAAACTTAAACAATGAGGACCTTGAATCCTTATTGTCTTAGTCGATACTTTCCCTGCAGGAGGCAGGAAGCACTAAGACAGTTCCAGGCTTAGTGGAAATGACAATCAACTGGAATTTCATATACAGGTCTAGGAGACCAGATAAGGAAATCCATTCAAGGTAGAAGGCAAATACACAAAACCACAGATGTAGTACTTTCAAGTTAATTCTGTGATATCTTCCATCAGGACGACATGGCCAGAGCCCAAAAACCAGATTTTGAGCAAAGTGAAAAATCTATTTCTGGGCTCCACCTGTGCCGCTCCTTGAAATGCTCCTTTAGCATCATTTCTAAGGTATATAACTGCTATGTATTACCAGAGAAAAAAGTTGCATAGGAATGCCAGGGTTGAACCCAGCTCGCTCACCTAAATAGGTGTCGGTATATATAACTGGGGCGTGTAAAACCACAACTAGAGGTCTCGTGCCATTTAGATATCTCCTCTTTAATATCCCCGTTACAGCGAGGTGCCGTTCTACACCCACTACTGAATTCTACTACCACCATCTCCACCCACGCCAACTACGTCACTCCTTTCATAACATCTCTTCACGCCATTCGTTGTGCTTTTTGCTCTGTGTTTTTCGGTGATTTAGCGCCCTTTCTAGTGCAAGATGTCGGATAATCAAGATTCCTCATCAAAATTAAGTACTAGATTTATGAGTTTTGAGCTTCTGGAGGTAGCATTGCCCTTATTTTTATTATTATTAGTGTTAACGTGTTTTCTCGGAGGCCCCGCTCCGCGGCGGCCATGTTTGGTTTTGCTACCTCCTTGGCTTGTTCTTGACGCATTGCAATTGGTCTTCTATACTAATTGTTATTCGTTTTGAACCTGTTGCGCTGGTTTTTTACCGATTAACATTTTGCGATACTTGATATTATGTTGTTATCGCGTATCATTGCTATTAGAACATTACTTTAGGTTATGGCTTGCTTGCTACCCTTCGAGGCCGAGTACCTTGAAGGCTTTGTCACCGTGTTATGGTGTTTTATTAATCTAGGATTATGTTACTCTTCATTACCACCTAGATAAGAGTTAGGTCCTGTTTAGTTCGAGTGGGACTCTCGCTTGGCAGTTTTTTATTCTAGTAATGTTATCCTACCGATCGGCACCATACCCGATCGAGCCTTTGTGTTGGCCCCCTGTCCAGCTCAGTAACTATCCGTGCTGGAGGGCTCGGCTTTGTTATTTATTCTTTTTCCCTGCCATTACTCTTGCGTCCCTCTCTTACAGCATTATTTTAGCTTTATTTCGCATGCCTTATAACCTAGTTCTACATTTTACATTATTTATATTATCCGTAACATGATCATTCTGTTTTTGTTTGTATCACGTGGTTCTGTTCGGACAGGTTGGTACTCCTGTCCACCCTCGGTCCCACGTGATCGGCTCGAGCCCCACCATTGGCTAGTTCTCACTGGCTCCTCCCCCCTACTATTGGAGTATGCCATCCCCTGCCCTCATCCCCCTCCAGGGATACCTCACGTCTCTTAGAGACTTTGGAGTCAGCTGTTTTGTTTTAAGGGTCGAGTCCTCTCGTTCCCCACACCCCCATTCATCCCTCCCCCGGGATACCTCCTGACTCCCTCCCTTAGTCTGAGCCGAGAACAGCAGTTGAGGTTATAGTCGAGTACAGTACACTCACTTTCCATACCTTGTCGTAGCCGGGGTTTCCCCGGCCGCCTTGATTGGCCATCGGATGGCCAGGGAGATTTCGGTTGTGAGTTGGGTATTCTTCAGCGTGATTCCCTTCGTTATGTACCGTATCATGTTTGAGTCTCCACTATTACGTAGACTATTTTGTTCGTGGGGTAATCACGGAAGAGCTTTTATTTGTTTTTATTATATGTTATTTATTGTCTCTGTTCGTTAAGGTTCTTGTGGCTGGCGGGGAGTCATTGAACTCCTCCCTCCCTCCCTTTTCGACTCCCCTACCCCGGTAGGCTTGTTGTGACCCCCGGGTCTATCTCAGTTGTCTCCCCGGAGCCAACAGGAAGCATGTTATTATAACATTCTTATTCTATACTTCCCCGGTTCCGACGGGATAGTATATCTCCCACTATGACAATATTATATCATTGAATGATCATAACTAAATTAGGGAATTGTTTTTACAATATCAGTTAAATTTATGTTTATGCTTAAGTTTTTCCCCCGGTTATTATACCGGTTCGGAATATTATTCATATATTTTATCCCGGTTTTATAAAGGTTTATTTATAGTACCCGGAGCACCCGGATCCCCTTGGGATACTAACCTACTATGGGATACTTATGTATCTTCATTATTACAGGTGGTCCGCTGTCAGATGACAGACTGCGCGGCCGTTCTTCAGCAGGCGTGCGGTCATGACGTCTGCAGGTCCCATGCCCACTGCGCTGTCCAAGTCGACGACCTAATAGTTTGGTACCCAGACAACTGCGTGGTCTGTTATGGACTTGTTTCCACGCTTACTGCAGATTCGGTAGGTGTTCCTGTCGTTACTATCTATAATTTTACTTTGAATTTTTCCTTTGTTATTTCCCTTGTATTTCTGATCGAATTAAACATTTAATCTCGGTCTATATGTATTTACACTTTCTTCCGACGAAGTTACCTTGTTTATTAGTAACGGTATATTTTCTTTCAGAGCTCACAGTCTTCCAAGACTTCTGCCTTGGCGACCCTTAAGATCTGGGTTGGCGGGTTCGCCCGGAATGTCAAGGCGAAGAAACCTTATGTCCTTTCGGAGGAAATGTGCGCTCTCATTTACCCCAATGCCAAGACCTCGGCTGCGGTCCCCAAGGATGTGACGGACCCCATCATCGCTAAAATTGGCGAAGATTTACTCCTGTCAGAGGACCACGAGGGGATGGGAGAGACGATCTTGGAGGATGTCGCAGCCATCAATCTGGATATCAAACCTGTGGCTCTAGACGAGCCAGATCTAGGTAGGGAGGTAAGTGAGGCAGGTGGGGCTTGGGCTAAGATTCCTATCCTTAGCCCATCTTTGTCTACTTCTTCTGCTTCTTCCTTTCAGGGGTTCTCAGGGAAGCACGTGGCTTCTGTCAGGCCACGTCCTGTAGTCCCTAAAGTTAAATCTATCCGTAGGCCCCTAACGAAGACTTGCAGGTCTTCCAAATCACCCAAACCCATTAAGACTTCGTCTTCCAGAGTCCCCAAAGACTCAGCCATAGCTGCTTCTTCCTCTTTTGGGTCGAGAGCGAAGACCGGCTCGAAAACTAAGACCCCGGAGGCTCCCTTCGATCCGGCAGCCTTTTCGAACCAGTTGTTGGAGCAAATTGGTTCCCTGGTGAGCACCCTCACTGAGAGGGTGCAAAACCAGGAGAGTCTCGTGGAGAGTCTCATGCATTCTGGACTGCCTCAGCAACAACAATACATTATCCGGATGCCTCTAAGCTCCCGGAGTTTGTTAAAAGCAATCCGTGAAGGATGGCTTTACATTCTCCCTTTAAGGATGGTATGTTAACCATCGAAGGATGTGGCACCCGGCCTGTAGAAGACTGAATTCTACCCGCCGGGTCTCCAGTTCCCTTTCCCTGGTTTTGCACGCTTAACCGAAGAGGCACATGTAAGGTTAGATAAAGTCCACAAAGAAACCGTGATTTACCCGAAGGAACAGGCTCAGTCCACCTGGGTCCGGACCTTGAACGAGTGGGAGTGTGTTAACACTATGTTAACACCTCATAAAAGCTTGTACACAAAGTTCGTGGTAGACGAGCAAACCCCTACTCCGTGTGTCACGAAAATGATGGACCTTGCTCATCAGGCTATAAACGTGGACAAGCCGTTACCACAACGGCGGGAAACAGATCTGACTTCCCTCCTGTTCCCGGGAGATCACGATTGCTGGACTAACGCCCCAGCAACGTTCACAACGGGTAAGTTAAGCGCTGACTGTGCTTCTACACAGTTCAGTGAGCGGCTACCCAGGCTTCTGGATTCCTTGATACGTCTCGAGTTCGAAGCCTGTATGCGCCTGAGTAGATCCATCAACTCGGCTACAATGGCAGAAATGACCTCTTTAATGTATGAAGAGGAACCCCTTTTTAAGTTTTTGACAAAGTCATTACTTCAAACCTTGCTGTCTGATTCATACGACTTCCTTGCGGCCAGACGTCGTTGCCGTAAGCACGTCTTGTCTGAGGCCACTATCAGACATGAGCCTAACAAGCTCATTAAAGCCCCAATCTGGGGCCCTGATTTATTCCCTGAGGATTTAGTCAACAATGTCCTCAGCGAGGCTGCTAAGGTCAATCAGAGCCTCAAGGTTCGGTGGGGCCTAGTCCCCAAACGCAAGATCGAACCTGCCAGCAACCAATCTCGAGGTAGGAAGAGACTGAGACCTTTCCAATCTTTCCAAACCGGCAGTCACAACAAGTGGTTCAGACCATTCCGGTAACACAAGGGAGTCAACCTTCCACTTCAAAAGGACAACCCCAACAGCAATACGTGTTGGTTCCTCAGTCCCAGGTAGCAACTACCTCCTATGCTACTTCCCCAGCCTTTAACCACAGCTTTGAAACTCAGGGTGCGTTCCAGGGTTACCAGCGCGTCAGAGGCACTGGCGCGAGAGGAACCTTTCGCAACAGGGGTAGTGGAAGGATCTACTCTCGAGGCCGAGGATTCCGCGGAGGTAAATCCGCTGCAAATCACTGAGAATTCTCAGGTAGGGGGAAGACTTTACATCTTTCGAAACCGTTGGACGTTCAGCAATTGGGCTTTCAGCATAATTTCCAAAGGTCTGGGGTGGAGTTGGATAGAAGGGCCCCCTCCACCAACCAGTTTCCATCAACATCCAACGGAAGAGCTAGTCTTGTATGCAAGCGATCTATTACAAAAGAATGCAATAAAAGAGGTAAATCACTTGAAATTTCCAGGTCGCTTGTTCAGCGTGCCAAAGAAAGACTCAGACAAGCGAAGAGTAATCTTGGACCTGTCTCATCCGAATTCTTACATTCGATGCGACAAGTTCCACATGCTAACCGTCTCTCAGGTGCGGACCTTACTTCCCCGTGGGGCCGTCACCACCTCTATAGATCTTACAGATGCTTACTATCACGTTCCGATAGCAAGGCATTTTTGTCCGTTTCTAGGCTTCAAACTAGGCAACCAAGCTTATGCATTCAAAGTAATGCCATTCGGACTCAACATAGCACCCAGGATATTCACCAAACTGGCAGAGACGGTAATCCAAGAATTACGAACCCAAGGAATTCAAATAGTAGCTTATCTAGACGACTGGCTCATTTGGTCAAACAGCGTCGAGAACTGCCTTACGGCAACAAACAGTGATAAAATTCCTACAACAGTTGGGGTTCCAGATCAACTTCGAGGAATCTCCTCTAGTCCCGGAGACGCAGTTTCAATGGCTAGGATTACAATGGGATCTGAGCTCCCACACGCTGAGTCTCCCAACAGCCAAGAGGACAGAAATAGCAAAGAAAACAAAACGTTTTCTCAAGGACAAATTGACGTCCAGGAGAAATCAAGAGAGAATCCTGGGTGCCCTCCAGTTTGCCTCGGTAACAGATATATTACTGAAGGCCAGACTGAAAGATATAAACCGAGTATGGCGTTCCAGGGCAAACAAGAAATATCGAGACAAAAGAGCTCGACTCCCACCAATTCTGAGGAAAAGACTTCAGCCATGGGCAAAGGTAAAAAATCTGGCAAAATCCGTTCCTTTACAATATCCACCTCCAAAACTGGTCATTCACAGAGACGCCTCCTTAACAGGCTGGGGGGATACTCCCAGTACAAGAAAGTCCAAGGACTATGGTCGACAATATTCCGCCAACTTCATATCAATGTCTTAGAGACTATGGCAGTATTCTTGACCCTAAAGCAACTGGCTCCAGCCAAGACCCAACATATCAGATTGGTTCTAGACAGCGAAGTTATAGTCCACTGCATAAACAGAGGTGGTTCCAAGTCAGGTCACATAAACCATGTGATGTTAGCAATATTTTCCATGGAAGCATCGAACCAGTGGCATCTGTCAGCGGTTCATCTAGCGGGAATACGAAATGTAGTGGCGGACGCACTTTCGAGGACAACTCCGCTGGAGTCGGAGTGGTCACTGGATCAACAATCATTCAAATGGATTCTATCTCAGGTCCCGGGTCTCCAGATAGACCTGTTTGCAAGAGTCCAACCACAAACTACAGTGCTACGTAGCCCCCAACCTGGACCCTCGGGCTTACGCCACAGACGCCATGTCATTGGACTGGAACACTTGGGAGAGAATTTACCTATTCCCACCAATAAATCTGTTGATGAAAGTGTTAGACAAACTCAGAACTTTCAAAGGCCAGGTTGCTCTAGTAGCCCCCAACTGGCCCAAGAGCAACTGGTTTCCCCTGCTGGTGGAACTGGGTCTCCACCCTCGACAGATCCCCAAACCAACACTAACACAAGTAGTACAAACTCGCAATGTGTTAGCTTCCTCAAAAATTCAGAGTGCCCTAACTTTATGGACTTTATGAAATTTGCAGCTCAAAGAGGTGCAGATATTGATCCTCAAAATACCCTATTTTTAGAATCAGATAAAAGGGAATCCACCATTCGACAGTATGATTCGGCTGTTAAGAAACTCGCAAAGTTTTTAAGGGACTCAAAGGTTGAGATGATGACTAGGAATCTGACAGTAACCTTCTTTAGAATTCTATTTGAATTAGGCCTAGCAGCCAGTACTATAACCACAATTAAATCAGCCTTGAAAAAGATTTTCCAAATTGGTTTTAATATTGACCTTACAGATTCATACTTCTCATCAATCCCGAGAGCCTGCGCCAGATTGAAACCATCAACTCGCCCTAGCTCAGTTTCCTGGTTTCTGAATGACGTACTTAAGTTGGCTTTTGACACTCTTAACGAGTCTTGTAATTATATTCCATTATTAAGGAAAACCTTGTTCCTAATGAGCCTAGCTTCTGGCGCCAGAATATCAGAACTTTCAGCCTTGTCTAGAGATCCAGGTCATATTGAATTTCTCTCGTCAGGGGAAGTTCTACTTTCCCCCTGACAAAAGATTCTTAGCGAAAAATGAGGACCCCCAGAACAGATGGTCCCCCTGGAAGATTGTTCCACTTCTTCAGGATCCATCTTTATGTCCAGTAAACACTCTGAAAGCCTATTTAAATAGAACTTCCATTAAGTCCTCAGGGCCCTTATTCATTAGAGAAAATGGAGGAACCATCACTCTGAAAGGAATCAGTCAGCAGATTCTGTATTTCATTAAACAGGCTAACCCAGAATCATTCCCTCATGTTCACGATATACGAGCTGTAGCTACATCTATTAATTACTTTCACCATATGAATTTCGATGAACTTACGAAATATACAGGCTGGAAGTCCCCAACAGTTTTTAAACGCCACTATTTAAAACCTTTGGAAGCCCTAAAATTTGCAACAGTGGCAGCAGGAAATGTGGTTCCTCCTGAAAGTCATGATTCATAATCACAAGGTCTTGCTCTATCCTTCTCCTTCCCTCTACCTGCCTTACTTATTGTCCCTACTTTAGTTTTGGTTTTGTTTTTCACCTGGGCTGCACCCTTATGGTGCACTCTTATATTTATCATGTCTGTAAATAGTCTTACTCTTCCACGAGTTGAAATTTGACTGTATTTATCCTCAGGATTGTAGAATATTATTTTATCTTACAGTTTATTGTTTTATATTGCACTTTCATTTTGTACTTCCATAGTTTGGAATTATTGCTGCAATTTCTTGACTTACCCGTCTATCCTTATGATAAGGAATTATTCAATTCATTGGAATACTTGGTATTTCTTATTTACTATTTGTATTAAACCATGTTTTTTGATATTTTGACTTTAATTTACTGTACTTTCCTCTCAGGTGTTAGTTCCAAGCTTTGGGACCATTTCTCTTGTACTATTTCACGGAGCGGCACAGGTGGAGCCCAGAAAAGGGATTTTGACGAAGGAAAACTCTATTTCTGGGCGAGAGACCTGTGCCGCCCAGTGAACCCACCCTCTACTTACCTCCCAGAATGGGCCCAAGCTTGGGTGCTATGAGGAGTGACGTAGTTGGCGTGGGTGGAGATGGTGGTAGCATTCAGTAGTGGGTGTAGAACGGCACCTCGCTGTAACGGGGATATTGAAGAGGAGATATCTAAATGACACGAGGCCTCTGGTTGTGGTTTTACATGCCCCAGTTATATATACCGACACCTATTTAGTTGAGCGAGCTGGGTTCAACCCTGGCATTCCTATGCAACTTTTTTCTCTGGTAATACATAGCAGTTATACAGGGGGTCCTCGGGTTACGACGCTGATCCGTTCTTAAGACGCGGTGTAACCCGAATTTCCGTGTAAGTCGGAACACCATAAATATACGTACTGTACTGTACTGTAAAGTATTACTGTATACTGTACTATAATAAAATGTATCAAATGACATAAAAACAATATTAGAAAAAGAGAAAACAATTCCTTACCACATGAATTAAAGTAAATATCAATAAAAAAAGAAAACAATTCCTTACCACATGAATTAAAGTAAATATCAATAAAAAAAGAAAACAATTCCTTACCACATGAATTAAAGTAAATATCAATAAAAAAAAAGAAAACAATTCCTTACCACATGAATTAAAGTAAATATCAATAAAAAAAGAAAACAATTCCTTACCACATGAATTAAAGTAAATATCAATAAAAAAAAAGAAAACAATTCCTTACCACATGAATTAAAGTAAATATCAATAAAAAAAGAAAACAATTCCTTACCACATGAATTAAAGTAAATATCAATAAAAAAAAGAAAACAATTCCTTACCACATGAATTAAAGTAAATATCAATAAAAAAAAAAGAGAACAATTCCTTACCTTATTCCTATGGTTGGCTTGCACACTGGAAGGGATGTTGCAAGGGACGGAGAGACTGGTTTATTGTGGAGAGGAAGGTGCAGAAGATGCTGGAGAAACTGGGGCAGGTGAATCAGGATTCTCTGGAAGTGAGACAGAAGATGCTGGAGAAGCTGGGGCAGGCGAGTCTGGAGGTGAAGAGCCTACAAGAGGTGGTGGAGAAGCAGAGGCAGCTGAGGTTGATGGCAGAGGCTCTGTAGCAATAGAGGCAGCTGAGGTTGATGGTAGAGGCTCTGTTGCAGGCAAATCTGGAGTAGTAGAGGCAGCTGATGTAGAGGGTGCAGTTCTCTCTACTTTCTTAAAATACCGCTCCAGGTTAGACTGGACAGAGAGGATCCTCTTCTCATCCAAAATCTCCTTATAACACTGCAGTAAGTCCATGACACCTCTGGAAACCCTGGTGAACCTGTCCATGTTGGGATCTTGAGCCTCGAAAGTTGCCAATGCTTGTTGTATCTCGGCAAAACCTTTTGACAAGCCCTGCCTTGTGAAAGCCTTAGGGTCTGGGGTGGGGGCTTCTTCCTCTTCCTCTATGATCTGCTTCCAAATTCCCTTGAGTGCCCTTGGATTTTCAGCCTGATAGACCAGCATGGGCTTCAGTTTGAAGTCGCCAGCAGCATTTCCCCCAAGAAGCAAAGTTAGCCTCTCCTTGCCTGCTTTATGACCGGGTGCTGACTTCTCCTCCTTTGCTATGTACGTGCGGTTAGGCATGCGCTTCCAGAATAAACCTGTCTCATCCGCATTGAACACCTGATAAGCAGAATAACCCCCCTCCCTAATTATCTCAGCCAACGCTTTAGGAAATTCACTTGCTGCTTTCTCATCCCCACTAGCAGCTTCACCTTGCACTTTAAGATTATGGTAATTGGCCCGAGCCTTAAATCGCATAAACCAACCCCTACTAGCCGAAAACTCTTCACTTTCACTTTCTCCCCCCCTTTCTTTTTTCAACGCTTCAAACAACCTTTTAGCCTTCTCTTGAATAACCATTAAGCTCACTGGAATACGCCGTTGATTTTGATCTTCCAACCAAAGCACTAATAACCTTTCCATTTCGATAATTAAACCATTACGCTGTTTCGTTATCACTGTTGCTTTCATTGGAGCGGATCCTTTTACGTGTTCAACAATGCGCTCCTTATCTTTAAGGATAGTAGCCACGGTCGAACGGCTAAGGCCAAGCGATCGGCCAATGTTCGTTGGCGTTTCACCGTTTTTAGACCGCTTAATAATGTCTAATTTCACTTCCATGGTGATGGCCTTCCTTTTCTTCGATGCACTACCATCAGAAGAATCTGCCTTGCGCTTTGGAGCCATAATGAAGGGCAAAAAGTTCAAAAAAACGATCAAACACGTGAGAGAAAGAACAGGCAATCACAACCAAAAATGGCGTATGAGTGGAACTGAGCGACGCCGTCTTCCTCGCCCACAACCACCGCACAGCGTATTCATCCACCGCGCGCTAGAAACTAGTTCGCAATTGTTTACGTCGCTTACGACGCTAACGGTGTAAGACGGAACGACGCTTAATATTATTTTTATATTTTTATGGGGCGGGTTCGTAACGGCGAAACCGCGTAAGTCGGGACCGTCGTAACCCGAGGACCTACTGTATACCTTAGAAATGATGCTAAAGGAGCAGTTCACGGAGCGGCACAGGTGAAGCCCAGAAATAGATTTTTCCTTCGTCAAAATCCCTTTTTTGGTTGAGAGTGCCATGTCGTCCTGATGGACCCACCCTTTTGCTGACCCCTCCCAAAATTACTCTATCTGTGGCTATTTCTACTTAACGACAAGTAAAGGAATGGCGGCCGGTAATAGTACAGATAGGAGGTCCACCGGGTACCTAGAACGGCACCCCCTTCTTTCGCCACTCTTCCCCCCTACATCAAAGCGTTAAATCTATTCGGGGTGAAGATTGCTATGTGTCGTATCTAAAAAATATGTCCCCTGATATGCGATATCCTTAACTGGATACTCGTGCAAGGAATTATAATCCTGGAGACCTTCGGTTTATTTCTCTGGGAGTATCACTGTAGCAAATATCCCTTAGAAGGCTACCCAAAGGAACCCTTCCATCAGGAAGACATGGCACTCTCACCCAAAAATAGATTTTTCACTTTGCTCCAAATCCGTTTTATAATTCTGACCATCCTTTACATTCAGATCTTCCTGGACAGTTCCAGCCTGTTTGTAATACTAGGTATGCAGCTAATTCTAATAGTCAGGCCTTCTCCATCATGAGGCTCAATACTACACAGTTCTACAGAAGTTTTATTCCTGCTGTGATTAAGTTGAGAAATGATCTTCATAATCAGGTAGTTGAATCAGTAGAACTTCAAAAGTTTAAACTCACAGCAAATGTTTTTCATGTTGAACAGGCTTACATAAGTCCTTTTATAATTTATATATTAAATATCTGTTTTAATGTTGTTAATATTTTTAAAATATTTTCTTTTAATTTTCATTACTTCTTATATTGTTTATTTCCTTATTTTCTTTCCTCACTGGGCAATTTTTCCCTGTTGGAGCCCTTGGGCTTATTGCATCTTGCTTTTCCAACTAGGGTTGTAGCTGAGCTAGTAATAATAATAATAATGATAATGATGATAATAATATTAATAATAATAATAATAATAATAATAATAATAACAATAGAACGATCAGTGTACAAATTAACAGAATCAAGTAAATTTGAGCCTGTTCCTAATGTGGGATCTTCACTTCTAGCACTGATATTAAATTCTTTATTATGGGTTTGCTGTACACTAGGGTTCTGAAAAGGAGGGATTAATGGAGCTGTGTTGCAGACCAGTTCCCAGCGATCTGTTAAGTGGAGCCCGGCATTACAGTTACCATTGTGACACCAGTTGCAGTTGAACAGTTCCATTCAGACCAATCAGAAGCAGCATAGGCTAATTATGGGTAAGGAATACTGTACATATTCCATCCTATTCCTACTCCAGGAGGGAGTGAAGGAGCTTACCAGATGACCAATTCCAAAGATTAAGTCAGACAGGCCTTAAGGGACATGAAAGATACTTCTCAGATAGCAGCAGGTAATAGCCCCTCCTGGGACAAGTATCTCCACAGTCTAGCTGATGGGGAATGTGTTAGTCCACCTTCCCTGGGTCACACTAGGGTGGCCTCAAGTCTAGTACTATTCTGTTCTATTAGCTTTTCAGTATGTCTTAACTATGGGGTTGTTGTATAGAATGTCTCTCTAACCAGAAAATCTTTCAACAGACTTCACTGGTTGCCTCTAGCAGAAGTTCTTTGATAAGGTTTGGATTCCTCCACACCATAGGAATGGTCCATGCTTAAAGGGAACTTCGAGTAGTCTTGCCTACACTTGGACTTATGTAATGAGGTGGAATAGTCTCGTCTTTAGGGCACTGGTGCATAGGCCTTCAAGTAACATGAGGGCACCATAGACCATTCCCTTAATATTGTCTCTTTTCTGTTTTGGCAAAGAGAGCAAAAAAGTTTTCAGACTCTCATCACACCAATATCGGAACCTGCTTGAAGAAGCTCCTCATTAGGGTTTGGATCTTTTCCCCTTGGAGAACGGTCCATGCTCAAGCATAGAGCAATAAGTCTCACGTTAGGATGGTCTTCCTTCTAAGGGTCATGACAAAACTACATGCGAACAAGTAGAGGGCATCAAAGGTGTCTTTCTATCAAGACTGTCTCTCTTCTCTGCATTAGTAAGAGGGTAGGACAGTTTTCAGGCTGTCAACAAGCCAAATTTTGAGGAATAGGGGGTTTTGCCTTCCTTATTGTCATTCTGCCATGAACTTCAGTTCAGTACCTTCTTGATCTTATCACTGAGATATGAGGTGGATACAAAAATGCTTGATATCCTGTGAGGGCCTTGTGATGCTACTTGGAATGAATTTGAAATTTCATGTACGCAAGTTGCACCATTCTCATTACAACCACGTAGAACAAGAAGGAAGTGCTCAGACACTGTTCCTTATTGCTTGCAAATTCAACTTAAGTGAAGAAAGAACTCACAAGCCTAGTCTAGTTTACCTGTCAATGTAATTGGACCTGAAGGTTGTGTTTTACGATTTTTTTACTACGTTTGCATTTTTTGTATTCTACAGACATTCAGGTATTGTAATACTCCTAGCTCCTTCACGGAACTTAGTATGCATTTCATCTAAAGTAATGCATTTAGCATAAGTCATGAAGAAAGATAAAATAACTAGCTCTTCCACCTCTTTTTTCGTCCTAGCGCGAGGAGAAGCTGCAGCCGCAACTGTTACCTGCTGGTCGGGAGTCTGATCTTGGTGATTAGGCAATAAATCATCTTTCTTGCAGATCATGTTTGCTAAGGAGCAACTTATCAATTCTTCTTGTAATAGGTACGTATCTTACCAACATTTCTCTTGATGTATCTGATTTTACATTTCTGACTTCATCTCCCTGTTAGCTAGATAGATTTTCCATTACCTAGTACTGACTTCCATTTAAACCAGTAATGACCAAGGAAGTAAGTTTCTGCTTTCCTACGTGGAGCAATTAGGTGGTCATTGGCATCACCTTCTCTGCTTTCATATTGGACCAGGATGAATGACGTGTCTAGAAGAGAAAAAGAACCTTCCAATTTGAATATGGGGACTTTCTCTACAAATGATTAAGTCTCCTGTTTCAAAAGATAAAAGGAGCTTTGTATATATATTAGTGTGCTACTGTTATTAACACACATTGAGTGTGTGTTGTTTGAGATGTTAAGTCTTGAATTAAAGTCAAGCATGGTAACTTTAAAATGGTTTATTCTCTAAAAACAACAGTGTTAAACATCTCCATCACAGGAGTATAGCTGGTTTGGTCGGATGACCAATTCAGGTGAAGTATAGATAAGAACTGCCTAAAATATTGATATCACAGATATCGTATATTTAGTTGTCTCAGCATTTAAACACAATATGTAAACTTTACATTTAGTCTAGGAAGACACCTGCATCCGGTGACGACACAATCTTTCACACGGTATGCATTTGTGTTTATGCTTCAGAAAAATGTTACATTGCTGAGAGATGCAAAATGCATCCCGTTATGATTTTGTCTGACTAGAGCAAATCTCACGCTAGCTTCTTCTTCCACAATGACATATTAGGTCATGTGTTTTATACATGTAATAACTAACTATTACATATTGCTTTCATATTGGACCAGGATGAATGACGTGTCTAGAAGAGAAAAAGAACCTTCCAATTTGAATATGGGGACTTTCTCTACAAATGATTAAGTCTCCTGTTTCAAAAGATAAAAGGAGCTTTGTATATATGTATGACCAAATTGGAAAACTTCAAATATAATTGATATATTTTTCTAGCTATACAAATAAATTCCTTTAAATTACATTTACCATCTCAAATACCCTTCTCAACTTGGGCTTAAGGTCAAACATAGTTAGTCGGTGACAGAAGGGTGGGCATGACTTCGCAGTCACATCACCTATCAGTAACCAATTACCTTGTTAATGACCCAATAGCCCTTCCAGTCCACAATGAAGTCATCTCCTATTTTGAAGAACTCATGTTTACATAAAGAGCAAAATTACAAATTACTTTCTGGGCTCGACCTGTGCTGCCCAGTGAAATGCTCCTTTAGCATCATTTCTAAGGTATATAACTGCTAAATATTACCAGAGAAAAAATTGCATAGGAATGCCAGGTATGAACCCAGCTCGCTCACCTAAAAGGTGTCGGTATATTATAACTAGGGCGTGAAAATCACTAGCAGAGGTCTCGCACCAATTAGATATCTCCTCGTCAAATATCCCCGTCGCTACCAACACGTCCACCCACGCCAATGACGTCACTCCTCATTTAGCATCTCACTCGCTTTATTGCTGTAATTTTTTCGCTTGTGCTTTCGGGATTTTAGCGCCTTTTTCTGTTCATGATGTCGGACTCTCAAGCTTCCTCATCAAAGTTAAGTACCAGATTTATGATTTCTGAGCTTTTGGAGGTAGCATTACCTTTATTTTTAGTGTTATTCATGTTTATTTGTTTCGCTATTGTTTACGGCCCTGCGACGCGGTGGCCATTTTGGTTCTTGCTACCTCTTGGCTCGTTCTTAACGATTTACAATTGGTCTCCCATACTAATTGTTATTCGTTTTTAACTTATTGCGCTATTACCGATGCTTTGGCGATTATTATTACTGTTATTGTTATCGCTATGATTACTCCCATGCTTTTATTAGGTTTGGCGGCTTCCTTCTCGGCTAGTACCGTGAAGACGCCTTATGCTGGTTTTTAGGATTAGTTTACTCTTTTCTCGCGATATTACGGAATCGCTGTTATTTTTAAGAGTTTAGTCCTGTTTTCTCGAGGGGGCCTCTCGATCGGCAGTTTTTTAACGTATTTTAGTTTACCGTTCGGCATCGTACCCGATTGGTGTCATGTTGGGCCCCCTGTCCGGCTCGGTGCTTACCCGTGCTGGAGGGCTCGCCCTTGCGTTTATTTTGTTTTCCCTGCCTTTTTCTTGCGTCCCTCTCTCTCAGCGTTATTATAGCCTTATCAGCTTATTTTGCATGCCTTAACCTAGTTATATTTCATTTTATTCCGTTATGTGATCATTCATTCTGTTGGTCTCTCTCGATTCCGGTCGGACAGGTTGGTACTCCTGTCCTCACTCGGCTTCACATGATCACCTCGTGCTCCACCTGCTGCTTCTCTCTGGCTCCTCCCACTACCTGCCCATGAGTATGCCACCCCATACTCCCCATCCCCTCTGGGGATACCTGCCATTTCTACGAGACTTGGGAGTCAGCGGTTCGGGTTCTCGGCGGAGTCCTCTCGTCCTTACGCCCGACCGATCCCTCCCCCTCCATCCCTCCCCGGGATACCGCCTGACTCCTTGCCTTACCGGAGCCGAGAACAGCCGTTACCTATAGTTGAAATGCTCACTTCCTTACCTCGCCGCAGCCGGATTCCCCGCCCTCCTCGATTGGCCATCAGGAGATCGGGGAGTTTTAGTTGTTTCTTATTTTGTTTTGAGCTCTCTCCGCCTGTACCCTTATGCCGGGGTAATATTACACGAGTTTTATTGAGTGTTTATTGAGAGTGTTTTATTAGACTATTGTTATTAAGGTTCTTGCGGTTGGCGGTGAGTCATCGACCCCCTCCCCTCCCTCCCTACCCCGGTAGGTCGAGGTGTCCTACTACCTTCTTCAGTTGTCTCCCCGGAGTCAACGGGAAGCATGTTGTGTTAACCTTACATCTTTACTTTTACACACTCCGATGCCTAAGGGATGATTTCTCCCTTACCTTTATTTATCTAGAATGATCTCGTTAACACGGAATCGCTTTAACGTTAGAAGTTAATTTATTATGCTTGTTTCCCCCTGGGCCTCTTTATAGTATCCTATTGAAAAAGGTTTCTTTATCGTTTTACTTTTAAGATCCGGCACACCCGGGATCCCCTTAGGATACTAGTTTACTTGTGATACTTATGTATCCTTAATATTACAGGTTGTGCGCTGTCTGCTGACAGCCTGTGCTGCCGTTCTGCAACAAGCATGCGGCCATGATGTGTGCAGATCCCACGCCCACTGTGCGGTCCACGTCGGTGATTTGATCGTTTGGCACCCCGACAACTGTGTGGTCTGCTACGAACTTGTCTCCACGCTCACTTCGGACTCAGTAAGTGTTCCTACCATTATTAAACATTTTAATTTTAACTCAGGTTTAATCTCTGAATTTGCCTTGTTATCCTGATGTATTCTGATTGAATTTACTCCTTTCTCTCTGTTAGACGACGCATATGTTCGGTCTATTCACCCCTTCTAGTTCTCCACCTCCCCTTTATTAGTAATGGTACATTCTCTTTCAGAGTTCACAGTCTTCTAAGTCTTCGGCCTTGGCGACTCTTAAGGTCTGGGTCGGCGGGTTCGCCCGCAATGTCAAGGCTCGGCACCCCTACGTCCTCTCCGAAGAAATGTGCACCCTTATCTACCCTAATGCTAAACATTCAGCGGTGGTTCCCAAGGAGGTGGCGGACCCTATCATTGCTGGGATCAATGAAAAACTCCTCTCCGAGGACCCCAGTGCTCCGGGAGAATCGATTACTAGCGACGTCGCGGCTATGTATCTGGACATCGAGCCCATGGCTTTGGACGAGCCAGACCCAGGTAGGGAGGTAAGTGAGGCAGGTGGGTCTTGGTCCAAGATTCCTGTCCTTAGCCCGGCTTTCTCTACTTCTTCTGCTTCTTCTTTTCAGGGGTTTTCAGGAAGACATCTGGCTGATGTCAGCAATCCTTCTGTGTTGCCTAAGGTTAAACCTTTCCTTAAACCTCTGACGAACACCCACAGGTCTTCCAAATTGACAAAACCTTCCAAACCCTCTAGGACTTCGTCTTCTAGGGTTTTGTCTTCTAAAGTCCCCGTGGACTCAGTCGCACATGCTCCTCCCGCCCCGGAGTCGAGTGATACCCGGCTCGCTGCTACGCCTTCCTTCGACGCTACAGCTTTCTCCAACACCTTGGAACGAATTGGTTCCCTGGTTAACACCCTCGTCACGAAGGTGCAATACCAAGAGTCTCTCGTCGAGAGTCTCATGCGCTCCGGCCTGCCCGAACAACAGCAGTACGCTATCCCGGATGCCTCGAAACTCCCGAAATTTGTCAAGAACAATCCGTGGAAGTTGGCCATTCATGCTCCCTTTAAAGATGGGATGTTGACCATCGAGGGTTTTGGCACCCGGCCGGTGGAAGACTTTGAGTTCTACCCGCCGGGTCTGCAGTTTCCTTTCCCTGGTTTCGCCCGCCTCACCGAGGAGGCGCTTGTCCGGCTAGACAAAGTTCCTACGGAGACTGTGATCCACCCTAAGGAACAGGCTCAATCCACTTGGGTTCGGACCCTGAATGAGCTGGAGTGTGTCAATACAATGCTCACTCCCTTTAAGAGCTCATATACAGTAGGGTCCCGAATTATACGTGTTCAAATTATACGATTCCCCTTTTATACGATAGCTATTTTTTCAAAACTATATTTTCTGTATCTGCGAAGCTGTTGAAAGTCTGCTAGTCAAGCACTACAAAATGTATCAAATCTATTATCTTTTTAAGTATATTGGTAGCCCTAAATACGGTGATTTATAATAAATGTTACACAACAATATTAACATTACATCTTATTAACATAATTTCATTATAAATAGCCTATTTAAGGATAAAATTCCACATCAACAATGAAATCAACTGTGCGAGTCCAGCTGACAAAATGTAAACAGAATTGTGGTTACGTTCTTGGCAATCTTTATCTTTCTCCAACCTTTCGATAATTTTAATGGTAGTGTTAATGATGGTATATTAAAGCATTATATTTTTAGTACAGTATATATAAAAGCTTTATTTTTCCCTTCGGGTGTTCAAGGTTTTCACGAGTAGACTGGGGTCGTTTATCGGCAGTGAATAGTCTAAACTTCGGTAACAAGTCGGCAATATTTTGTCATATTTTAAACAGTATACATTTGATTTGCAAAGATTGGTTTTGTTGAGTATAAAGTATAATTATAAAAATCTCTCTCTCTCTCTCTCTCTCTCTCTCTCTCTCTCTCTCTCTCTCTCTGTGTTATACAATACTTATTAATAAATGAAGAAACCAAAATCGGTTTTCTTAAAGTGTCAATTAAATACGAAAAAAAAAAAAAAATACCGTGTTTACATCCATTTCAATCATAGCTTAAAATACGGTATCCGATTTCATAATTTTTTAGGAAACATCATTTTATTCTAGAAAATTGCTACTCTTCAAATAGTTAATTGCCGTTTAAGAAAACTTGTGCATTTGTTTTTGAATTTCGGGTGTATTTTAAAAATCGAGTATTGCTGACTTCTTTTTGTTTTACTTCTGGCTGTGATCAGATCAGCTGATGTCTAGCTGCCGCTCTCAAGATGTGCGTAAAAATACAGCAACAAAGTATTGTTTATACCATTTCTTAACTTATTCAAACCATCTATACAGTTAGTTAATATTACATAAGCACCAATGTGTTTTAATCTATCATATTTTTTGTTAAGTACTTTTAAAACACACACACACACACACACACACACACTCTCTCTCTCTCTCTCTCTCTGTGTAACAAATGAAATCTTTGTGGCTTCACAAAGTATTAATTATATTAAAAGCAATCATGATTAAATTTTCCTTACTTTCTCCAAACTCGCACCATCTCTGTCACGTAGAACATTATAGCGATAACCTAATTGTTCGATGACTTTAAAACCCGGCCTAGTACTTTCTTCTTCTTTTACTTTTTTTACTAACGGTTCCATAATTGAGGTGGGTACAAGTTGACTTATAACTGAAGTTAGGAAAAGTATTTTGGATATGGAAAGGACAATTATCTTTTGTAACAGTTTAGAATTACAGTATCGTAAATTATCATTCTGTCATTAGCGGCACTTTGTTACTGTTGATTACACGCAAAAAAAAAAAAAAAAAAAAAAAAAAATTTTCCTGCTTTGCTACGTAATTTATGTAGGAAATTATATAGATACGGTAAATATTTGTAATAACATATTTACTAAAAGCTTTTAATATCATTATCACTTTGATCATGCGTGTTTAATGCCTTCGTTTGTTTATTATGATCGAAGATAGAGCGTACAATAAACGAATGGAAGGTTTCCGTTTCAGGCGGCGTCATAAATTAAAACATTACAGTATATAAATGGCATTCACTTCATTTATTTGGAAGTTCTAAGAAAAATTAAGTAGAACATTGGTAATTACAAAATCAACATATCATCAATACTTGGTAAGATTGCTGTCAATTCAAAAACTAACCTATACAGTGAACCCTCGCTACTTCGCGGTTCGACAATCGCGGATTCACCACTTCGCGGGGTTTTCCCATAACCCATATATATATACATATCGCGGATTTTCCGGAAAATTCGAAAATACCGCGAAATCTGAAGACAACCAAATACGATATTTTGTTACCTGTAATTCCATTAATACTGTAATTAGTAATATCTGCTCTTACTGATTGTTCATTGCATTACATATGATATATAATTCAGCACAGAAAGAAATAAAACACGAAAAGAGAATGTGATCATACGATAATTCAGTACGTAGTAAAATTAAATCGAACATGAAACGCAAATCAGATGCAGTCATACCATATTAGAATGGTGTGTACTGTAATGGATGTGCTTCTTTTCCATGAATCTTTTGTATGTATACGTACGTAGTACAGTACTGCATCCAATAATATTCTTTGTTGCAAAAATCACATTTCGAATACTGTAAGCGTACAAGAGAGAGAGAGAGAGAGAGAGAGAGAGAGAGAGAGAGAGAGAGAGAGAGAGAGAGAGAGAGAGAGAGGCGTAAAATAGCGTACGTAAATTTTTATTATTATTGTTATTATTATTATTATTGTTGTTGTTGTTAATAAAATTATTATTGTTATTATTATTAATCATTATTATTATTATTATTACTGTACAGTATTTTTATCATTATTTATTATTATTACGGTATTGTACTTAATCTACGTACGTTCAGTATGCGCGGGGGCATCTTCTATGAGTAACCAACGCGCCATAGTACTGTAAGACGGGTTGTGATTGGTTCAAGCGCTGATAGATGACGAATCAAAACTCAAGTTTTGTTATCTAGCCTGTGATTGGTGTTTTGCCCGCATCTTCTACCCGCAGCATCAAAGTTCTCGCGGGGCTGCATCGTTCACTTTCTCTTTCCGCGTATTGCTGAGTAGACGTTCTTCAGTTTGTGAAGTTTAATCTGTGCTGTGTGCAACTGTTTTAAGTTGAACTTTTTGTTGAACTTTCTGTTACAATGCCTCCCAAGCGTTCTGCTTCTAGTAAGGCTGGTAGTGAGCCTAAACGCCACCGAAGGATGATGACGATAGCTGAGAAGGTTACGCTTCTCGACATGTTAAAAGATGGTAGAAGTTACGCGGCCGCTGGCCGCCATTTTGGCATCAACGAATCCACCGTTCGCTACATCAAGAAGGACGAGGCGAACATTAGAAAGACTGCTGCAATCACCTTTAGCAGATCAGCGAAGCGAGTCGTTACAACGCGTAATAAAACGATCGTACGCATGGAAGGTGCTTTAGCTGTGTGGATTGCCGACTGCCGGAAGAAGAACATAGCGTTGGATACGAACACCATCCAAACAAAGGCTTTGAGCTTATATGAGAATTTTGCTGCAAAGGAACCTAAAGACGACGACGGCAACCATGCTGAAGATGATGATGATGCAGATGATCCTCAACCAGGGACATCCACTGATTCCCAGCCTCAGAAACGTTTTTCCGCAAGCAAAGGATGGTTCGCGAAGTTTCAGAAACGCTTCGCCCTGAAAAGCGTTTCCCTGCATGGGGAGTCTGCTTCCGCTGACACTGCCGCTGCTGAAACTTACGTGAACCAGACTTTCAAGAACATTATCGCTGAAGGTGGATACAAGCCGGAACAAGTCTTTAATATGGATGAAACCGGCTTGTTTTGGAAGAGAATGCCGTCGCGAACTTTCCTGTTCAAAGAGGAAGCCAAAGCCTCTGGCTTTAAGGCATTCAAGGATCGCGTTACCCTCGTGATGTGTGGCAATGCTGCTGGATTTTTGTTAAAGCCGGGGCTTATTTATAAGTCGAAAAATCCTCGCGCTTTGAAAAATAAAAATAAGAATCTCCTTCCCGTGTACTGGATGCATAATCAAAAAGCATGGATTACGAAGATGCTGACCTCCAACTGGTTCCACCAGTGTTTCATCCCGCAAGTCCATGAATATCTCTTAGAGAAGGGCTTGCCATTCAAGATCCTTCTCCTTATGGATAACGCTGGTGGACACGCAACTGACCTGTCGCGTGAGGGCGTTCAGGTTGAGTTCCTGCCACCCAACACCACGTCATTAATTCAACCAATGGACCAGGGGGTTATCAGGGCGTTCAAGGCCCTCTACACGAAGAATACCTTGGCGGACCTCGTTGCGTGTGTGGATGCTGCCCAAGATGACGAGGATGAAGACTTCAACTTGAAGGCGTACTGGCGGCAGTACACCATAGCCACGTGCCTGCAGAATATTCAAAAGGCACTTCAAGAGATGAAACCTGCAACCGTAAATGCGAGCTGGAAGAAGCTGTGGCCCGATATTGTTTACGACGACAAGGGATTTACTCCGTCGGAAATCCAACACTCTGCAATACGGAAATCTGTGCAGTTGGCTGCCATAATTGGAAGTGACGGGTTTGGCGACATGACGACTGAAGACGTCGACGAGTTGTTGGACTGCCATTCCCAGCCCCTAACTGACGCAGACCTCGAAGACCTGACGAAATCGGCAAGTGAGGAAGAGAGTGAGGGTACCCAGGAAGAGACCCAAGAAAATGTCGAAGAAACGGGCTTAACATTAGAACGGCTTGCCAAGTTCTGCAACCATATGAAGGAGGCGAAAGAAATGTTACAAGAGTGGGACGAGGATATGGTTCGCTCGATGCAATTCTCAAATAAGGTCGATGACATCATGACTCCCTACAGGATGCTCTTGGATCGAAAAAAGAAGCAGCGGCAACAACTTCCGATCACAATGTTCTTCCAGCCTCGCAAAAAAGAGCCAGTTCCTCCTGCTAGTACGCCTTCGGAAGAAATTGAAGAAGTTGAAGAGGTGTCCCAGGAAAAGACACCTCCGTCTGAAGACGTAAAATACTATCATTGACTGCACAGTAGAACACATCATCAGCTTCATCATCATCATTTCTTCTGTGCTGCAAATTCATCGCCATCGTCATTCAAGTTTTTCTTGAACTTCTTTCGTGGTGAGTACAGTAACAATCTTTATTTTTTACTTTAACCTGTTTTATAGTTTAGTAATGTACGTACTGTATGCATTAAGTTAAAGGGAAGGTTTTAAAAGTCTACATGTTGTAACCTATCATATTTTTTTTGTTTAAAATTTACATTTACGTACGTAAAACAATCTCTCTCTCTCTCTCTCTCTCTCTCTCTCTCTCTCAAATTGTTTTCCTGCTTTGCTACGTACAAGTACTGTATAATTTATATTTGTAAGGTAACATATTTTGTAAATGCTTTTACTGTAAATACTGTATGTACTGTATCATTATTTATCACTATCATCATGCGCGTTAAATGCCTTGTTTGTTCTGAGCGTGGTTGTTTACTGAGCGTACACGCCGTCGTTTCAGGCGGCGTCATAAAGAAAAAGATTTCATTTGGAAGTCCTAAGAAAAATACGTAAACTAAAACATTGGTAATAAAAAAATCAACATACAGTACTGTATAATCAATATAATCGATGCAAAAACTAACCTATACGTACATATATGTGTACACTAAATGAGTTTGTTTCTTCATTATGATCAGAGATGAACGTAAACAAAACATTGGTTGCCATTTTTTATCGTGCTTTTTAGGTGTTTAGGAAACACATGATATAAAATCGCCTTTAATATTTGTGCCTGTTTTAGTTTAGGGTGCTGTAGTACATGCATTAAGTGTTCTGTACATTAAAGGGTGGTTTGTTAACAGTACTACGTACAAGGGAAGGTTTTAAAAGTCCGAATATACATGTTAAATAAATAGGTAAATATGCTGTCACTACTTCGCGGATTTTCACCTATCGCGCCCGCGTCTGGAACCTATCTACCGCGATAAACGAGGGTTCACTGTACACAGATGTGTAAATGCGTCTGTTTCTTCGTTATGATCCGAGGAAAACGTAAACAAAACATTGGTTGTCGTTTTTTATCGTGCTTTTTGGCGTGTTTAGGATACACATGATATAAAATGGTTTTTATTTTGATAATTCTGGATTTTCAATGATACAACAAAAGCTAGTCTATAGAGTGATGGTTTTGCTATTCACCAGTTGTCTTATACAATAGATGTAACAAACATTAAAATTTGTCTGTATTTTGGGTCGTGTTATAACGGGAAATATACGGTGTTTACACCCATCCTGGTTGTAATCTTAACCTTTTTTCAAGTTATTAGAATTCTAAAGTATATTAAATGTTTGATTTGTTTACAAGAACAATTTGATATTATAATAAAATATAGTATAGTACATAGAAAGTATTGGAAATGGGTGGCAAACATGTTTGAATAGGCAAGTTGCTGGTTGCCATGGCCCCAATGGAATTGTTTCTGTTCGTTGTGTGTTTCGAAATATACGATTTTCCATTTATACGAGGTCATTGATCGACCAAATTCTCGCATAATTCGGGACCCTAATGTACAATATTTGTGGCAGATGAGCGAACCCCTACTCCGTGTGTCACTAAAATTATGGACCTTGCTCAGCAGGCTGTAAATGAAGACAAGCCATTACCGCAGTTGCGGGAGACGGACTTGACTTCCCTTGTTTTCCCGGGGGATCATGATTGCTGGTCTAACGCCCCGGCAACATTTACCGTAGGTAAGCTAAGTCCTGATTGTGCCTCCACTCAGTTTAGTGAGAGGCTTCCCAGGCTCCCGGATTCCTTGATTCGCCTCGAGTTTGAGGCACGTATGCGCCTGAGTCGTTCTATCAACTCGGCGACGATGGCACAATTGACTTCTTTCCTGTATGAAGAAGAACCCCTCTTCAAAGTATTGACGAAGTCGTTACTCCACACTTTGTTGTCGGATGCTTACGACTTCCTGACAGCCAGACGCCGCTGCCGCAAGCACGTCTTAGCTGAAGCCACCATCAGACATGAGCCTAACAAGCTCATTAAAGCCCCAGTTTGGGGTACGGACTTATTTCCCGAAGATCTGGTTAATAGCGTCCTCAGTGAAGCGGCTAGGGTCAACCAGAGCCTTAAGGTTCGATGGGGTTTAGTCTCTAAGCGTAAGTTCGAACCTGCCACTAACCAATCTCGCGGCAGGAAGAGACTAAGGCCATTCCACTCCTTTCAAAACCGACAGCCCCAGCAGGTGGTTTAAACGGTCCCGCTGGCTCAAGGGAATCTCCCTTCCACTTCAAAGGGCCAACCCCAACAACAGTATGTGTTGGTCCCTCAAGCCCAGATAGCCTCCACTACCTATGCTTCCCTGGTCTTCAACCCCACCTTTGAGACTCAGGGTGCCTCTCAAGGTTACCAGCGTACTAAAGGCTCTGGCGCGAGAGGAACCTTTCGTAACAGAGGTAGTGGAAGAACCCCCGCCCAGGCCGAGGAGGTAAATCCTCCACGAATTATTGAAAGATCTCAGGTAGGGGGAAGACTCTACATCTTCCGAAAGAATTGGACTTTCAGCAGTTGTGCATTCAGTATAATTTCCAAAGGTCTGGGGTGGAGTTGGATAGAAGGGCCCCCTCCACCAACCAGTTTTTACCAACATCCAACAGAAGATTTAGCCTTGTATGCAAGCGATCTGCTACAAAAGAATGCAATCAGAAAGGCACGTCACTTGAAATTTCAAGGTCGCTTGTTCAGCGTGCCAAAGAAAGACTCAGACAAAAGAAGAGTAATCCTAGACCTGTCCCATCTGAACTCTTACATTCAATGCGACAAGTTCCACATGCTAACCGTCTCTCAGGTGCGGACCTTACTTCCCCGTGGGGCCGTCACCACCTCTATCGATCTTACAGATGTGTACTATCACGTTCCGATAGCAAGGCACTTTTGTCCTTGCCGCGGCTTCAAACTAGGCAAACAAGCATACACCTTCAAAGTAATGCCGTTCGGACTAAATATAGCACCCAGAATATTCACCAAACTGGCAGAGACGGTAATCCAAGAATTGAGAACCCAAGGAATTCAGGTAGTAGCTTACCTAGACGACTGGCTCGTTTGGTCGCACAGCGTCGAGAACTGCCTGACAGCAACAAACAAGGTCATGTCATTCCTTCAACACTTGGGGTTACAGATCAATTTCGGGAAATCTCGCTTTCGCTTAGTCCCGAAGTCGAAATTACAATGGCTAGGATTACAATGGGACCTAAATTCCCACACCTTATGCCTCCCATCGGCCAAAAGACAAGAAATAGCAAAGAACACGAAACGATTCCTCAAGGACAAATTGATGTCCAGGAGAAACCAAAAGAGGATTCTGGGTGCCCTCCAGTTTGCCTCAGTAACAGACATATTACTGAAGGCCAGGTTGAAGGATATAAACCGGATTTGGCGTTCCAGGGCGAACAAGAGGTATCGAGACAAAAGAGCTCGTCTCCCTCCAATCCTAAAGAAAAGGGTCTGACCATGGACATTGGTAAAAAATCTGGCAAAATCCATCCCTTTACAATATCCACCTCCAAAGCTGGTCAATCACACAGACGCCTTCTAAACAGGCTGGGGGGGATACTCCCAGTTCAAAAAACCCAAGGCCTTTGGTCGCCAATGTTCCGCCAACTTCACATAAACGTCTTAGAAGCCAGGGCAGTGTTCCTAACTCTAAATCGCTTGGCCCCAGCCCAAAACCAACACATCAGATTGGTTCTAGACAGCGAAGTCATAGTTCGCTGCATAAACAGGGGAGGCTCCAAACCATGTGATGATAGCCATTTTCTCCATGGCGACATCGAACAAGTGACATCTGTCAGCAGTCCATCTGGCGGGAGTACGGAATGTGGTGGCAGACGCTCTGCTCAGGACAACCCCGCTAGAGTCGGAATGGTCCCTGGACCTCAAGTCATTCAAGTGGATCTTATCCCAGGTTCCGGGCCTCCAGGTGTACCTGTTTGCGACAGAGTCCAACCACAAACTAGAGTGCTACGTAGCCCCCAACCTGGACCCCCTAGCCTACGCCACAGATGCAATGTCACTGGATTGGAACACTTGGGAGAGGATTTATCTATTTCCACCAATCAACCTGTTGATGAAAGTGTTGGACAAGCTCAGAACTTTCAATGGGCAAGTGGCTCTAGTAGCCCCCAACTGGCCCAAGAGCAACTGGTTCCCCCTTCTAGTGGAGCTGGGTCTCCACCCTCGACAAATCCCCAACCCAATACTAACACAGACAGTACAAACTTGCACTGTGTTCGCTTCCTCAAACACTCGGAGTGCCCTAACTTTATGGACTTTATGAAATTCGCGGCCTAACGAGGTGCAGATATTGATCCTCAAAATACTTTGTTTTTGGAATCGGATAAAAGGGAATCCACCCTTCAACAATATGACTCGGCTGTTAAGAAACTCGCCAAGTTTTTAAGGGACTCAAAGGTTGAGAGGATGACTATGAACCTAACAGTAACCTTTTTTAGAACTCTATTTGAATCTGGCCTAGCAGGTAGCACTATTACTACTATTAAATCGGCCTTGAAAAAGATTTTTCAAATTGGATTCAATATTGACCTTACGGATTCATACCTCTCTTCCATCCCAAAAGCTTGTGCCAGAATGAAACCATCAACTCGTCCTAGCGCAGTTTCCTGGTTTCTAAATGACGTTCTTAAGTTGGCTTCTGACACTCTTAATGAATTATGTGCTTAAATTCCATTATTACGGAAAACCCTTTTACTAATGAGCCTAGCCTCGGGCGCCAGAATTTCGGAACTTTCAGCCTTGTCTAGAGATCTAGGTCATATTGAATTTCTCGCGTCAGGAGAGGTTCTTCTCTCCCCTGACAAAACATTCTTAGCAAAGAATGAGGACCCCCAGAATAGATGGTCCCCCTGGATGATGGTCCCCCTGGATGATGGTCCCCCTGGAAGATTGTCCCCCTTCCGCAGGACCCATCCTTATGTCCAGTTATGACTTTGAAAGACTACTTGAATAGAACTTCCACTAAGTCCTCTGGGCCCTTGTTTATTAGAGAGAACAGAGGAACCATCACCCTTAAAAGAATCAGACAACAGATTCTGTACTTCATTAAACAGGCTAACCCAGAATCATTCCCACATGTCCATGATATTCGAGCTGTTGCTACTTCTATTAATTATTTCCATTATATGAAATTTGATGACCTCACAAAATATACAGGCTGGAAGTCCCCTACAGTTGTCAAACACCACTATTTAAAACCTTTGGAAGCCCTAAAATTTGCAACAGTGGCAGCAGGGAATGTGGTTCCTCCTGAACATCATGAGTCTTAATCACAGGGTCTTGCTTTATCCCTTTTTCCTCCCCCTACCTGTCTCGCTTATTGTCCCTACAGTAGTTTGGTTTATTTTTATGGATTGCACCCTTCAGTTGCATCCTTATGTACAGTCCTTAATATTTTAGAAATTTTTCTCCATGCCTCGCTTCATGTTTATTCGAGATTGTTAATAATTCTTTACCCTTACAGTAATCTCATTGTTTTGAACTTTGTCCTGGTGTCCCCTTAGCTGGGACCTCATTTTGGTGACTTCTGTTTTCCTCCTTTATAATCAAAGATTATACATTCAGTTTTGCATTCTATGTTTTTATACTTGCCTTGCCTTAATATAGTTACGTAAGGAGAATTTTCATGTATCTCGAATACCTTGTAATTTACTTTTACCTTGTATTAAATCATGTTTTTGGTATGTTTGACTTTAATTTTTCTTTCCTACTTAGATTTTGGTTCCAAGTTTGGGACCATTTCTCTGGTACTATTTCACTGGGCGGCACAGGTCGAGCCCAGAAAAGGGATTTTGACGAAGGAAATATCTATTTCTGGTTGAGAGACCTGTGCCGCCCAGTGAAACCACCCTCTGCTCTCCCTCCCTGATGGACCCAACTTGGGTGCTATGAGGAGTGACGTCATTGGCGTGGGTGGACGTGTTGGTAGCGACGGTCTGTAGTGGACTCTTGGTTTCGGGGATATTTGACGAGGAGATATCTAATTGGTGCGAGACCTCTGCTAGTGATTTTCACGCCCTAGTTATAATATACCGACACCTTTTAGGTGAGCGAGCTGGGTTCATACCTGGCATTCCTATGCAATTTTTTCTCTGGTAATATTTAGCAGTTATATACCTTAGAAATGATGCTAAAGGAGCATTTCACTGGGCGGCACAGGTCTCTCGCCCAGAAATAGATTTTTCCTTCGTCAAAATCCTTTTTTAAAATGTTTTAACATTAATGAAAATGTTATAATGTTAATGAAAAGTCTAAAAAAATTACTTTAAGCTAGAAACCATATGGAATTACTATTAGCAGTGGGGTCTCTCAGATATTCAAGTATATGCTACATAAGGTATTTTTTACTCCTTTTAGGCCAGTCAAATGATACTTCATATAAGAAAAAAATTAAGGAAAGTGTAAAAATGGTAATATATATCATAAACTTCATAGTAGGATATTGTGCTTTATGAAACATTAATCTTACACCCTTATATTGGCCTCGTTTAGGCCACCATCTTGAGATAAAGGTGACCAAAAAGTTATTTTGTAAACATTTTGCTTAACAATTATTTTAAAGGTAAATACGCAGATATAAAAATTATTTCAAAGCAAGATTCTCTACAAAAAAAAAAAAATCTATACACATATCTTCATATATTGCATGGCTTAATGCTACACAAAGTTCTTACTGCTTTTTTTCTTTTTATTCATGGGGCTGATACTTCAAGTACCTACGAGAATTTTCTTCTAGAGGTTTAAATCTTCCTTTAATCTGGCTTAGGAGAGACAGTGAATACTCGCTGGTAGTTACCACCCTTACACCCCACTATTCACCCAAAGTCCATAATTCATGAAAATTATCTGAGCTTATCTTGACTCTACTTCAGGGGTTGTATCCTTTAACCAAGAAGACTTCTAGCCTTTCATCCTTTGGGTCATCAGCCTCGTGTTATGTTTACATCAGAGTTGATGTATGATAACCCTTTACATGACACATATTCTGGAGAGATTTACTCCTGCCCTTCTACATTGATATACTGTAAAGTATTCAACAGTCGTGTGTTAAATTTCCTTTCATGGAATTCAATGGGAATAAGGCCAAACAGTCCAACAATGGATGCATAGGAAATCTTTCCTAATCTCTTGATAGGATGATACTGACTAGAATCAGTTTGAGAAGGAGTTAGGCACTGAGTTCCTCCCATACTGTGAGTTATTAACCCATCATTTGCACTGATGTTTTCATCAATATGGCCAGAAATAAACTGTGAAAATGTGTCACTTGGAGACTCGCTCTCTGGATACAACAAAGCTAA
Organism: Palaemon carinicauda; assembly: GCF_036898095.1. NCBI lineage: Eukaryota > Metazoa > Arthropoda > Malacostraca > Decapoda > Palaemonidae > Palaemon > Palaemon carinicauda. The sequence continues at coordinate 205,038,920 of NC_090725.1, read as the reverse complement.
AACTAAAAGCGAGGGGGGGGGGGGCCTCAGCATAGGGAACACACAGTCTTAGAGTAGAGAAAATATGAAGTACATGCTTTGAGCCATAGTTTTGACTAAGATGGGGATTCAAATTAATTTGGTCTGGATGTTGTTAGTATGGCATGTGAAATATCTGTACACTTCTTCCCTTAAGTGGAACCTCTACATACGAATGTCCTAACATACGAATTTTCCAACATCTGAAGTAAATAACACCCGTACGCGTGGAATTTTCTTGAAAGTGCCGATCGTGGTTTCTTGTTGACGCCGCTAGACGGCAGCACATCGGAGGGACGCCAATCGAGCGTCGCCTTGATCAGTCCTCTCATCTCGTGCGCATCGTGTGGTTGTTCTCTATTCGCTCAGTTATTAACAGAGCTTTTTATCTTCCTTTTTCACGTTTTTGTTTTTGTGTTTCGTAATCATGGGTCCTAAAAAGCTTAGTTTCGGTTCAGGAAGTAATAGTAGTGGTGAGAAAAGGAAGAAGTCAATGCTTTCATTAGAACTAAAGCAAGAAATAGAAAAGCATGAGAGAGGTGTGCGTGTTAGCGATCTGGCTAAACAATATGGCCGGAATATATCTACGATCTCGACGATCCTAAAACAGAAGGCAGTTATTAAAGCAGTGAAACCTTCGAAGGGGATCACGATTATTTCCAAACGTCGTAGCCCTACCCTTGAAGAGATGGAACGCCTTTTGTTAATATGGAGCAAGGACAAGGAGATTGTTGGGGATACGATCACTGAAACGATCATTTGTGAGAAGGCCAGCGCTATCTACAGTGACATGAAGGCGGCGGGCTCTGGGGGTGACGCGGGGGAGAGTTCAGCCGATCCTACGACGGAGAAATTCAAGGCGTCTCGAGGTTGGTTCGAGTAATTTAGGAAACGGACCGGGATTCACTCAGTTGTTCGGCATGGAAAAGCTTCAAGTTTGGACACCAAGGCTGCTAAAGACTTTGTTAAAAAGTTTGAAAGCATCGTGAAGGAGGAAGGCTACGTAGAGCAGCAGGTGTTCAACAGTGATGAAACCGGTCTGTTTTGGAAAAAGATGCCTAGTCGAACATACATTACTGCCGAAGAGAAGAAAATGCCTGGACATGGACATAAGCCAATGAAGGATCGGTTGACTCTTGCGCTTTGTGCCAACGCCAGCGGGGGACTACAAAATTAAGCCTTTATTAGTTTACCATTCCGAAAACCCTTGGGCATTTAAAGCACATAGAATTAATAAAGACCTACTACATGTTCTATGGCGTTATAATTCTAAAGCTTGGGTTACTAGGCATATCTTTGTGGAATGGGTAAACGTAGTTTTCGGCCCTGCTGTCAAGAAGTACCTTCAGGAGAGGAATTTGCCTTTGAAGTGCTTGCTTTGTTTGGACAATGCACCCGCTCACCCCCCGGGACTCGAAGATGATATCATCAACGATACAAATTTATAAAAGTGTTGTATCTTCCACCGAATACCACCCCTATCCTCCAGCCCATGGACCAGCAAGTCATATCTAATTTTAAGAAGCTCTACACCAAGCACTTATTTAGGCAGTGCTTTAATGTCAAGCAAAGCACCAACTTAACTTTGCGTGAATTTTGAATTAGCCACTTTAATATCATGCACTGCTTAAAGATCATAGATCGGGCTTGGGAGGGAGTAATTCGTCAGACACTGAATTCAGCTTGGAAGAAGCTTTGGCCTGATGCTGTTGCTCCCAGAGATTTCAAAGGTTTTGGCCCCAAGAATGAACCTGTGCTTGCCGCCGAGGAAGACGTCGAAGAGATTGTATCCCTTGGCAAGTCCATGGGTCTGGAGGTGGATGAAGATGACATCACCGAACTCGTCGATGAGCATCATGAAGAGCTCACCACCAAGGAACTCAAGGAGCTGCAAGCCATGATGAGTTCCAAGCGCAGTTGAATGAGTCGGAGGAGACCTAGGAGGTAGGCCAAACCTTAGGTACGGCTGAAATAAAACAGATGTTGGCATATCATCAACACGTGGTTGATTTCATCGACAAGCATCACCCACAGAAACTTCAGGTTTGCCGTGTAGTTGCGCAGTTCGATGATGTTTGCTTAACTCAATTTAGAAAAATCCTCAAAAGCCATACCAAGCAACTTTCTCTCGATAGTTTCTTTAAAAAATCTACAGAACGGTCTAGTGATCATGATGAAAAGAAAGAAAGTGAAGCAAAGAAAAGGAAGACCGAATCGAGTGAAAGTGATGAAAATTAGAAATAAGAAAAGAAAAAAAATGTAAAAAAATATAAAATTATAAAAATGAAAAAAAAAATAAGGTAAGTTAGGTTAAAGTTCACATAGTGTAGGTTAGAGTAAGTTATTGTAGTCGCTGTCCCTACCTCCTCGCTCATCTTCTGTCTCCTCCTGCGTAGCAGTCCCTACACCTTAGCTGGCCTGTCGCTAAGGTAAAGTGTTAATAAAAACCCCTTTTTTATTTATTATTTCTCTATTATTATTCTTTTTTTAGATATTTCTGTATTATTCAATTGTATTATGTTATGTGTAATTATGTGTAGCAATTTATTAAGGAGTTATTATGGGTTTTTAGGCTGAGGAACGAATTAAACAAATTACCGTGTATTCTTATGGGAATATTTGCTCCAACATACGATCGTTTTAACATACGTGTCAGTTTCTGGAACGAATTAAGATCGTATGTAGAGGTATCACTGTATATATCCACTCTTTTGTTTTTCATAAAGATAATTTTAACAACGCAATGAATTGTATCTGGTATAAGAGTCTAAATCAATCAGGAAATTATTTGATGTTGGATACTGATCCACCTAATAAATCTGTGACCCAACTTCCTCAAAAATTATGTTTGTAGCTGTTTTCACTATGCTAAGTCTCTCATCTTTACTCCCATTACAGTAATGCCCCAACCCAACCCCCTCTATCGTAGGTGTTCCATTCCAGTCCACCTCAGGATAACTGAAAAACTGTGAAGTACAGTAGATACAGAAATCTGTTATACTTTTTTCTCTTTCATTCTTTATGAATTTAAACTTTTATAATCCCATTATACACTCTTAAAATATTTTCAAGCTAAACCTTGCTTTTACTGTAGACAAATCTTTACATATATGTAAATAAAAACAATTTCATCTGTACTAATCGGCAAACCTATACTCTTGACCAAACTATATATCCATTTACTGTGGTAAAATATACAAATCTATCTAAAATAAACCAATTTTGCTAAAATTAGTGTTCACCTGTATTCAATATCAATACATGTAATACTCACATATTAGTATTGTATTATGAAATAAAAAACAGCAAATATGTCTTGTCATTTGTTTACATTTATAAGGTGATCGAGAATATCATCTACACTCTCCAAATTAGCTGATTAAGGCAAACTAGTGAAGGGATTTTTTCTCTTGCTAAAAGAAAATTATTACTGTACATAAATTCTCTTTTTTATTTTACCATGAACAGTACAATAAAGGTATGTAGTTTTTAGTAAAAATAGTTTTCTCATTTTATTTCATGTTAATTTCAATGACATCAAAATTTAGGAGTGTTTCATCGCTGTTGTCATTTCACGATGATCTTAGGTCTTTAGCTTTGCGGTCTTTGTTAAAAAGAAACTGATAACCTTTTCTTCCAATTCTTTAGATAGTTTTTGTGCAATCTGGTTTACCTTTTCATAAACCAAAAACAGTATTATGATATAATGTATCGGTCAGATTTTACTTAGTATAATTTGTAATAACTACAGTAATTGTTTACTGTCATACAAACTTGCTATGCAAGCAAAACAGCTGTTATTATCCAAATTAAATGTTCATAATAAGACAGCTGTTCTTAGTTTGGCATTTATAGTCATATGCAAACTAATGGTACTTTTATCATTCCCTTTTGCCTTTTCAACTTATTGAACTAGAAGTTGAAATAAAGAAGAGTAGGAAAAGTTAGTTTATTATAATTTGCATTGTAAATATAGTGACTATGGAATATTTTTTAATACATATTTTTGTATAGAATTTAAAACTCATTTGCCCAACCGATTATAAATGAATTAATAATTTATTTGTTACAGGACTATAGTTGCACTCTGCTCATTGTGGGGCACCCAGGATCATCATGAATATGACAAATTCATAGATAATTTGTATTTTTCCTAACTATACAAACCTTAGCTATTTACATGGGGTAATTACTTCGGCGTAGCTGAACTATGAGCCATAAAAGTTTTAACGAGGGTTTCCTACCCCACCGCTAGTTAGCAGGGGGTAGGGAGGGGTAACTAGCTAACCCCACCCCCCCCTCACACACACCGGTGAAAGGCTCACTTTACTTAGAGGTAGGACTTATCCCGGGGGACAGGGCTGGCGGGCACATATGTGTAAATAGCTAAGGTTTGTATAGTTAGGAAAAATACAAATTATCTACAAATTTGCCATTTGTTCCGTAACTGAAATACAAATCACGCTATTTACATGGGGTGACTTAACCCTTAGGAAGGGTGGTAAGTACCCTGCCATACTGGCTTTGGCTTGCCCGGGGACCCCGAACCCGAGTTTGGAAGAACTCATGGGTTGAGGGGGCCCCTGCTCCTCGCAGGCAGTTGTGAAACTGCTGGGGCCTACGTAAGCTGTGTGTGAAGGTGAGCAGTGACTCGTCCTAGGAAGTTGACCTGGAGTTCTTCAGATGGAAATCTAGGCTAGGACTCTCCGAATACCACCTTGTCAGGGTATGGGGACATGACAGTATTACAACTTAATACTAGGAACACAAGGGAGCATGGTTTACCTGCAGAGGTTTGAGGTCAGCTGTGCAAAGGACCCAGGATGCAGTTTTTCTCCAAGGGAGGAGAGGATGAAGAAAAGAAAAGGGCTAGACAGATCTTTTCATTCACACAGACTAAAACTGGGTAACAATGCCCTCAACCTTCTGCTACTTGTCCAATAAGGAGCCTGAGGTTAGACCAGCTGTTGTGCAGCCACCACAGGGACGATACAGAACGTATCGAGCCTCCTGTGTGTCACGTCTTGCAGGTAGTGGGCCGTGAAGGTGGTCTGACGCTTCCACACCCCAGCTTGCAGGACCTGCGTCACCAAAAAGTTCTTCTTGAAGGCCAGGGACGTAGCCACGCCCCTGACGTCATGTGCCCTAGGGCGACGTGACGGAGGAGGGTCAGGATTCAAGGCCAGATGAATTACCTTGCGAATCCAGGCCGAGATGGTATTTCTGGTGACCCTCCTCTTCATCTCCCCGGTGCTCACGAACAAGGCTCGCACCTGGGGGCGGACTGCAGCTGTTCTTTTAAGATACAACCTGACTCCTGACTGGGCACAGTAGGAGATGGTCTGGGTCATCTGTTACAGAACGGAGACTCAAAACCTGGAAGGAGTCGAACCTTGGGTCTGGCACTCCCGGGTTCTGAGTCTTGGCAACAAACTCAGGGACGAAGCTGAACGTTACCTCCCCCCATCCCCTTGAATGGGTGACATCGTAGGGGAGACCATGAAGTTCACTGACTCGCTTGGCCGAGGCCAAAGCTAGCAGGAACACCGTCTTCCAGGTTAGGTGGCAATCAGAAGCCTGGCGTAATGGTTCGTAGGGAGGTCTCTTAAGAGACCTGAGAACTCGAACCACGTTCCAAGGAGGAGGTCACACTTCCGACTGAGGGCAGGTAAGTTCGAAACTCTGTATGAGAAGAGACAGTTCCAGCGAGGAGGAAATGTCCATTCCTTGAGCCTGAAGGCAAGACTTAAGGCTGAGCGATAGCCTTTCACTGCAGAGACTGAAAGGCGCATTTCTTCCCGCAGAAAAACGAGGAACTCCGCTATTGCTGGTAAAGTGGCATCGAGGGGAGAGATACCCCTTCCACGGCACCAACCACAGAAAGCTCGCCACTTCGCCTGGTAGACTCCTGCGGATGACTTGCGCAGGTGACCAGACATCCTGTTCGCAACTTGCTGCGAAAATCCTCTCTCTGTGAGGAGATGCTGGATAGTCTCCAGGCGTGAAGTCGAAGCGAAGCTACGGCTTTGTGGTAGATGTTGGAGTGTGGTTGTTTGAGTAGCTCGCGACGTGGAGGGAGCTCCCTCGGGATCTCCGAGAGGAGCTGCAGAAGGTCCGGGAACCACTCTGCATGATGCCATAGCGGAGCTATCAAGGTCATTGAGAGATTGACCAATGTTCTGGTCTTATTGAGTACCCTCCTCATCAGACAGAACGGGGGAAAGGCGTACACATCGACGTTGTCCCACCGTTGTTGGAAGGCATCCTGCCAGAGAGCCTTGGGGTCCGGGACTGGGGAGCAGTACAGCGGGAGCTTGGTGTTCACCGCCGTAGCGAACAGATCCACCGTCGGGGAACCCCACAAAGTCAGGACTTTGTTGGCTATCTGAGGATCCAAAGACCACTCGGTACTCACTATCTGCGTCGCTCTGCTCAGACTGTCGGCGAGCACATTCCTTTTGCCTGGAATGAAGCGAGCCGCTAGTGAAATCGAGTGGACTTCGGACCATCTCAGGATCTCTACTGCAAGATGGGATAGCTGTTCCGAAAGTGTACCTCCCTGCTTGTTGATATAAGCCACGACTGTAGTGTTGTCGCTCATCACCACCACAGAGTGGCCCGCCAGGACTTGGTGGAACTTCTGAAGTGCCAGGAACACGGCCTTCATTTCTAGCAGGTTTATATGAAGGTACTTTTCTGATTCTGACCACAGGCCTGAGGTCCTGTGGCTCAGAATGTGGGCCCCCCACCCCTTGTTTGATGCGTCCAAAAACAGCATCAACTCCGGGGAAGGGACGAGAAGATCCACTCCCTTTCGTAGATTCTCGTCTGCCACCCACCAACTGAGGTCTGCCCGTTCCGCAGATCCCATCGGGATCAAGGTGTCCGGCGAGTCGTGTCCTTGACTCCACCGAGACTTGAGTCGCCACTGGAGGGATCTCATTCTGAGGCGACTGTTGGGAACGAGGCGGGTCAGGGAGGAGAGGTGGCCGAGGAGACGAAGCCACGATTGGGCTGGGAGTTCTTCTCGATTGAGGAAAGGTCTTGCAACCTTCCTCAGCCTTGCTATCCTTTCGTCTGATGGGAAGGCTTTGTGGAGATTGGTGTCTATGACCATGCCTAGATATACCAGTTTCTGAGAGGGCTGCAGGGAGGACTTCTCGAGATTTACCACAATCCCCAGATCCTGGCAAACTTCGAGGAGTCTGTCTCGGTGGCGAAGAAGGGTTGCCTCCGAGTCCGCTAGGATCAGCCAGTCGTCCAGATAACGAAGGAGACGGATGCCGATCCTGTGGGCCCACGAAGAGATGATGGTGAATACTCTGGTGAACACCTGAGGAGCTGTGGAGAGACCGAAACACACCACCTTGAACTGGTAGATCTTGTTGTCTAGGCAAAATCACAGGTACTTCCTTGAAGACGGATGGATTGGGATCTGGAAGTACGCATCCTTCAGGTCCAGTGTGCACATGAAGTTTCGTGGTCTCACTGCAAGTCTGACCGTGTCTGCTGTCTCCATGCTGAACGGAGTCTGCCTGACAAACCCGTTCAGGGTCGAGAGGTCGATGACTGGTCTCCGGCTCAGGATCTCAGTGGCTGAGAAGGACACGTGCCGGTTGGAGTGTCTCTCAAGAGGGAATCCCCCTGTGAGTTCTTCCACAGAGTGGTGTAAGGGAAGACTCAGACAAGACTCCTCGAGGATCTCGAAGTACCTCCTCTGATGGACTCGAGGAGGAGGAAGGAGCTTATTACCGGCACTCGATCTGCTAGAGGCGGCAAGCTCAGAGAGCTGGCCCTCGACCTTGTCTCTAGCACTCTTCATCCCTTGAGACCAGGGCAAAGCTGCACTGGCCCTAGAGGGTTTCTGGGTGCCGTAGACGCAGTCCAGGACCGTATCCTTTCCTTCACGAGGTAGGACTTCAGGGTCTGGGATCCCATTAAGGTTCTTCATGAGGGTCAGGACTTGACAGAACGCGTGTTCTGACGCCTGGTGCTCTCCTCCCGAAGGACTTGCAGCGAAGTCTCCCGTCCCCAGTGGCTCTTCCTGGGGGGACACCTGGATATCCTTGGCGGCTCTAGACGGTTCCTGCCTGGTGGGATACAGGACTCGAGCAGCGAAGGGGGCAGGCTCTTCTCCACCTCTGGACGAGAAGACCTCTCGGGGACAGGCGGAGCCTCCCCCATTGGTGCGATGGGGGAGTGTTCCGGCTCATCCGACTCTCCTGAGGAGGGGTAATCCTCCTCCGCAGGGGAGGGCGAGAAGGTCTGAGGGAGAGAAGGAGCCTTGCGCAAGGATCTGGGCGGAGACAGAATAGGCCTCGGAGGAGGATCCATGGGAGAGACTCCTCTCTTCCTCTTCAGGAGGGAGGAAGCTGCCGCTGGTTCGTGTCCCGAATCAGAGAGGGCGGGCTTAATAGCCTGCACAAGGGCTCTGACTAGGGTGCCGAACCAGGGCTGCTGTCTGACAGTCGCGCTGTCAGACCCCCCCTCTGGAGGAAAGGGGATCGAGGGAGCCCTAGGAGGAGTCGACAAACGAGGGTTCGCCTGCAGGGCTGAAAGAGAAGAGTCCCTAGACCTGTCCGGGAAGCGCCCCTCCTCCGGCGAGCGCGCTGGTCTGCGCTTACGGGGAGGGGAACGTGACGACGAGGAGTCCGCCTGGCAGCGCTCGCGCTGGGGCTCGTAAGCCGGGCCCTGGTCAGGGTCGCGTGTGAATGGTTGGCGCGATACTGGAAACTCGCACCCGCGCGGGCGGGGGCGGGCGCGATGGCGCGCAGGCGGGGAATCAGGAGCGATGACAAAGGGCGGGCGCGTGGGCGCGCAGCAGATGGAGCGGGATCGTGGTCGCTAGGGCGTGTAGACGATGGCGAGGGCGTATGGCGAGCAGGAGCTGGAGCAGGAGGCGGCCGAACGCGCGGGCGCGTAGCAACCTAGTGCGGCCCCGAAGGGCGCGAGATAACGGGGGCGCCTGAGCGCGTGTCCGGAAGAACCGGCCGCGGGCGCGTTAGCGCTGGAGCAGGGTCGCGAGCGACCTGGATGGCGCGTTGACGCGGTGGTTGACGCTGGTCGGCTAAGACCGGCATACTCGCCTGTGGGCGCGTTGGTCCCGCCGGCGATCGTGGGCGCGCATGGCGCGTATCAGGATGCGGTCGCACAGGAGTAAGTTGTTGCGGCGGCCTCGCAGGGCACGCCGTTGGATGATAACGCTCTGGTGTTCGCTGAAGGGAGACCTTGGTCGCCTTGAATACAGGAACGGGGCGTGTAGCGGGAACAGGGCGCGTTACTGGAGCGTTGTGCACGGTTGCATCAGATGCAAGCTCGCGCGGTCTAGAGGGAGAGCCCAGAGGCGGCCGTGAGCGCCCGTGCGCTAACTTGGGAGCCTCCTGGGCGACGCGCTGAGATGTAGAAACGCGAGGGCGCGTTGGTGAGCGCGTGGGCGGGTGTTGCGCGTCTCCCCAGACGGGCGCGACGGGTCCATAGGAACCTGTGGGCGCCGGTGCGCCAGCTTAGGTGACTCCTGGACCGCGAGCAACGAAGCAGGAACTGGAGGGCGCCGAGGCGCTGGAGGGTGCGTGAGAGCAGGTGGCCGCTGGGGCCCCGGTGGACGCGTATGCGCAGGTGAGCGCAGGAGCGCCGTGTCAGGAACTGGGCGCGTATGCACAGGTGAGCGCTGGCGCACTACCTCAGGAACTGCTGATGGGCGCGATGGCGCAGGTGGCCTTTTGGGCACCGGTGGAGGTGTATGCGCAGGTGAGCGCAGGAGCGCCGTATCAGGAACTGGGCGTGTATGCGCAGATGAGCGCTGACGCGCTACCTCAGGAACTGTTGGAGGGCGCCGGGGCGCCGAAGGGCGTGGGGGCACAGGGGGACCCTGGCGCGTAACAGGAACGGAGGTGCGAACGCCTGAGGGTGAGCGCCGAGGCGCTAAGTCAGGAACATCAGCAACATCGACAGGCGAGCGCTCAGGGGGTGCCTGGCGCTTCAGGGCAAGAGGCGCAGTTTTGCGCTCAAGCCCCTCCAGCCCCGAAGGGCCTGGAGACTGCCTAGTGGCAGTAACAGGTGGGGCGTCACGTGCATCAGGAACTCTGGAAGTGGATGGTCTGGGCGACAGCTCACAATGTCCCGAAGGATGACCATCCTCCGAAGGGGATCGCGAACGATCCCTGGAGAGGTCTAGGTTGGTAGCTGGCAGGACAGGAGAACGGCGAGTCGTCTCCTCCGCAGAGGACTGTGGCGACGACGAGCCGAAGAGGCGTCTTTTAAGCCCTTTGAAGGGGGAAGGAAGGCCTCTACAGCGAAGGGGAGGATGAGCCTTCCGCCTTATACGCCCACGAGGGGCCGTGGGATCAGCAAGCTGACCATCGATGGGCCTCCGAAGAGGAGTCTCTGTTAGTGAACTCCCCCGAGAGGGAGAAACACCGGCAGGAGAGACCGTGGGACTTAGCTCCTCCCTCGAAGGATGTTCGGAGGGGGAGTCTAAGCCTTCAGCTACCTCAGCCGCAGGAACGAGCGTTTGGCTAGACCCACGGGATGTTTCCGTCACCACAAACAGAGGATCTATCTCCGCTGAAGTTGGCGATTGTTTGACGGCCGCACCCAGTTTGATCATGTCAAACAGAGCTTCCTTGGAGGGTGAACCCTGTAGCCCCAAGGAAGCCCAAAGCTGCAAAAGATCATTATTAAACACAAATTCCTCCTCCGGGGGAGGAGGGGCAGCTGCCTCGCTATGGTAGGCAACTACCTCTCCCTCACCCCGGGATCGGTTAACAGCACTGCGGTCTACGCTACCACTCGCCGGCCTCTCGGGAGAGGCCGCTCGAGTGGGAGCTTCGGAGGAGGAAAGGGCGACGGAAGAAGAAGTCTTGGGATTTTCTCTCTTCCGAGAAACCTCCGAAGAAGAAAGATCCCTTTTAGCCTTCTTCTTGCGTCGCCGGGCAACTCCCACTGGGAGGTAGACCACTCCCTACACTCAATACACACGTTAGACCTATCACACCGTTGGCCCCTACACTGAGGGCATAAGGAGTGAGGATCCGTGTACAAGGCTGACATAAAGGTACCACAAGGACAGCCAGGAAGTCCAGGGCACGTACGCATGATGAGAAATAGAGGCCAACTTCACACACAGTGAAAAGAGGAAGCAAACAAAATTATGGCAGTCAAAAACGAGGAGAGCGCAGACACGTCTAACGTCTCTCCGAGCCAAAAGTAAAGTGAGCCTTTCACCGGTGTGTGTGAGGGGGGGGGGAGCTAGCTACCCCTCTCTACCCTCCGCTAACTAGCGGTGGGGTAGGAAACCCTCGTTAATACTTTTATGGCTCGTCGTTCAGCTACGCCGAAGTAATTACCCCATGTAAATAGCGTGGTTTGTATTTCAGTTACGGAACAAACCCATCTTTGATTAACACTGATGTGATGTATGATCAATTAACTTAAAACTACTTGAATTTCTGAAGCAGTCATTATTACTGTGGGTGCTTCATTGCTGAAGGTTGTTGCAAGGCAATGTAATTCTTTTCATTTGTGCACTATCAGAATATTGAGCAATTTGAAATATATTTTTAGCCAATTCAGTACTATACATGTTGACTATATCTATCTGGTAAAATTGATAAAGAAAAAGTAAATGTCAGTGTTTCATGTTTATTTTAGTGAAAATTCAAGTTTATCAGTCAGGAACTAAGTTTGTACATTATCTTTGAGTTGATGAATAACAAAAGGTTTCATGCCAAAGTTAGAGATAGTTTACCCTGACTACTACAGTATAGTTTAATCCATTTATAATCTGGCCAGTTTTCCAATTGGCTATGTTGGATACCTGTAAAATTTGGTTTTACAGGTATGAACTATTCTGTGAAGTTGTTGCTTTATTATTATACATTGTTTGTGGGAGACTGAACTTTACAATGCTAAATAAGTAGGCAACTTTTTTTTTCTTTTAATTATAGGACATTATTTTTCTAATTACTTTTCTTTTAATTTTGGAATATTTTTTATTTATTTATATATGTTTACTTTCATGAGGTTTCTTTCCTCAGCCACTTTTGATATTAATTTTTTCATAATATAAAGTGACAAATTTGGAAGTAGTTAGTATTTTTCCTAATGATACAAACCTGTGGCTATTTATAGGGGATATTACTTTTGGTAAAGCTGAAAGACAAGCCATTAGATTTTTAGCGAGGGTTAACCACCCACCCTAGTTAGTAGGGGGAGGGGGTAGTAGCCATCCGTCTCACTCACACACCTGGGTTGAGAAGCCACTTTGCTTGGAGGTAGAACTTCAAGGGGGACTGGTGCTGACAGACCAATCTGTATATCTAGGTACAGGTTTGTATCGTTAGGAAAAATACAAATTACTTCCAATTTTATCATTTGTTCTATCACTAAATACAAACCAACACTATTTATAGGGGATGACTTACCCTTTAGGAGGGTGGAAGTCCTTGGCAACCGGCATTTTGACTTTGACCTAGGGTTTTCTGCTTTATGTGTTTTATACATAATTGGTGGCAACCCTACAACTCACTAAAACCATGCTATGCATGGTCCGTGGCCTACACAAGCTGTGTGCTCGTGATAATAGAAATGCAATTATCTAGGTAAGAGTTCTTCCATGTACTAGGAATCTTCAGGGGTTACCAAGGCATACCCAATAACACCCCCTAGGGTATGGGGATGCAACAAGTATTAGAACAATACCAGGTTACACAAGGGAACAATGGTATACCTGCAGTTATTTGAGGTCAGCTTTGCAGAGAACCCTTTAGCTGATTCCCCCAAAAGAGGGAAAAATGAAGAAAAGAAAGAGCCAGTAATTCTTAATCATTCATTGAGACTAATCCCGGGAATCCTTTACCCTCAACCCTCTGCTACTTGTCCATCAAGGAACTTGAGGTGTTAAATTAGTTGTTGTGCAGCTACCACAGGACCAATGGAAAACGTTTCCATGTTCCTGAGGGTTACATCTTGCAGGTAGTGAGCGGTGAGGGTCGTCTGACGCTTCCACACACCCGCTTGAAGTATCTACGCCACAGAGTAGTTTCATTCAATGCCAGGGACAATGCAAGGCCTATGACGTCATGAGTTTTGGGTTGACGTGTCGGAGGAGGATCTGGATTCAGTGCCAGGTCAAGACCTTGCAAATCCAAGCAGATGGTGTTCTTCGTGATCCTCCTCTTGATCTTCCACGTACTGACAAAAAGTGCTGGCACCCGGGGGCGAGCTGCAAGTGTTCTTTTGAGGTAGTACCCCTAAACTCCTTACTGGACATAGTAACAGGTGATCTGGGTCATCAGTTTCAGAACGGAGACTTTTATCCGGAAGAAATTGAATCTAAGATCCGCTACCCCCGGATTTTGATTCTTTGCAATAAACCCAGGAATGAAGCTGAGGATTACCTCTCCCCATCCCCTTGAATGGGCTATATCAGGAGAGACCATGAAGTTCACTAACTCTTTTGGCCGAAGCCAAAACGAGTAGGAACACAGTCTTCAACATGAGGTGTCGATCTGTTGCCTGGCGTAATGGTTTGTATTGAAGGATCCAAACCACATTCCTAGGAAGAGCTCTCACTTCAAATTGGGGACAGATAAGCTCATAACTTCGTATGAGGAGAGAAAGTTCCAGCGAAGAGGAAATATCTACTCCTTTCAGATTAAAGGTGTGACTCAAGGCTGAGCGGTAAACATTTACTGCCGAAACCCAGCGGAGCATTTCCTTCCTTAGGTGCACAAGGAACAACGCTATTACTTGGATAGTGGCATCAGGGGAAGAGAGACCCTCCCCCATGACACCAACCCCAGAAAACAGTCGACTTAGCCTGGTAGACTGATGCTGATGATTGTCGCAGGTGTCCAGCCATCCATTACGCAACTTGTTGCGAAAATCCTCTCTGAGTGAGGAGGTGCTGGATAGTCTCCAAGTGTGAAGTTGTAGTAAAGCTAAGGCTTTGTGGAAGATATCAGCATGGGGCTATTTGTGTAGATCGTGTCGTGGAGGGAGCTCTCTAGGGAGTTCTGTTAGGAGCGTAAGAAGGTTTGGAAACCATTCTGCACAACGCCATAATGGAGCTATGAGTGTCATTGAGAGATTGACAGATATTCCGGTCTAGTTGAGAAATGTACTCTTCTCATCAAACAGAACGGCGGGAAAGGCATAAACGTCGATGTTGTCCAACCATTGTTAGAATGAATCTTACCAGAGAGCCTGGGGATCTGGGACTGGGGAGCAGTAAAGCGGGAGCCTGAAATTCAGGGACGTCGTTACTAAGTCTACAGTCGGAGAACCTCACAAAGTCAAGACTTTTTTGGCTACTTGATAATTCAAAGACCACTATCTAAGTCGTTCTGCTCAGTATCTCTACTGCCAGATGGTAAAGGGGCTGCAAAAAGGTACCACCTTGTATGTTGATGTAAGCCACTACCGTGGTGTTGTCACTCATCAGCACCACTGAGTGACCTGCGAGGAACTGTTGAAGGAATAAGAAGGCTGCCTTCATCTCTAGAAGATTTATGTGCTGGTACCCTTCGGACTCTGACCATAGGTCTGAGGCTATGTGGTGCAGCATGTGGGGTCCCTACCCTTCCTTTGATACATCTGAAAAAAGTATAAGTCCATCAAGACCAGGGAGAGGACAAGAAGGTTGACACCATAGTGCAGATTCTCATCAGCCCCACATCATCTGAGGTATGTCTGTTCTTCTAATCCCATAGGAACTAGAACATCCGGGAAATCGGGCTAATTCCAGTAGGACTTTAGCTGCCATTGCAGAGATCGGATCACGAGGTAGCTGTTTGGGAACTAGATGAACCAAGAATGCTAGGTGCCCGAGGAGACACAACAACCTCTGGGCAGGGAGTTCTTCTTGTCTGAGGGATAGTCTTGCTACCTTTCTCAGCCTTATTACCCTGTTGTCTGATGGGAAGACTTTATGTTGATCGGTGTCTATGATCATACCCAAGTATACCTATTGTTGAGAGGGAAGCAGTGACAACTTCTCAAGGTTTACCATGATCCCCAGATCTTGGCAAAACCTCAGAAGTTTGTCTTGGTATTGAAGAAGGGTTACAACCAAGTCTGCTAGAATCAGCCAGTCCTCAAGATATCCTAGAAGACGGATGCCGATCCTTTGAGCCCAAGATGATACTCGGGAGAAAACTCTTATGAAGATCTGAGGTGCTGTGGAAAGACCGAAGCACAGCCCAGCACCTTGAACTGGTATTTCCTGTTGTCTAGGATGATCCAAAGATACTTCCTTGAAGAAGGATGGATTGGGATCTGGAAGTATGCATCCTTTAGGTCCACCGTGCACATGAAGTCCTGTGGTCTCCATGCTGAACGGAGTTTGTTTGACAAACTTTTTCAGAGCTGAGAGATCAATGACTGGTCTCCAGCCTCCAGATGCCTTTTTCACAAAAAGTCAACTGAAGAAGCCTTGGGAGTAATCGAGGACCTCTTGGAGAGTGCCCTTCTCCAACATGGTCCGGACTTCAGGCCTACAGAGCCAGCTCCTTTCCAGATCCCTTCACAAAGGAGCTCAATGGAACTGGGACTTTGGTCAGTGGAGGGAGAAATTGTGTGCAGGGGACGCGATACCCTGAACGAATCATGGACTGTCCAGGGTTCGGCCCTGAGCTATAGCCACCCTTGTCAGCAGTGATGAAGGCATCCCCCACTAGCGGACAAGTGGGAGGATTGCCCGTCCTAGTGGTTGCAGCCTTGGCTGCCCTCTCTAGAACTCTTCCCTCCACGCGAGGTCTTGGAACCCTTTAGCTCTTTGGCTGGAAAGGGGTTCTTAGACACCTTTGTAGCTGGCAATGCAGCTGCTGTCCTGTTCGACGGCAGTTTCGGCTGTTGTTGTTTCTTCTGCGGAGGAGGTAGTTTACAGGGGGTGGGATGTCAACACCCTAAGAAGAAGGGAGTCCTAGTTGGACTTCCTCCATCTCTCCTCAGCCAGTTTAACGTCTTCCAGTTTGAACCATCCAGAGTTGAGTTCCTCAGTTGCGTAATCTCGTTCTGTGGGACTTGACGATGGAACCTTTTCTATTATCAAGTCCTTTTGCTACAGGATCAGGTTTGCCCCCAAGTTTACAACTTCGTGAGAAAAAACTAGATGGTTTGAGTTTCCGACAAAGGTCTACATCATCTTCCTAGAGTTCTCCTTGGACCAGTCGTTGGTCCTCATGAGGTGTCTCACTGATCCCAACCAGAGATCCAGCCATGAAGTAACCTGCATAGCGTACTTCGCCACCTTCTCCTGGTTTGGATCTCTGAAACTGAGACCGAAACTTGACATGAAAGTCTCTCGAGGGAGATCCCCCATGGTGTCAGCCTCTAATGATTGGTTGACAGGCAGTGGGGAGGAAGGGGCTCATTGAAAACCTCATAATACTTCCTCTTCTGTTTGAACGGTAGCGGAAAAAGTTTAGAGGATGAGCCTGCCCGTAAGGAGCTGGAGGAGCCGGCGATCTGAGGAAACACTTTTCAACGGGCACTCATCAGACCCTTAGACCAGGGCAAGGCCGCACTGGTCTTGGGGGGCTTCTGGGTGCCGTAGACATTGTCAAAGACCGTGTCTTTGTCCTCTTGAGGAGCCACCACCGGGTCAGATAACCCATTGATGGCCCTTTTGCAAGCCAAGACCTGCCAGGAGGCATGCTCCGACTCCTGCTCTGTCTCCAATAGCTTCACACTAGCAGCTCTAGGAAGATGGTCATCATTGTTATCAAAGTCAACCACTCACGAGACATCATCTTAGGGTGGGTCGAGGTCGTCCCATGCACGATGGGTGTTGCTTGCTGACACCCCCACAGGGTTCGGAGATGGTTGTTTAAGACCTTCCTTGAAAGATTGACCAGGGGACCAACCACCCATTGAGAGACTACCTCTAGAGAGTTATGGGGTCTTTTGACTGGTTAGACAGTACTACATTGGATCCTTCTTCTGGTTATGGTTCCTTTTTCCTTTGCCTACATACACACAGAGCGAATAGTTTGGCCTAGTCTTTACTTACTCTCCTCTGTCCTCATACACCTGACAACACTGAGATTACCAAACAATTCTTCTTCACTCAAGGGGTTACTGCACTGTAATTGATCAGTGACCACTTTCCTCTCGGTAAGGGTAGAAAAGACTCTTTAGCAATGGTAAGCAGCTCTTCTAGGAGAAAGACACTCCAAAACCAAATCATTGGTCTCTAGTCTTGGGCAGTGCCATAGCCTCTGTACCAATATCTTCCTCTGTCTTGGGTTAGAGTTCTCTAGCTTAAGGATAAACTTGGGCAAGCTGTTCTGTCTTGTTTCTCTTCCTCTTGTTTTGTTAAAGTCTTTACAGTTTACATAGAAGATATTTATTTCAATGTTACTCTTCTTAAACATTATATTTTTCCTTGTGTCCTTTCCTCACTGGGCTATTTTACTTGTTGGTACCCATGGGCTTATAGCATCCTGCTTTTCCAACTAGGGTTGTAGCTTAGCAAGTAAAAATAATAACAATAATACCTTTAACTCCTTCTGAGAAGGAAAAAATTCCTCCAAGAGTGAAGGTCTTGAACGTTCATCTATTTTATTGCCTCATCTGCTGAGGGATACATGTTCTCTCGTACGGGTTTGGTGACTGGTGGCTGTTCCGGTGGAACCTAATCGATAGGAGAGGTGGAAAGCACTCACCAAAGACTCTTCTCTAGGAGGGAGAGACTCATGGTTTAAGAGACGAGTGAGAGCCTACTCGTGGTGGAGTGGGGACGACAATGATGAGTCTCCGCTTCGAAGTCTGTACCGGTGTGAGCTTTATTCAGGATGAGTCCTACTATTCAGCTACACCCCGTTTCCTCTTCAAGGGAGAGATGAAGGGTGCCAGGGGCTCTTGAGGAGGAGGAACCGTGGATTTACGCCTAAGGTCAGCTGAAGGAGAGGATGACTTTTCCATCAGAATCCTAGGAGTACTGAGCGGTCAAAGAGGAGCACCTCCCACAAAAGTCTGGTGGACTGCTCTAACCAGGCTCTTGAACAACGGTTCTTTGCCCACTGAGGCGCTGGCTGAAATGTCCCCTGAGAGGATCAAAGCCGAGGGTTTCTGGAAGGTAAGATATTCTTACATGGATGAATCGATGACAACACAGAAAAGGAAGCGGACCGCTGCGACTTTGAAGGTTCCACCTTACGGGGAAACGGAACAGGGTGGCTTGCCTGTTTGGGGATTTCCTTGGGTTCCCTAAAGGTAGGTTCTTCCCGAAGAGGAGATCATCAGGGGTCATCCTCCAAGTGAGATATTCTTGGAGTGATGATCGCGGGTAGATCTGTGGGACACAGACTTACGCTCTATCCGCAAACGGCGATCTGAATCTGATGGTCAGCGCTTGCAGGCCAGAGAACTAGAGGAAGAACCTCTACAAGGCGCTAACGAGTCGGCAAGCGCCGATGCCCCGACGAGCGACGAAAAGCACAAGAAGGAGAATATCTAGACAACTGTCTCCGATCTAAAGGAGATTGCCCAAGGTCAGGTGAACGTCTAGGAACTGGCAGGCAGAGAGTCAGAGGAGAACTAGGCAAGGCTGGATGCTGGCGAGCAGCTGTCAAATAACGAACTGCTGGTGATCAGCATCCTGCTGGCGAAAGAGCAACAGGAGAATGATGGGTAACACCCGAACGCTTTGTAGTAGGAGATTGGCGAGTCGTTGGTGAACGATGAGCTGTCAGAGAATGACAAAGAGCTGGCGATCGACGGGAAGCTAGCGAACAGTGAACCTTTGGCGATCGGCGAGAAGCCGGAGGATGATGGACAGCCGGCAACTGACGATTCACATTTGAGTGACTAGAAGCTAGAGGACCACGAACAGTCGGCGAACCACGAGCTGTGGGAGCTCGACGAGCAGTTTAAATGTTTAAAGGCGGCACATGAATGGCAGGGGCAAGGGACAGTAATATTGCCCTATCAAGTAGGACAGTGCCCTAGAGACTGACCATATACACATATGATCAGTGCCCAGGGCCCCTCACCAACCAAACTAAGACCAAGGGGGGCCGGGCAATGGCTGCTGATGACTTTGCAGATAGACCTATACCCTTTCCCAAACTTCCCTTCCTTAGCTTACAAGGATGGTGCAGTTGAAGTGACCAAAGAAATTAACGGATTTGAGCGGGACTCGAACCTCAGTCTGGCGTTCATCAGTCAGGGACGTTACCACATCAGCCACCACAATCCAAAAATTCTATGGTAGCTGACAAACCATGAACTGCTGTCAGGTGGCAAGAGGTCCGAGAGTGATGGTGGACAGGTAAATGTTTCAATGATGGTGAACGGTGAGTCTGGAGAAAGTCTGATAAGGCAGGCGAGGTTCGGAAACCAAATGGCTGCCGGTGAGGCTGACGAGATTCGTCATGAAGACGATCTCTAGGAGAAAGCTGCGCCCAAGGTGATGAGTGACGAGGAGTGGGCGAGCGGTGAGATCGTGGCGAGTGACGTTCCTCCGACGAGCAAAGGGAGCCAAAGAGACGTCTCTTAGCTGGAACGAAGGAGAGCGTCTGAAGCGACGAGGAGGATCATGCAATCTACGAGCTCGACGAGGACGGTGAAGGTCTTCCGAAGGGGAGGACTGCTCAATAGGAAGATCTCTGGAAGACCTCCGGATCAGGGTATCTAGTGGGATCTCACTCTAGGACAAGAGAGATGTCCACCAGCAAGAGACCTGCCTAAGACTTTGCACCGCCCCCGACATAAAGAGTCCGCTCAACCAGGGGGGAAGCGCAGTCTTCAGCAACGGTGACACTGGCGAAGGAAGAAGCAGAGCGGGAATCGTCAGCAAACAGCAGACGACACCAGAGGATCACGTATGCCCACACTCAACAATGATAGAGGATCCACCTACGAGGAATTCGGTGTCCACTTCCTCTCTGCACCAAGTTAAAGGTCAAAATGCGCCTTCTTCGAAAGAGGGCCAGTCAAACCAAAGGACAGCCACGCCTGAAAAGGAGCAGGTCTCACTTTGGGGGAGGGGCGGGGCCGCTTTGCTAGGGGAAGTAGCACCGTCCCTTGAGAACTGAGGTTGACCTGGAGTAAATTGGTCTAAGCTCCTATTTGATGGCTCCCCGAGGGAAACCAATCAAAAAGAAGCTTCGGGGGTGGGGCAGAAAAAAAACTTGGTTTTCTTCTATTTCGAGGAAGACCACGAGGGCGAAGAATCCCTTTTGGACTTCTTCTTATGCCGTCGCCCAAACTTCTCCCACTGGGAAGAAGACCACTTCCAGCATACAGGGCAGGAGTTGTCCTGGTTACAATGCCGCCCCTGGCATGCAGGACACACCAGATGCAAATACGCATCAACGGACAAGATGAAAGTCCTGCAGGTGCAGCCCTCTGGTCCTGGGTAGTTCCTCATGAAGGCGGCCAAGAAGTAAAAAAGCCATTAGTTAGTACAAGTAGTCGTCGGCTTACGACATACACGACTTAAGACGTCATATCTCTGGCAGAAGGAGAATCGCAAATCAAGTGATTCCCTTTCAATGCGTTACTGATATTTCCGTAATTGAAGCATCAAATAATGATACAAAGAATTTCTAATAATGTTCAATCCAATGTGAAGATCTAACAGTGAATTAAAAATAAAAATACGGGAGAGAGAGAGAGAGAGAGAGAGAGAGAGAGAGAGAGAGAGAGAGAGAGAGAGAGAGAGAGAGAGAGAGAGATGTATTCATATGATAATTAATGTTGATTTAATAATCATTATGAAAATATCTTGAATAAGAAAATTATATAAACAAAGTTGTGCGCGCATAATTGCAGTGAAGTAGTGTGCCTTTGAGATCAGCTGATACCTACCGAAAGTAAAACCTAAGTAATTGTTAGTCTTGAAGTGGTCTCGGAATTGAAAAATGGCCTACAAACATGCTTTAATAAATCACAATGAAACACAACAATTTCTAGTGAAATATGATGGCTTAATAATGAACTAATATTTAAATGCTATATGAAGCTTTAAAAATGGAACTAACCGTACGCACGTGCGCGTGCACAGACACACACACACAAAAAGAGAGAACATATTAGTATGATTGATAATAATGTCTATAAACAAACTATATGAAAACTATGATATCCTGTAACATCCTGGTGCTGATGTAATATCCATCATGAATATAAAAAATAAGCAATTCGAATGTACGCATTATCTCGATACGATAGCAGGACCTTCAGATCAACAGCACAGTTGATCACAACTAAAGCCCAAAGGTAGAAAAAAAAGTTGGTAATTGTTGATTGCTCAAATGTTTTCAAAACTGAAAAATAGAATACAATAATGCTTTATTAGAGCATATGATATCCTATGGAACAAGAAAATTAACTAATGATATACAGTAAGAAAATACTGATAAAATATGACATGGATGATTGTGAAATCATAATGTAGATTAATAAATCTACGGAAACTTCACTTTTTCAAGTTCGACATATGTCAAAATTGTCCATCTCTTGGTCCCTATCCTCTTCATAAGTCGACGACTACCTTTAATGGAGTCAATAATTAGTGAGGGGGAAGAGCGGTAATGTTTGTTCTCAACCTGAACCAAAAGAAAAGTGGATTTTTCAAGTTTTCAACCCATGTCATGTGTGTGAGTGACCGGGGTAGCTATTACCCCCATCCCCACCCCCTGCTGCTAACTAGCGGGTGGATGGTTAACCCTCCTAAAAATCTAATGGCTTGTTTTTTGGCTAACCTTTAAATAGTGTTGGTTTGTATTTAGTGACTGAACAATTTCTTTCTAAAAGCTTACCCAGCATTTGAGCTTAATCAGAAAAGTATAGGTAGTAGGTTGGCCAGGGCACCAGCCACCCGTTAAGATATAACCGCTAGAGAGGTATGGGGTCCTTTGACTGGCCAGACAGTACTACATTGGATCCTTCTCTCTGGTTAGGAGGACACTCCAAAATCAAACCATTGTTCTCTAGTCTTCGGCAGTGGCATAGCCTCTGTACCATGGTCTTCCGCTGTCTTGGATTAGAGTTATTTTGCTTGAGGGTACACTTGAGCACACTATTCTACCTTATTTCTCTTCCTCTTGTTTTGTTAAAGTTTGTATAGTTTATATAGGATATATTTATCTGTTAAATCTTTATTTTTCCTTGTTTCCTTTCCTTACTGGGCTATTTTCCCTGTTGGAGCCCCTGGGCTTATAGCATCTGCTTTTCCAACTACGGTTGTAGCTTAGCAATTAATAATAATAATAAATGGAGTGGGCATACTAACCAATAAAGTCACAGGGAAGTTTTAGGATTATTGCTGGGTTCCCTTGCTCAGAAGAAAATCAAGAGGTGGTGCCCCATGACAATTTCAGTATGATATTACTTTTACCAAAATTTTATGTAATGAGGCTAGAATGTGATCGACATTCTGAAAATAGGCTGTGTCCAGCCAGTCTGCAAAACCTCTACATAATGATACACGAGATGCATGATAAATTCATTTTTAAGGTGAAAATCTTGGGGATTGCACAATGTGTGAGATTGCAACTTACAAGAGCACATATAGTATTAGTATAAATTACTTTGTTAATTCTTAGGCCCAACATTTACTATTTTTAATAAAATATAAATAAAATATGAAAAATATAAAACTTGTCTGACCTCAGAAACCAGCAATATGTATTTACATATACGTAATACATTTATAAATCAGTGATGTACCCAGTGAACGTTAAATGAACTGTGATATGGTGAGGGATTACAGTACTGTATTTACAGTACATGCCATGCACGAGACAGAATTTTGTTACGTGTCACGAAAACATACCACTGGCTTTTTTCTGGTTCTAGTTCTGTTTAGTGTCAACAATATCTTCTCAGATTAGATTTCCTGGTTTTCTCATAAGCCAGCTCACCATGATAACCTAATAAATTTTACAGAAATGTAAATATAAACATGATTCACTGCCTCTGAAACTGTAGAACATTCAGGACGGCCATGTTTTTTTTTTTCATGCCTTTGCAACAACTAAATCAACTAAATTTCCTTTATGAATAGTAACTACTGTATTTTACCACATTCATCCTTTATTTTCTCACTCACTTTCTAAATAGTATCCTTAATATGACGTCTACATGGTGCACTGTCTCACAACCACTTACTGGTTTTTTGCTTTGTTTATTTTATAAAACTTATTAGATGCATCTTCCCAAAATAGACAATCATGAATAAAATTCAATCCAAGTGTCTTGACATCTCAGAAATAGTTTGGGAGCTGTAGAGGTTTTATGCCTTGACTGAAAAGCTTCAGAACTTCTTACAACCTTTCCTACATTTTTAATACTCAATGACACTTTTCAGTTCTAACTGAGAATGTTTTTTACCTTTACATTTAATACTGCAATCTACCAATGAAGTCATTTTCAAGATAACATTTAAGGTCTCACAACATGTTAACAGTTCTTGTTCATACTTTGTGAAAACTGAAGAAAGCACTATAATTAATGTAAGAATTTAGTAAATGCTTGAATATATCATTTAAATTAACTTTACAGCCACTATTGCATAACTAGAGGTAAAATTTAAATATTGTATAATTTTTGGCTTACATTTAGCATAAAAACGAGCAACATGAAAAATTGTATGGAACATATTTTGAAGAAAAATGTTTGTAAAACAATTACATTTTTTTCTCTAAAGTAAGTATTTAGCAAGATATAAAGCATAATTTTTTTTAGCATCCATTTTCTCAAGAGGAGACTAAAACCAGGGTGATAGAAAGATGCAAAGTTATAAAGTATGTTATTATGAAGGTGGTGAAACAAAATGATATTTTAATTATAAAATAAATTTTTGAATATACTTACCCGGTGAATATATAATAGCTGCTACTCAGCGGCTCGACAGAAAACACACTCAAAAACTCGCGAGCGATCGCTATGAAGGTTGCGGGTGTGACCACCAGCGCCAACTATCGGCCAGATACCACTCTTGCATGTAAACAAACCCTTCAATTCTTCTCGTCCCGCTGCGTCTCTATTGGGGAGGAAGGGAGGGCCTTTAATTTATATATTCACCGGGTAAGTATATTCAAAAATTTATTTTATAATTAAAATATCATTTTTAAATATTTAACTTAGCCGGTGAATATATAATAACTGATTCACACCCAAGGCGGTGGGTAGAGACCAGAGTTAATTAAGTTTACAGCGTATAAGCTAAGAGTTTTTGACAGTTATCAATATAACCAAACCAAAATATATAGTACCTGGTAAGGAAGTTGACTTAGACGATTACTCTGCCTTGTAAGTCTGTCTTCCTCACGAAGCCCAGCGATCCTCTTAGGATGCTGAAAGACTCCCAGGAGCTGAAGTATAAAGGGTTGCAACCCATACTAACAGGACCTCATCAAAACCCCTAATCTGGGCGCTCTCAAGAAATGACTTTGACCACCCGCCAAATCAACAAGGATGCGAAAGGCTTCTTAGCCTTCCGTACATCCCAAAAAACATTTCAAGAGACAGATTAAAAAGGATATTGGAATTAGGGTAATGTAGTGGTAGAACCCTCACCCACTACTGCACTCGCTGCAACGAATGGACCCAGTGTGTAGCAGTCCTCGTAAAGAGTCTGGACATCTTTTAAGTAAAATGACGCGAACACTGACTTGCTTCTCCAAAAAGTCGCGTCCATAATACTTTGCAGAGATTTATTTTGCTTGAAGGCCACGGAGGTTGCTATAGTTCTAACTTCGTGCGTCTTAACCTTAAGCAACCATCGGTCTTTCTCATTCAAGTGAGAATGAGCTTCTCGTATTAAAAAATCTGATAAATATGACAAAGCATTCTTTGACATAGGCAATGATGGTTTCTCAACTGAGCACCATAATGCCTCAGATTTACCTCGTAATGACTTAGTACGAGCTAAATAGAACTTAAGAGCTCTAACAGGACATAATACTCTTTCCAGTTCGTTGCCTACGATCTCTGATAAGCAAGGAATATCAAAAGATTTAGGCCAAGGACGAGAAGGCAGTTCATTTTTTGGCCAGGAAACCAAGTTGAAGTGAACAAGTGGCTTTTTCTGTAGAAAAAAACGATGTTCTTACTGAAGGCATGAAGTTCACTGACCCTTTTAGCCGAAGCCAAGCACACTAGGAAAAGTGTCTTGAGGGTGAGATCCTTCAGGGAGGCTGAATGTAATGGCTCAAACCTGTCTGACATGAGGAACCTTATGACCACGTCTAAGTTCCATCCAGGAGTTGCCAAACGACGTTCCTTAGAGGTCTCGAAAGACTTAAGGAGATCTTGGAGATCTTTATTGTTGGAAAGATCTAAGCCTCTATGTCGAAAGACCGAAGCCAACATGCTCCTGTAGCCCTTAATCGTGGGAGCTGAAAGGGAGCGAACCTTTCTCAGATGTAAAAGAAAATCTGCGATTTGGGCTACAGAGGTACTGGACGAGGACACAGATGCTGACTTGCACCAGTCTCAAAAGACTTCCCACTTCGACTGGTATACTCTAATGGTAGAAGCTCTCCTCGCTCTTGCAATCGCACTGGCTGCCTCCTTCGAAAAGCCTCGAGATCTAGAGAGTCTTTCGATAGACTGAAGGAAGTCAGACGAAGAGCGGGGGAGGCTTTGATGGACATTCTTTACGTGGGGCTGACGTAACAGATCTACCCTTAGAGGAAGACTTCTTGGAAAGTCTACCAGCCATTGAAGTACCTCGGTGAACCACTCTCTCGCGGGCCAGAGGGTAGCAACCAACGTCAACCTTGTCCCTTCGTGAGAGGCGAACTTCTGCAGTACCTTGTTGACTATCTTGAATGGTGGGAATGCATATAAGTCCAGAAGAGACCAATCCAGTAGAAACGCGTTTATGTGGATTGCTTCTGTATCTAGGACTGGAGAGCAATAGATTGGTAACCTTTTGGTCAACGAGGAGGCAAAGAGGTCTATGGTGGGTTGACCCTAAGTAGCCCAAAGACTCTTGCCCACGTCCTTGTGGAGGGTCCATTCCGTGTGTATCACCTGACCCCTCCGACTGAGACAGTCTGCCAAGACGTTCAAGTCCCCCTGGATGAATCTCGTCAACAGGGAGATGCCTCGATTTCTTGACCATAAGAGAAGGTCCCTTGCGATCTCGAGCAGCGTGAAGGAGTGTGTGCCTCCTTGCTTGGAGATGTACGCCAAAGTTGTGGTGTTGTCTGAGTTGACCTCTACCACTTAGTTTCGAAGAAGCTTTCGAATATCATCAAGGCCAAGTGGACTGCTAATAGCTCCTTGCCGTTGATGTGCATGCTCTTCTGACTTGAGGTCCACAAACCCGAGCATTCCCGACCGTCCAGGGTCGCACCCCAACCCAAATCCGACGTGTCTGAGAACAACACGTGGTTTGGGTTCTTGACTGCTAGGGATAGTCCCTCTCTCAGACTGATATTGCCGTCCCACCATTTCAGGCATGCCTTTACTGGTTCGGAGACGGGGAATGATACCGTCTCTAACGTCTTGTCCTAGTTCCAGTGAGAGGCTAGATGGAACCGGAGAGGCAGAAGGTGTAGTCTCCCTAGTGAGACAAACTGCTCCAGGGATGAGAGAGTCCCTACGAGACTGTTCCAACTCCTGACTGAACAAACGTTTTCTTTTCAGCATTAGTTGGACTTCGAGCTGGGCTTGTTCTGTTCGGTGGCAGACGGAAAAGCCCGAAAAAAAACTGGACTGCGAATCTCCATCCCCAAATATAGAATAATCTGGGATGGGATCAGATGGGACTTTTAGGTTGACCAAAAGTCCCAACTCACTGGCCAGACTCAACGTCCAATGTAGATCCTGCAGACAGCGAAGACTGGACGATGCTCTGAGAAGCCAGTCGTCCAAGTACAGGGAGGCTCGGATCCCCGATAGATGGAGGGATTTTGCCACATTCCTCATGAGCCTCGTAAACCCGAGAGGAGCAGGACTGAGGCCAAAGCACAGGGCTCGTTGGTACCCCACATTCCTGTAAACAAACCTCAGAAACGGTTGGGAATCCGGGTGTATAGGAATGTGGAAGTATGCCTCCTGAATGTCGAGAGAGACCATCCAGTCGCCTTCCATAAATGCTGTCAAGACAGCCTGGTAGACTTCATCGTGAAGTTTGTCTTGACAATGAACACATTGAGCGCACTTGCCTCTTACGTACTCCTGCAGTGAACATGGCTGCCAGAGAGAACGTGGCTATCAGATCATAGGAGCCATCCCTGAAAGCCTTGTTTATGCATGACATAATTGTACAGCAAAACTTCAAACGCTCGAAAATAGCTCTGAAGTCGACCATAAAATCTTGGAGCGTCTCATGGCCAGGCGCCAGGGAGAGTCTATGAGGTTTGAGAAGTCTATCTGGGCAGAGGCAGGAACTCCAGAGCCGAGAACTTCTCTCGTGTCATATCAGACTCTCGCTCTATAAGCCAGCTTAAAAGTAGGGAAAGCAAAGGCTGTCTCCCCCAAACTCCTCCTGGTGATAAACCAGTCGCCTAGCAAACGTAAAGCTCTCTTAGAAGAGCGAGAGAGCACTAGCTTATGAAACAACGGCTTCGAAGTAGCTAGGCCTAGTGTAAACTCTGACGTTTAGGCGAACGAGGAGCAGCAGTTACAAAAAGATCCGGACAAAGATCCTTAAAAATCAGTAAGATTTATTTAAAGTCCATAGAGGGCTAAGCAGCTTTAGGCTCCTCTCCGTCTGACAGAGTCCTCAAGGGAATATCAGTAGGAGCGGGAACAGCAACTTCCTCATCTGAAGGAACCTTGTCCGACAATAGCCGAGTCTCAAGCAAGGGAGAGACCTACCGTGGTGGCAATGCTTTACAAGCAGAGTCCACACGCACTGGTGCATTAGTAGCGGACCAGGATGTAACGTCATGTAACTGCTTGACAGTCTGTGAACTGTCAACAACAACAACAGGTGCGTGAGGACGCACAGCGTCCACTCGAGACTGCTTTGACCGCCTAGTCTCAGCAGTCAAAACAACTCTAGAATACGGAGGTTGACGCTCAGCGTCAAAACAAGTCAACTCCGATGGTTGGCGAACGTCCTGAACGTCAACAGGAGCATCAGCAAGTGGCCAAACGTCCAAATGCGCTGAAAATCCACACGAGACCGCATCGAGTGTGGTTCTAAACAACCTGACTGACGTGACTTGGCTACGCCAACGTCAACAGGACGCACAAAGGAACGTTTGGGTGGCTGAAGGCCAGGATCTCGATGAGATAAACGGCTAGGCTCAACGGACTTATCGGCAGAATAGTCTTCCATAAGGGAGGCAAGCTTATTCTGCATGCCTTGCCGTACAACCCATTTAGGATCAACGGGAATGGTTGCGGTAAGAGACGAGGGTAACGTCTGTGACTGCAAAACCTTGCCTACAAAAACTCTCGGAGTCTGTGTTACGCTTTTGTTTAGGCGACTAGCAGTCTTCTGATGACTGCATAGGGTCAGAGCTGTCCTAATAGTTAAAACCAGGACGCTGGACCTGTCCTGATAGGACTGACTTTCGCTTAAAGGGCCTCGAAACCTTGTTCCACGGTTTCTTATGCGAAAAGCCTTCGGATGACGAGGAGAAAATCGTCTCTCTCGCCTTATGGTAGGGGTGATCTTGGTGAGATACACCTGATACCATAGAAGGAACGTCTGTTCGCTGATCAAGGCCTCTCGAACCCATAAGTCGTACGACATTACTTCTCCCCTGGGCTTGGGAGCTTGCAAGAGGTCCCGGACTAGGCAAACGACAGGCACGAACAGACGAACCCTCGGTCTCAACACTGATAACACTTTGCGCAATATCACTTTATCACTACGATTTTCTGTTTTGCACTTATTTCACTGAAATCGAATTTTTTAACAATTCACATTAGGTATGAATAAAACTGATTTCTACCTGAAGCACGCAATTCTACCCTCATCAAAAGGTTATAATTGCGAAATCAGTCGTATAATGTAAGCACATTAATACCAGCAAAAAAAAAAAAAGTAAACATATTTTAAGATAAAAAGATCAGTGGCTGGGGAAGAGACTAAACACTAGTTCATTCAAAAACTACGTTTTCAATCTATCACCGTACAGTGCCTTGGGACGAGAATAAAAAAAAACTAAAAACGTTTTATCCTTTCTCCCCGTACAGAGACTAGGGACGAGAGTAACTCGAGAACAACGTTAC
This sequence comes from Palaemon carinicauda, assembly GCF_036898095.1. Taxonomy (NCBI): domain Eukaryota; kingdom Metazoa; phylum Arthropoda; class Malacostraca; order Decapoda; family Palaemonidae; genus Palaemon; species Palaemon carinicauda. Next base: position 205,009,751 of record NC_090725.1, on the reverse strand, counting down.
TCGCTTGGGACGAGATAAAGATCGGAACGTTCTCTCTCCTCTCTCTCCCTCCGTCTCTATCTCTCTCTCTCTCTCTCTCTCTCTTGATTTCGCACCGAAGAGAAGAGCCCACTTACGTTTCGTCAAAAAACAGGTTATTTGACCAAAGGAAAAAACTGAAAGGTTTTTCAATTAAAAAGTTCCTTTAAAATAGAATTTAAAACATTTAAGCTTTGAAAGAAGAATGAACAAAACGTCAGAATCGATTTACTCTTTCTGCAAAGTGAAACCGTGATACTCTCTCTCTCTCTATCGTAACGATAGAGCGCAAACTGCGTAGCATGAATAAACTAAACGTTAGTTCATCTTTGAAACAGTACGAAGACTATTCAAAGAAAATCTTTCATAAAATATCTACTAAAAAATATTCATTTAATAAGTTTTAAATCATTAGCTCTGTAAACGTTATTTACGATTGAAAGGGCTCAACGTTGTTTAACTTCGGTTACCAAGTTAGGACCGCCTACTCTCAGGAAAGGTCGCATATAAACAAATCATTAAAATTTATCTTGATGTTTATTATAAATGGAAAGCTAATCGAAGAGGCCTAATAAAGGCGGGTGAGATATAAAATATATAGAGGAAAATCTATAATTAATTTATAACGTGATAAGATAATTGCTAAAAGCCTAAACACACTTCCGTACTAAGGGAAGGGTCGGCCATTTAAAAGTCAAGGAAAGTCCAAAAAACAATCCAAAGTCATCAAAAATTAAATCTATCCAAAAACGAGTTCAAGATTTAAGTTGAAGATAAAACACCTGTACTGCGAAAGCTCAAACCAAAATGAAGTACTTCACCAAATATGTTGAGAAAACTCCAGGTTCTACAGCGAGTAATGATACGTCTTGTCGTCAACGTCGACAGAGAAGAATTGAAGGGTTTGTTTACATGCAAGAGTGGTATCTGGCCGATAGTTGGCGCTGGTGGTCACACCCGCAACCTTCATAGCGATCGCTCGCGAGTTTTTGAGTGTGTTTTCTGTCGAGCCGCTGAGTAGCAGCTATTATATATTCACCGGCTAAGTTAAATATTTCAAATTGTAGATTTCCATACATTTTTCCCTTCAACAACATTCTTTTTGTCTTATCTGACTGGCCTATTAGGGCAGACCCCTGAAACATCTACATTGAGGGGCTAGTGAAATTATGCAATACTTACCTTTACTTTATACATAGCTAGCCCATCTTGGTTTCCTTTTTCAAATTCTACTGATCCTGCAATTTCATACAGCTGCCTTACACAATTCTTTGGTATATTGTCATGGTTCTTATTGAAAACATCTCCCATGAGCACCATTACAACATCCCAGGTCACCTGACAAAGTTAATTAGAAAAATATTAAAATAGAACAGTTTATGATTTGACAGCATAAAGAATGGAAACTTTCAATGAACAATAGCTGAATTTTACATGGAAATACAATTAAATTTCAAACTATTAGGTTAAACTACATTGGGTCCAGCCAAGAAATAACAATTCAGTATTCACGCAAAATAGAGAGAGAGAGAGAGAGAGAGAGAGAGAGAGAGAGAGAGAGAGAGAGAGAGAGAGAGAGAGAGAGAGAGAGAGAGAGACTCACCTTTAAGTCTCTATTGCTGTCCATGTAAACTGCTCCAATAAGAGCTTCAATTAGGTCCCCTAGGCACTTTGGAACTTCAATTTCCTGCAAGGGATAAATTAATCCTAATTTAGCAATTACAAACACAATGTTAATGATGGAAAAAAATTCTGATGAGAGCCTCTTGCTAAAATCCTAGTTGAAAATAATTTTCATAATACAGACACCCCACTGATATACAGCAGGGTCCCCAATTATGCCAGAATTTGGTTAACTCATGGTCTTGCAGATCTGGAAAATAGCAGATTTTGATACACATAATCGTAATAATTCCATTAGGGCCAAGGCAAATGGCAACTTACCCAGTCAAGTGTTTTTACTACCTTTTTTCAATACTTTCTATGTACTGTATAGTTTTTTTCTAATATGAAATTGTTCCTATGAATAAGTAAAACTTTAAAACAGTTTTAAAGACCTAATAACTTGAAAAAGTTTAAAATTACACCGAGGAAAGGTGTACATACTGTATATTTCTGTGTATAAGACAACCTAATATTAGGACAAATGTTAATGATTTTAGGTCATATCTGTTGTATAAGATTACAGGAGAATTACAAAACCATCCGTGTATAGGCTAGCTTTTGCTGTATCCTTTTAAATCCAAAATAACTTGATAAAGAGATTATATATCATGCTTTTTCTAAGCACACTACCTGAAATGGAAACCACTGCTATGTTTGTGTTTCATTCGTAATCGTAACTAACATATGAACGTATTTACAAATATTTTTTATAGGTTAGCTTTTGCAGCAACAGATATCTTACCAAATATAGATTATGTAATGCCTCTGTTATTGCTAATGTTATCTCACTACTTTTCCTAAGAATTTCAAAATAAATGAAATGAAGACAATTTCATATCATGATTTTCCTAAACACGCTGCCTCAAACAGAAACCATTCTTTTGTTCATGATTCATCGCCAATCATAACAAACAAACAGATGCATTTACACAATCAAGTGATAACTAATGATACAAAGAGCTTTTAACAAATGATGTTATTACAAAAATTTTATGTACCGTATCCTTAAAAATTCCTACACACTTAACAAAACAGGAGAACCATTCTGTTTGCGGTTGGTCAACAAAGACAAACTACTGCTAATGACAGTATGATCATTTACAATAATTCTAAACCATTACGAAGGATAAATATACATTCCATTTCTCAAATATCTTTCTGAACTTGAGTTACAAGTCAGTTTAATTTCGTTTTAACTTGTATCCACATCAATTATGGAACCACCAGCAAGAATAAAAGCAAGTACTAGACTAGTTTTAAATTAAGTTATACAAGCAGCCAAGGAATAGAACAATTGCACTGCCACTAGAGCGTTCAATGGGACAGAAATGGTGCGAGATTGGAGAACGTAAGGATAATTGTAATCATGATGGATTTTTAATGAAAATTTAAGATTATGCTAATCTAAATGTTATTACTACCATCATTAACAATACCATCAAATTTATCAAAATGTTAGAAAGAGAAAGATAAATGTTGCTATGAACAACCACAACTCAAAGTTTACATTTTCTCAGCTGGACTAAAACAGATAAAAGTTGATTTCATTCTTGATGTGTAATTTTTCTTCAAATAGGCTACAGTATTCATTATGAAATTTTGCCAATATTATGTAGAGTAAATATGGTTTAGTTACATTTATTATAATTTGCCATACCTAGGCCTACGCAAGCGTAGCAATACTTGAAAACATAATAGATTTTTGGGCTCAGCCATGTCGTCCTGATGGAAGGTTCCATTTTTGGGCTCAGGCCATGTCGTCCCGATGGAAGTTCCTTCTTAATAGCTTCCTAGGTTATATTTAACTACAGTGATATATCCCAGAGAATTTTACTAAAGGTATCCAGAATTCTAACTCCTGGCGCGAGTATCCCTTGTATTATCTTAAAGGGATATCGCATAAGATCAGAGGATGTATTCTTGACACGCCACATAGCTATCTACACCCCTAATAGCGTTTACGCTTCGAGAGGGGAAAGTGGCAAGAATTGTAGGAGAGCCGTTATTAAGGCAACACTCCTACTCATACTGTGATTGAGCACCAGCACGCCACCGTGTGGCGCCATCTAGTAATTCTTTCTCGTGTAGCGTTCCTTACCGGTGTTTACCCCGTGTACCTCTCACTATTTTAGATTGTTTTTGAGCTATGATGTCTTCACCAGCCTCATCTGCCTCTGGAAAGTTAAGTACTATCTTTGATTTGTATAAATGTAAGCTCTTGCCAGTTTTTTCCTCGAAATATATTCGTAATTAACGTAACAAGAGCTGTTGCCCAGCCGGATGGCGTCTTGAACGCGGTCGTTCTTTGCATGTACATTTAGTTAGCCAAAACGACGTTCCCGGCATATTTCACTTTAATATCTTTAGCTATTTAGCTTTTAGCTAGGAATTCTTATATTATGCCCATGTTTTCGTGGATTTGGCAATTTTATTACCGAGCCCCACGAGTGCTAGGCTTCCTAGCCTAGGCACCCATACACTTCATGCATGATAAAACCTTCCTGGTAAAGTTTTATTGAAGATCAGGCAATATTTTATAACAATTAAGATATTACTGTGTAAAATTTTCCCCTTCCAAGATACTACTGTATATGAGAGTTTCGATGACCGATTCTCACGGCGTCTAGGCTAACTAGCCTAGGGGCTTTAGTATACTTTCATACATGTCCCCAATTGCCCTTGTATCGTCTTTTAAGTGGAGACTGACACCTCCTATACCTTTTAAGTCGATACCAATCTCCTTGGAAGATTTAACGGATTTTGAGCGAAGCGAAAAATCTATTTTTGGGTGAGATGGCCATGTCGTCCTGATGGAAGTTCCTAAAGGGTAGCTTCCTTGGGTATATATAACTACGGCGATATTCCCAGAGAATTTACCTTAAGGTACCCAGAATTCTAACTCCTGGAGCAAATATCCCTAATAAAAGAACCTGGGATATCGCGAAATATCAGAGGACGTATTCTTGACACGCCACATAGCAATCTGCACCCAGAACAGAGTTAACACTTCGAAGGGGTCAATTGGCAAGAAAACGAAAAACGAGAAAGAAAGGAGAGCCGCTCGCAAGGTATCTCTCCTCTACCGTTTCGTAAGCGTGCATTGCGCCGCTCACGGAGCCATCTGTATTCCTTGTAGCGATACACGAGGTGCTACAGATACTGTATGTAGGGAGGTGTCCTACAGCCCTTTTTAGAGGAAAAGGGAAGGGCGGGTCCATCAGGACGACATGGCCATCTCACCCAAAAATAGATTTTTCGCTTCGCTCAAAATCCGTTTTTTGGGCTCAAGCCATGTCGTCCTGATGGAAGTATACCAGAGCATTACTGTATCTGTGGATTCTCAAAACGTGCCGTACTCCCCGAAGGTATTTCCGGCCAACTAGACCTAGAGACCTAAGATGTTACCGTCATACATCTTTTCATCTAACCATAGACCATGTTAGTGCTTCCTGCCCCCTACAGGGAAGAGTCATACTAGACTCTGGAAAAGTCTCGAAGAGTACACATACCTATGTATGAATAACAGACAAGCCAATATAGTGGTCTCACTCTATATCATGTAAAGCATAGTTTGTAAAGAACCACTGAGTCAATATGAAATATGGACCAGTTACCCGTTCGATTACTGGATTGGACAAAGGTTTATATCCGGGTAGGAGGAAAACTTGCACATCCGCCACCATCCCCTTAGGGCATGGAGTCCTCCCGCTAGGGGAAAGCATAAACCAATGAAAGATGCTTGCATAAAGGAACAATCTATTGGAATTATCCCAGATAAATATACAAAGTAAACTTAATGCTAAATCATTTCAAGAAAATGACACAGGCGAAGGAGACGAAAGGTTCACAAGAACTAGTTTATTGACAAACAATAAAATAAAACAGGTTAAACAACAATTATACATATATAAGAGGAGGATAACCAAAAATAAGCATAAACATGATAGTAAACAGAAAACTTGTTTATCGGAAAGAAGACATTAACGCCACTTTTAACATACCGAAGTATCAAAATCATAAAAGTCTGTATTACTAATCAGTTACATTAGCGTTGGAAACGCTTGGCACACATGTCTGCACTTATGCTAGGTTCACCTTTAAATATGGAACAGTCAATGTGGGCACCCTCGTGCCATAACACTTGGTTTGTAGAACAGTTCGTAACTACACACCCACCCCAGAATTAATCGTCCCAATCAAATTCACTGTTCCTCGCAGAGTTAAACAGAAGGTTTAACGACACTACCCACTGCTACCACAGACCTCTTCAGTTGCTCCACTTGCTTCGCATAGTGACGAAAGAAAACTCTGGAAGACTTCCAGCCAGTGTATGAGCGAAGATGTTCGAAATCCATACTATTGAAGAAATTTAAGGATGAGGCAACTTTCCTCGGATCGTGACCTGCGGGTGTACTGTCTGGATACGCTCTGCGAATAAAATAGGTGATTTTTGCCCTAAGTTGTTTCAGGGATAAATTTGAGCCTGATGTTTCTCCCCTGAATAGTTGACCACCCCTGAAGTCTGAAGTTCTACGAAGATAGACCTTAAAGCATTCCACTGGACATAGAGATGCATCTTCTTTCAGAGGGCAGATTCTCCAGGGACCCCACCTGTTGGTGGGTAACTCGTTCTTGGCGAGAAACGTAGGATCCGGAAACAAGTTCAGTTCTCCCCCATCCAAGAACTGAACACGACCTTCCTCTCTCGAGAGGGCTACAATTTCACTAACCCTGGCCCCCGAAGCGAGTGCAACCAGAAAAATAACTTTTGGGTCAAATCCTTTAAAGCAAACTCCTCATTGTTCAACAGCGAAGCGAAAAGAAGAACTTTATCCAGAAACCATAAAATGGGCTTCGGAGGTGCTGATGGTCTGAGCCTAGCACAGGCTTTCGGAATTTTATTAAAAATATTGTTAGAGAGGTCGACCTGGAAGGCATACAAAATGGGTCTTGTCAAAGCAGATTTACACGTTAATATAGTGTTGGCTGCTAACCCTTGACCATGGAGGTGGATGAAGAAAGATAAGCAGAAGTCCGTCGAGATCTTTTGCGGATTCTTCGCCTTGACAAAGGCCACCCATTTTCTCCATGATAACTCATATTGCCTTCTAGTGGATTTGCACTTATATTCCTCTAGAAAGTCTATACTGTCTTTCGAAATCCCGAAACGTTTTCTCACCGCTACGGAGAGAAAATCATGAGCTGCAGGTTCCGGGTTTTCTGTGATGAAGTGCAGACAGTCGACTTCTGAACTCGTTGGGTCAGAACTGGATCTAGTAACGGTAGACACTTCAGCCGTAGTTCCAATACCAGAGGGAACACCACGCTGTTCGGCCACTTGTGAGCCACTATTGCCGCTACTCCCTTGAAAGATCTCAGTTTGTTGAGGACCCTCAATAGAAGGTTGTGAGGAGGGAACAGGTAAATCCTGGACCATCTGTTCCAGTCGAGGGACATCGCGTCCACTGCTTCCGCCAAGGGATCTTCGTACGGGGACACGTAAAGGGGTAACTTCTTGTTGTCTTTCGTCGCAAAGAGGTCTATCTGCAGTTCTGGAACTTGACTCAAGATGAAGGAGAATGATCCTGCATCTAGGGACCATTCCGACTCTATTGGTGTGAACCTGGATAGAGCGTCCGCTGTCACGTTGCGGACTCCTTGAAGGTGAACTGCCGACAGGTACCACTTCTTCTTTTCCGCCAGTCGAAAGATGGCCAACATCACCTGGTTGAGTGGTGGTGACCTCGATCCTTGTCGATTCAAGCATCTCACAATCACCTCGCTGTCCAGTACCAACCTTATGTGGATCGAGCGACGAGGGGAGACTTTCTTCAAGGTAAGGAGTACTGCCATAGCTTCCGAAAAAGTTTATGTGAAATGTCTTGAATAGATTGGACCAAGTTCCTTGGGCCTTCTTCCGATGAGAATGACCTCCCCACCCCTCCTTCGAGGCGTCTGTATGAATAGTCAACGAGGGGGGAGGTGGCTGAAGAAGCACCGACTTCTTTAGTTGCCTGACTCGGGACCTAGGCCTGAGAAGCGTACGTAGACGAAGCAGTACTGGTCTTATCAGATCTCTTCGTGCGTTTGATGCATAACTTCTCCAAACTCCAGTTGCATCCTTTAGCTGTGCTCTTAGCACCGGGTCTGTTACTGAGGCAAACTGGAGAGAACCCAGCACTCTCTCCTGTTCGCGTCTTGATATTCTTTCGGAATCCAGAAGTCTCTTGACAGAACCAGCTATCTCCTTCCTCTTCTTCGCCGGGATGGAGAGTTGGGGTGACACTAGGTCCCAGTGGATTCCCAACCACTGGAACTTTTGAGATGGAGAAAGCCGAGACTTTTTTCTGTTAATCTTGAAGCCTAGATGCTCTAGGAACTGGATCACCTGTAGGGAAGCTTGCAAACATTCTGTCTTGGATGCTGCCCACACCAGCCAGTCGTCCAGGTAGGCTACCACCTGGATTCCCTTTAGGCGTAATTGTTTGAAAGCTGCGCTCGCAAGCTTCGTGAAGATCCTTGGGGCTATGTTTAGCCCGAATGGCATGGCTCTGCAGGCGTAGAGTCTTCGATGTAGCTCGAACCCTAGGTAGGGGGAGAGTTGGCGATTGATTGGAACGTGCCAATAGGCGTCTGACAAATCTATGGAGACGGTATATGCCCTCTTGGGCAGTGAGGTCCTTATGTGTTGCAGTGTTAGCATCTTGAACTTGCAGTTCACTATGAACTTGTTGAGTGGCAACAAGTCCAGAATGACTCTGAGTTTTTCTGAGTCCTTCTTGGGAACACAAAACAGCCTCCCTTGGAATTTGATGGACTTTACCCTTCGGATTACTCTTTTCTCCAAGAGTTCTTGAATGTACTCCTCCAGAACGGGGGTGGAGTGTTGGAAAAATAGAGGGCACAGGGGTGGAGTGTTGGAAAAATCGAGGGCACGGGGGGGGGGGGAGTGATGTACCAGCTCCAACCCAGTCCATTCTTGAGTAGGCTGTGGGCCCAGGGATCGAAGGTCCACCGATCCCGAAAATTCTGAAGTCTCCCTCCTACCGGTATCATCTCACTTTGGCTGCTGTTGCCCTGAGGTCTTGCCTTCTTGACCGCGACCACCCGTGAATCCCCTCCCCCTTGAGGGGCGTCTAAACGAACCTCTGGCTGCTCCTCTAGGCTTCGCTCGAAAGGTAGTTGACTGCTCTTCGAACGCTGGGTTAAATGCCGGAGACTGTGTAGACACGGCTTGGGGTACCTACTGGTACGTGGTCGGGGTTTGTGCCACCATCTGGGGCACTGTAGGCATAGGAAGTTGTTGCTGCTGCTGTCTGAATGGCTTGGCTGGCCGAGAGGGTAGCCTAGTCTTCTTAGTCTTCCTCTTTGGTTGGGGACCCTCATCCGGGGAAGAATTTCTCTTGAGAGATAGGCCCCACTTCTGGAGAAGGTTTCTATTCTCCGTGGTGGCCTTATCTACAACCTCCTTGACCGCTTCTCTAGGGAAGAGGTCTTTGCCCCAAATGCTGGAGGAGATTAGCTTCCTTGGCTCGTGCCTCACCGCAGCCGAGGCGAACACGAACTCCCTACAAGCCCTCCTAGCTTTGACGAAGCTATAAAGGTCCTTCGTCACTGTGGGTAGGTGTCTTAGCCACTACCATAAACATTTCATGGACCTTGGGGTCACTTGCCATTGTCTCCAGAGTCGTTTGATGAGACATTGAGGCAGCAAGTCTTTCTTTTGTCTCAAGCTCCCTGCGCAAAAGAAAGTCAGACAGCTTGGGGAGGTTCTCACCGAACTGACGTCCGACAATATCAGCCTCCAACTTCCCGACTGGGAAGGTAAGATGGACGTCCTTCCAGTCCTTGTGGTCCATGGGTAGGGCCAAAGACAGAGGTTTACACTCCTCCAAGGAGGGGCATGGCTTACCTGCCTCGATCGCTTTCAGCACAGCCGTAAACCCTTTCTGCATAAAGGGGAAGGCTCTAGAAGGAGAGGACACAAAGGAAGGGTGCTTCTTACTCAAAGCAGGTACCTTTGAGTTTGTGAAGCCCCTCTCTTTCATCGAGCTTGACAGCAAAGCTTGAGCCTTAGCATGGTAAAAAACTATGACCTCCTTCAGCTCCGTTTCTTCCTTTGAGGCTGGTTCCTTCCTTAGACGGACATAACAGTCCGGATACGACTCTTTGCTGGGCCAGAATTCCACCTCCTAAAGGGGGACGGAGCCCAACTTCTCCGAAATGACGATCTTTCCCATCGTCATAGGCATGTGCTTGGCATACCTCCAAGGGTTGGCATCTGAGCACAAGGGAAGGTCTTTCACACTGAGCTTCTTCTGGGGCCCACGTGATGCTGCAAGTCTCCGCATCTCCAGCTTCATTGCAGCAGCCTTCTCATTATTTTCCCTCTGCATCTGTTGGATCATTCCAACGATGGAGGAAAGGGTCTTTTCCAGCTCATCTTGGAGAGAGGACGATGTTGAGGGAATAGGTTCAGGGGCCTGAACCGGAGTAGCCGACACCTCGTCGAACTCTTCCTCCTCATTGTCTGGACGCCTTGGGGAAAAGGTAAGCCCTCATCTTCTCACTTGGAAGATAGGGGCCAGAAGTGTTCTTCTGAAAGCCCCTTACCCAGGTACGAAGCTTCTCCCTTACTGCGTCCCTTGACTTCGCCGTCTTAGGGGAATCAAAAGCCTCAGTAATCAGGTTTGTGCATACAGTACATATCTGCGGGTCCCAATACCGGAGATCACCTTTGGAGACTGCGCATGCCGCGTGCCTCCTACACAAGTCATGTCCGCAGAAGTTCTTGCTGCGGACGTTGCAGAAAACGCTTCCACACTTCGGATGGTCCTCCTGTAAAGAGAAGAAAATTCCATGAGTATCAAGTGAACAACGTATCACTGGATATACATAGCCTAGAAACACTAAACTAGAAAGGAAAGACACACTTGTATTTCCCGCACAGTCAATTGCTGCAACCTTCCAGATAATAAAATTGTATGGTTATTCTATTCAAGAATGACCAAAAAAATAATTTCCAGAGGAAAACAGGTGTAGCTCACACCCAAATAAGTAATTTTAAAATACTGGAGAGTAGACAAGAAAGAACTCACTTTCTTTATCTGTATGGTTACACCAAAGGCTGCGCAAGACAACACAAGAGTGTTAGAAAAACTTATTGATGTAACATATACTATACTATAGTTTTCTCCCTGCAGTATATACTATACTGAAAAATACTGGCTACAGTATAGAAGGTAATGTGCCGGCCGGCACACCCCTTAACTAGTTCCAAAGCATACTACTTTAGACTATAAGGCGGAAGAACGCTGGTTCCAATGCGTGTGCTGGCCGGCAGTGACTGCCGGCCGGCAACTACACAAGATAGCACACGGCTGCCAGCCGCTACATTTGGCGGCCGGCAGAACCTCGGTGTGTATCTATTGCCGGCGGCAACCAAACAACGATAGCACCCGGCTGCCGGCCACTAATCGTAGCGGCCGGCAGAAGTATGGTGTGATATTATAGCCGGCCGGCAAAGGTATACAACCAATGCCGGCCGGCAGCAAAGGAACCAGAGAACTTCCAACTGCCCGGCTAGGGTACAAACACTAGAAGAAAAACAGAATGGATGCCGGGATAAAGACTGTACTGCTTCATAGCCCGGCAACCCGAAAGAGTGCACATACGGAAGGGGAGATTATAACTTCAGGCTTCCTTGACCAATGCCGTCTGGCTCTACAGACAAACATGGATGAGAGACCAAGAGAGGTCCGGGCAGCACTCAAAGCAGAATACCCTTGCCGGCCGGCACGCACTGCCGGCTGGCAAGGGACTGAGTCAACTCCACATCCTAACCTATGCTAGGTACAGATGTAGAATGACAGACAGGAATGCAATGGCTAGGCCATCACTAAGGAAAGAGGGGGAAAGGGGAAAAGAGGGTCCTGCCAACCTTGCTCTAATAATGAATCACCCGCAGCCAAGAAAACTCATCTTAGCCTAGGGGAGATCCGAGGAGGGAGGCCAGCAGTACTTGCAAACTCCCTCGGAACCAAAGCAAAGAAGGCGTTGTTATTCACAGAAAAAGGAGGATCTCATCCTCCACACCGAGAACAACAACACTGGACTAGTCTGCTAGATCACAAAAAGAAGGAATCATCTCGTACAGAAACCTTCGAAAGTGAACTAAGGAGGCTAAGCCTCCTATGTCTGCTGTCAGCCTAACAAGGGAATCTCAACCACACTGCTAGACAGAAACAGACTCAGACTAAGAACTCTGATGTCCTGCCCCTTCCTGAAGCCAGACTTACTGGAAACAGGAAAGAACAGAAACACCCTAATATAGTTGTATCTAAAGTCAATTCAGATAAACCATTAGGGTTAAGCCCAAGGCTTAAGCAGAGGGAAAGGGATTGCACACATTCTCCGAAGAGAAGAGAGCAACCGGGGAGTGTGAGGAAGTATACTATGGCCTTATAGACAACTAGCCTAGGCGCGAAGAGAAACGATTACCTAAATCACCGAAACTCACTCGTATACTATCTTGGAAGAAAATCAACATAATCTTAAATGTATAAAACTGCCTAAAGCTTCAATAAAATTTTAAAACACTCGGAAATCTGAATATCATGCAGGAAAGTACTAGGGCCAAATGACTAGGCTACAAGGTCTAGCGTAAGCCAGAATCGGCAAATCCTTCGCCAAAACGAAAATACTAAAGGCACCATATAAAGAAATCCTATGTAAAGCTGAATAGCTAAAATTATTAAAGCGAAACAGCCGGGAACGTCGCACTGGCTAACTAAATAACACATGCATAGCGAGCGACAGCGTCCAGGACGCCTCCAGTAGGCAACAGCTCTTGTAACAACGATAACACTATCAAATTATTTTAAAATTGCCAAGAGCTTACATTTATACATAAAAGAGATAATACTCAACTTATCAGAAGCAGAAGAAGTTGGAGAAAGCATTATAAAGTTGAAATAAACCAAGAATTGCGAGATAACACAGGGAAAAACACCGAGTTGTTGAGCTACGCAAAAAGGAATAGAGATGGCGCTGTGAGCGGTGCAATGCACGCTTACGGAACAGGAGAGGAGAGATACCTTGCGAGCGGCTCTCCTTTCTTTCTCGTTTTTCATTTTCTTGCCAATTGACCCCTTCGAAGTGTTAACTCTGTTCGGGGTGCAGATTGCTATGTGGCGTGTCAAGAATACGTCCTCTGATATTTCGCGATATCCCTGGTTATTTTATTAGGGATATTCGCTCCAGGAATTAGAATTCTGGGTACCTTAAGGTAAATTTTCTGGGAATATCGCCGTAGTTATATATACCCAAGGAAGCTACCCTTTAGGAACTTCCATCAGGACAACATGGCTTGAGCCCAAAAAAGAGCAATTCCTTTTCCCTCTGACTAGCCTAGGCTAACCCTAGTCGGCTTTGCTGTGAATTTTATTCAGGCAAATCTGGATTGGGGTGTTCCCGTTCCCATCTCCCAACCACTGAGTCGGTTTTGAGTTTAGGACGGGACATCAGAGTAATTGTCTGTGATCGGTGGCCACCTGGTTTGGCGAACTGACTTCCTAAGTCAGGTTAGGCTACCGATGCAGGAAGCTAGACCTCCCTAGGCCATCTCCACGAGGCATTATATGATAATGCCTTCTCCCCGTGGCCTAGCAGACAGTCCTGTGCCGACAGATCCTAAGCCGAAGAATTGAATTCTTCCCTTGCTTAGGGTCTCCGACACTAGAGTCTGTTCCTCCTTTGAGATAAGTGGCCTGGGTGCCGCCTTCTCACCCTGTCAGACTAACCTAATCTAGGGAATTGAATTCCCTGGCCCCAAAGTTGTCTTTCTCTGGATCAGAATCTTTTAGGTTAGGTAGGACCTACCAGGTACTACCTCACCTACAGGACCCTTGCCCCTCCCCTGCTGTCCTTTAGTGTTGGCCTAGCCTTCAAACATCCTGTCCATCATTCTACAATCTACCCTATGGGTAGATTGCGGATTGACTTAGGCTCTCTGTCGGCCGTCGACTGAGTTGACTGCCGGCAGACATCCCCCTATCTTTAGAGAGTTCTTCAGTCCTCCCTTGGACTGCCTTCCATGGCCCCACTATTGATATTGGGGGCTATGTTTGGATGGAAGCCCGAATATAATTCCCCCTTCCATATGAACCCTCTTTCCGGATGGAGGTATGCAAGGCTGAGCCTTTGCTTCACCTCCCATCTATGCTTTCTCTCTGTCTTACCATCCACTCGGGGCGAGCCGCCGGCACCTAGAGCGCCGGCGGCCTCTCGGACGACGGTGCGCCGTCAGGTTGCTCTGCCGCCACTTGCCATGGATTGCCGTTGATCGGTGACCCAACGGCGGCCGGCACATACCGGCCGGCTGCCGGCAACTATGCTAACTGCCGACAGCCGGTCGACCAATTGCCTGAAGACATAACCTTTCGCCGACAGCCGGGAGAGGATCCCCGGCTGCCGGAAGCGGAGCGACTGCCGGTGGCCCCCTTCTAAAGAAGAAACAGAGCCGAAAGAGGTCATCATACTAGACCTCCCCAAGGCCCAGGCCTTGTTTACGAAAACCTTGAAAGAGAGGGCATTCATTAGCTCCAAGGTGCCGGCTCTCAGCAAGAAGCACCCGTCCTTCATTTCTGCTTCTTCCCGTGCCTTCCCCTTTATGGAAAAAGGGTTCAAGGCAGCCTTAAAGGCAGTCGAGGCAGGGATACCTTGCCCTACACTCAAAGAGTGTAAGCCATTCTCCCTTGCCCTACCATCAGATGATGCAGACTGGAAGGATGTCTATAAGACCTTCTCAGTTGGGAAGCTGGAGGCAGACATTGCCGGACGTCAGTTCGGAGAAGACCTCCCAAAGTTGTCAGACTTCTACCTGTGCAGGGAGCAGGAAACAAAGGAGAGACTTGCCGCCTCTATGTCCTTACAAACCAGACTAGACGATGGCAAGCGTCCACGACACCCCAGATATGTATGTGGTCTTGGCCAAAGCGCATTTGGCAACGGTCACTAAAGACCTTAATAACTTCATCAAAGCCAGACGGGCTTGCAGGGAGTTCGTGTTCGCCTCGGCTGCGGTGAGGCACGAACCCAGGAAGCTGATAGCATCCAACATCTGGGGAAAAGACCTCTTCCCGAGTGAAGTGGTCAAAAAAGTCGTTGATCGAGCCGCAACGGAGAACAGGAATCTCCTCCATAAATGAGGGCTTGTCCTCAAAGAGAAAATCTTCCGCTGAAGAGGGTCCCCAACCAAAACGGAAGACCAAACGACCCAGAGTGCCCTCTCGCCCTCCACGACAACAACAGCTTCCCGTAGCCACGGTGCCCCAGACGGTGGCACAACCACCTACCACTTTCCAGCTGGTGCCCCAACCGGTGGCGACTGAATTGCCCGTCTTCACCCCAGCCTTTGAAAGGCAATCGACGACCTTTCGGCCGAAGTCTCGAGGTTCCTTTCGAGGTTCCTCTAGACGCCCCTCCAGAGGTAGGGACAACAAAGGTGGATGTGGCCAAGGAGGCAAGTCCTCCAACCAGCATTCCAAGTGAGATGCTACCGGTAGGAGGGAGACTTTTCCTCTTCCGGGATCGCTGGACCTTCGATCCCTGGGCCCACAGCCTAATCAAGAACGGACTAGGGTGGAGTTGGAATGCAGCTCCACCGATCTTCCCTCAGTTCTTCCAACACTCAACCCCTATATTGGAAGAATATGTTCAGGAACTCCTAGACAAGAGAGTTGTAAGGAGGGCAAAGTCCATTAAATTCCAGGGAAGGCTGTTCTGTGTGCCGAAAAAAGACTCGGAAAAGCTCAGAGTCATTCTGGACTTATCACCACTCAACAAGTTCATAGTGAACAACAAATTCAGAATGCTGACTCTTCAACACATAAGGACCCTACTGCCCAACCGGGCATACACAGTCTCCATAGACATAGCGGACGCATATTGGCATGTTCCGATCAACCGCCAAGTTTCCCCCTACCTAGGATTCAAACTGCAAAAAAGGCAGTATGTTTTCAGAGCCATGCCCTTCGGGCTAAACATAGCCCCAAGGGTATTCACAAAGCTTGCGAACGTAGTCATTCGTCAACTACGCCTAAAGGGAGTTCAGGTGATTGCCTACCTGGACGACTGGCTGGTATGGGCAGCATCCGAAGAAGAATGCACGCAAGCCTCCAAGGAAGTGATCCAGCTCCTGGAACACCTAGGATTCAAGATCAACTTGGAAAAGTCTCGAAGATCTCCAGCTCAGAAGTTCCAATGGCTGGGTGTCCACTGGAACTTACAGTCACACTGCCTCTCCATTCCATCAAAGAAGAGGAGAGAGATAGCGGGATCTGTCAAGAGACTTCTTCAATCCGACAGGATATCAAGGAGGCAACAGGAGAGTGTTGGGGTCCCTTCAGTTCGTCTCAGTGACAGACCCAGTATTGAGAGCTCAATTAAAAGATGCATCAGGAGTTTGGAGAAAATACGCACCAAACGCTCGAAGAGATCTGAAAAGACCGATACCAACTCGTCTGCGATCCCTCCTCAAGCCATGGTCGGAGGCCAAGTACCTGAAGAAGAAGGTACCCTTACAACCGCCTCCACCTTCAGTCACCGTTCACACGGATGCCTCAAAGGAAGGGTGGGGAGGCCACTCTCACTATCGGAAAGTCCAAGGAACCTGGTCCTTCCTCTTCAAGACCTTCCACATCAACATTCTGGAAGCCATGGAAGTTTTTCTCTCACTGAAAAAACTGAAACTTCACTGCTCAATCCATATCCGACTGGTACTGGACAGCGAGGTTGTAATGAGATGCCTGAATCGACAGGGCTCGAGATCGCCTCAAATCAATCAAGTGATATTGGCCATCTTCCGCCTGGCGGAGAAGAAGAGATGGCACTTATCAGCAGTCCACCTTCAAGGGTTTCGCAATGTGACGGCGGACGCTCTATCCAGGCTCAACCCGATAGAGTCAGAATGGTCCCTAGATGCAAGATCATTCTCCTTCATCTTACGCAAAGTCCCAGGACTGCAGATAGACCTCTTTGCAACGAGCGACAACAAGAAGCTACCCAGGTATGTGGCCCCGTACGAGGATCCTCTAGCGGAAGCAACGGACGCTATGTCTCTAGACTGGAACAGATGGTCCAAGATCTACATGTTCCCTCCGACCAACCTTCTGCTGAAAGTCCTCAACAAACTGAGATCCTTTCACGGAACAGCACCAATAGTGGCCCACAAATTGCCCAACAGCGTATGGTTCCCCCTGATACCGGAACTACGCCTGAAGCTGATCCCGTTGCTGGATCCAGTTCTGACTAAGCAAGTGCAGAAGTTGACTGTCTCAGCTTCATCACAGAGATTTTCTCACCTTAGCAGTCAAGAAAAAGTTTGGGATTTCAAGGGACAGTACTAATTTCTAGAAGAATACAAGTCAAAATCAACGAGAAGACAATACGAGTCTTCCTGGAAGAAATGGGTCACCTTTGTCAAGGCAAAGAAATCAAAGTAAATTTCAACGGATTTCTGTTTATCCTTCTTCATCCATCTCCATGAACAAGGTTTAGCAGCCAACACGATTGCCACGTGCAAATCTGCCCTGACCAGACCCTTTCTGTACGCCTTCCAGGTGGACTTCTCCAATGATATCTTCAACAAGATTCCAAAAGCCTGCTCTAAACTTTGGCCCGCAGCTCCTCCGAGACCCATTTCTTGGTCCTTGGATAAGGTTCTCCACTTGGCATCAACCTTGAACAACAAAGACTGCTCTCTAAAAGACTTGACGCAAAAAGCTATATTCTTATTTGCACTAGCCTCAGGAGCCAGAGTTAGCGAAATAGTGGCCCTTTCGAGGGATGATGGCCACATTCCGTTCACAGACTGCGGAGAACTGAACCTTTTTCCGGACCCAGCGTTTCTCGCCAAGAACGAACTGCCCACTAAAAGGTGGGGTCCCTGGAGAATCTGCCCTCTGAAGGAAGAAGCATCCCTATGCCCAGTGGAATGCCTGAAGGTCTATCTTCATAGAACTTCAGACTTTAAGGGGGGTCAGCTTTTCAGGGGAAAAACATCAGGTTCAACATTAACCTTAAAACAACTAAGGGCGAAGATCTCCTATTTCATTCGCAGAGCGGATCCAGACAGTACACCCGCAGGTCATGATCCGAGAAAAGTTGCTTCGTCTCTGAATTTCTTTCAAAATATGTCTTTTGAAAGTCTTGGCGCTTACACTGGATGGAAGTCATCCAGGGTCTTTTTCAAGCATTACGCGAAACAATTACAGGAAATCAAACATTATGTGGTGGCAGCAGGTAGTGTACTAAAACCTGCCGCTTGATTACTGCGAAGAACAGTGCACTAATTGGGACTTTTTAGTGAAGGGTGTACATGATGGACTCTTACAGTGTATCATGTTGAGTGATGTGTCTAGTACATGGCACTATAGACTGTTCTAATTACACGGGTGACAAAATGCATAAAAGTCTGACACATGTGCCATGCATATTTATATGCAAGTGTTCCTTTTGTAACAACAGAATCCATAGTGAAATATCCTATATTTCCCATAGAGTGGCCTGTGTTTCCTTTTCAGATGAAACCTTATTAATTTTTCTGTTATTACTAATTATGCTTTCTCACAGAAATTTTCAGTGAAAATTGTGATTGATTGTACATGTTACAACCCTTGATTTCTATATTCTATTTGTTAATAAACATAGTTAGGAATTTTTGCATCTCATTTCACCACAAATATCGTAAAACATACAAATAAGGGGTGTTAGAGCTACTTTTTATCCTCTTATTTTTGGAAAAATATTCAGCACAAAAGTTATTACTGTTCCAAGCAAACAAGTATCAGATTATATGTTATGCTATTGAGTTCAGTCCCTAGTATGACTGATTGTACCAACCTGTTTACCTTACTGATTTAAAGTTTCCTACATGAATGTAAACCTGTCTATCTTGTCTCCAATGAACAGACAGACTCGGGAGGTATCAGTAACCTACACAGATCAATTCCATTCAGAGTACAAACTATGCTTTATGTATATGAGGACACTAATATACAACTTTTTGCTAGACTTGTTCCTTGAACTCACAATCCTCGGGTTTTTCTCCTAGAGTCTTCCAAGACTCTTCCCTGTAGGGGCAGGAAGCACTGACTTAGTCCATGATCAGTTGAATGGTGTATGACGGTAACACCAGGTGTCTCTATGTCTAGACGACCAAGGAATATTTTATCTCGAGGTGATTGGCACTATTGAAAATCCAGAGATACATTAATGCTGTGGTAAACTTCCATCAGGACGACATGGCCTGAGGGTGAGGTAGCCATGTCGTCCTGATGGACACCCCCTCCTTTGACAAAGGATAAATGAATCCCTCCCTAATGTACTGTATCTGTAGCACCTCATTAATGCTACAAAGAATGACTAGATGGCGCCACACGGTGGCGTGCTGGCGCTCAATCACAGTACAAGTAGGAGTGTTGCCTTAATAACGGCTCTCTTACAATTCTTGCCACTTTCCCCTCTCGAAGCGTAAGCGCTATTAGGGGTGTAGATAGCTATGTGGCGTGTCAAGGATACGTCCTCTGATCTTATGCGATATCCCTTTAAGATAATACAAGGGATACTCGCGCCAGGAGTTAGAATTCTGGATACTTTAGTAAAATTCTCTGGGATATATCACTGTAGTTAAATATAACCTAGGAAGCTACTAAAAAGGAACTTCCATCAGGATGACATGGCTACTTCACCCAAAAATAGATTTTTCGCTTCGCTTAAAATCCGTTTAGGCAGCTTTCTAAGGGATATTTGGCTACAGTGATATTCCCAGAGAATTGACCACAGGTCTCCAGAATTCAAACTCCCGGCGCGAGCATCCTTAATATAACTCTTAAGGATATCGCATAATATCAGGGGACGTATTTCTTGATACGACACATAGCAATTTTCACCCCAAATTAGTTTTCGATTTGAGGGAGAAGAGTGGCGAAATTGAAGGGGAGCCGTTATCAAGGTTACCTGGTGTATCCTCTAGTGGCGAATTAAGCACGGTGTTTCTCCCAACTGCTCTCGGTGTTGTTACTATTATAAAGGATTATTACAATGCAATTTCCAGCAACTTCATCCTCTGGAAAGTTGAGTATTTAATCTTTCCTGTGTATAATTTTTGGCTCCCTTCTCACAGTTAAATCAGCATAATTTAGATGTGTTTAGTGGAGCAGAACCATCACCAGAGGCAGCCATTTTGGACCGCTATGTTACGCCATGAATGCTTTATTTAGTTAGTAGTACAATGTCCCCGGTATTTAGCTGTCATGAATCCTAGCTATTTAGGCAAATTATACTAGGCTACCCCCCAAAATTGGGGGAAGTGCCTTGGTATATGTATGTATGTATGTATACTAGTGAAGATAAGATTTACACATGTAATATTTCCTCTTCAGTTAAAACGTTTCGATAGTATACGTTAGGGCCTCGGTGATATAGCGTAGCCGAGATCCCGACTCGAGTTAGGCTAGCCTAACACAGTTTTAGTATACTTTAGTAACGTTATCCCAGTTTATCCTCTCGTATCATTTTATTAATTCAATCGGAGATAGAACATCTTGAATTACTATCATAATTCGATACTCATCTCTTTTAGAGATATAAGGATAAACCCTTCCTTCCTTCTGAGTGCCGCCATTAGGCAGCAACCCTATCTTTGGTCGTGCCATAGAGTAGTGTACTCCGGCTTGAATGAGATAGTGTTTCTGTACATCCTCTTTGCCGGTGAGTATCCCGGATTTGAAATATGACAATATCTCAGAGTATTCAGTCTTGTTGTCGGCAACTCTACCGATGGAGGATTAGCCATTCCCCTGCCGGTTACACGGTTACTGGGATAGGAAGCCCAGCTTCCCTAGTCCACAACTGAAAGTGATAGTACAGTTGCCGCCACCTTTCTCCCTTGTGGACTAGAAGACAATCCGGCAATGTCTTAGGCTAAGGAATCGTTATTCCTCTGCCGCCCAAGATGGCACCGGCATAGGAAACTATGTTTCCTTGATTTACAGCAGACAGTAGGAGGCATACCTTTCACCTTCTTTCTATGCAAAATATAAGACCCTTTCCCTTCCCCCATCTGTCCTTTAGTGACAGCCTAGCCGTCACAACCCCTATGGCCGGTATTCTACAATCTCCCCGCTTGCCGGGCTGATTACGTTACAATATTAAAATAATAGAGTTTCCTGATCAGGGAAACTCAAGGATAAGGGTTCTAACCTTTTAGGGTTAGAAGTGTAATACAACCAGCCCTTTAAATTATTTAATATTGTAGGGTAATATGAAAACTGATTTCTAATCAGAATATTGAAGAAATTCTATTCTTTCAATATAGGATTGGTTTCATCAAACACCCGGGCAAGGATACCCAAGATATATTGGAAAATAACTACTTGTATAATATATACAATAGTTTTTCTATCTGCAGTATATCCTATACTGCAAATATACTGACTACCTGTATAAACATTTACTGTAATTCAGCCGGCATATAGCCGGCTTAGCTAGTCCCTGCCAGCGCAGCCAGCATGCTACCTAAAACAGCATGCTAGCTAAAAAAGAGAGAAACAGCATGGAGTGAAGGCTGCCTTATTTCTTTGTATGTATACACTAATAAAGGATGTAAATATCTAATTTACTGCCTTTCTCCAGAAAGAAGGTTCAAATGGAAGGGGAGAATGTAACATTCAGGCTTCCATCCAGTCACAAGTACCATCGTCAGCAAGGTCCGGCCGGCACATAGCCTGGCTAACACCCTGCAGAACTGGTACAGTCGGCATACTGCCGGTTGAGTCAGCACCTATCTGTGCCGGTCTACGCCGGCCAGGATAATACCCCGGCAATAGAACTTGTGGCCGGCAATCCAAGGGAGGACTGAAGAACCTTGGTGACAGAAGGGACTTCCCACCAACAGCCATCATGGCTGACAGCAGCCACCAGCTGCTGGCAGCCGTCATGGCTGCCGGCAGCCAGACAACAGCTATAGAGTAGGAGTCTGGCCGGCCCTCCCAATCCACCAGCAACGGTGAGATTGCAGGACGACGGCTCAAAGAAATATGATGGCTCGGCCATACACAAAAGAACAGAGGGGGAGGGAAAAGGGTCCTGTATGAGGTGTGGAAGAAGCCGGCAAGGTTGCCGGTCCTACACACCCTAAGAAACTCTGTTTCAGTATCGGCGCCATCCTAGGCGGCAGGAGAATTCTATTCTCCAACCTAGGATCTGCCAATACAGTTACGGGGACAGCAGCAGTGCCGCCTCCTCTCAACAAAGGAGAAACAGAGTTCCAGTGCCGGCGCCATCCTAAGCCTCAGAAGAATAACTATTCTTCAGCATAGGGTCTGCAAGCACAGGACTAGTCTACTAGACCACAGGGAGGTGGCGGCATCATACAACCACTTCAGGTGCGGCCTAGGGAGGGCTAGCCTCCTATGTCGGCAGCCTAGCCGTCAGGGGAATGACTATTCACCCTGCTGGCCGACTGTCGGCACAAGACTAAATACTCTGAGGTTCTGACCAAATCCCAAAACCTGCTATCTGCAGTTAAGGGAAGGGACAGAAAACCCTAGGCTAGTCGTGCCTGAATGAAAACTCTAGGCACTACCCATTAGGGTTGTAGCCTAAGGCTACACTCAGAGGGAAAGAGAGATTACTCTTAAACTTCCACTAGAGACGAGGAACGGTTTATATAATAATTCTAGGAGATATCTATCTCTGTTTGAATTGATAAACCAATACACGTGGGTAACTGGGGAAATGTCGAAAGTATACTATATTGCCTAGGTTAGGTTACCTAGGCAAGACAAGATCTCGGTTACCTAAATCACCGAAACTCTGACTTATACGATCGACATAGAAAAAGGAAAATTATGCATATAAATATCTTTATAAGTATAAAATGCCTAAATAGCTTTCATAATCAAATAATTAATGCTATTTCAACCGGGAATGTCGTTCTACTAACTAAATAACACATGCCTAACGAACGACAGCGCCCATGGCACCTCCGCTAACAGGCCTAGCTCCTAATCACAATAAATTACTCTAATTTCACTGTGAGACAGGAGCTAAATCACACACATTGTAAAGAATCGATACTCAACTTTATAGAGGCAAAAGAAGCTGGAGATTGCATAATAATCCTAGAAAAACGATCGAAAAGGTCTGATCAACAGGGAACACCACTGTGCGAAATCGCTACAGAATTAGGAATGTCCGCCATCTTGGATATGGCGCTGTTGTGATACTCAATAGTAGTATGGGAACTAGGGTAACCTTGATATGGCCCCCCCCCCTAATTCTGCCACTTTCCCCCCTCGAAGCGTAAACGCTATTCGGGGCGCAGATTGCTATGTGGCGTGTCAAGAACACGTCCCCTGATATTATGCGATATCCTTAAGAGAAATTTTAAGGATTTTCGCGCCGGGAGTTAGAATTCTGGAAACCTTAAGGTAAAAATCTCTGGGAATATCACTGTAAGTAAATATATCCCTTAGGAAGCTACTACTGTAATGGGAACTTCCATCGGGACGACATGGCTTGAGCCCAAAAAAGTAATTAGGTGAATACAGTATAAGTAAAAAAAAAAAAAAAAAAAAGATCACTCCGGTCTTTAACCTTCCATTGCTCATTTATTTAGGTATATCAACTATTAATTTTATCATACCACGTTACTTTCAATGCTATTTTAATTTTTTCTCAAGCTTTATTTGTAATAATTATTATGCAAAATGTGAGCATATCTTTATTTCCAAGCATCACTGAATTATGTGCAATTTTTTATAGACGGGTTTGTGTGTATGTAAATAACTGCAATATACATGTCTCATACATGATTAGAAAGATGATTTTTTGTACTATCATATGTTATGTAAAACAACATTAAAGTATTAATGCTTCTGTGCAATTTTTTTTTCGTACAAACACCTGCAACAAAATTGCAAAAACTCACTTTACTAAAGGCAATTGCTCATAATTTTTCCAACAATTCATATATTTTTTATCAATTCCTGTTACTGGAAATTTAATAGGCTCTAAATGTATAATAAAGGGATTTTGACATAGGAAAAATCTATTTTTGGCTGAGATAGCTATGTCGTCCTGATGGAAGTGCCTCAAAGGCTGTTTTCTACGTGGGATATTTCCTGCAAGTGATATAACAGAAAATTTTACCTATAGAGCTATTACAGGGTTCTAACCCCTGGGATGTGTTTAAAACAACCACGGCCATCCTTCCCCAAATAGAGTTAACCCTGTCTTCAAGAATATGGGATAGGATTGGATATGTGGGAGAGAGCAGTTACAACTCTGATCCCGGTGTGCTGTAAAAGTGTTCACTGGTTTGCCATTCCAGCAGCAGCCATCACATGACACGTGTGGCCTCACACTGAGAATTGAGAGGGGATGAAAAGTAACAGGCGGGTTCATCAGGACAATATGGTTATCTCACCCAAAAATAGATTTTTCATGTGTCAAAATCCCTTTTTTTGGGATCGAGCCATGTCATCCTGATGGAAGTGTACCAGTGAATTAACATTCTCAGTTGTGGCCACTTAAGAGTTTTTAAACCAAATGTGCTCTAGTCAAGTGACCAATTATAGAAGGATGAAAATCCATCGGTGAATAGTGTGTCATACTATCACTTGTTTGGGCAACAGACCAAGGCTATGAAAAGATTATGCAAGTTTTTTGCAAACTACATCAGAACAAAAAAGGTATTATCACAGCCCCACTCAATGTGAACAGTACCTTTGTATGAAAGTGATTCATCCTACAAACGTCAGTAAAAAAAGAGCATTAAAAATGGAGGTACATTACTTTTTTATTTAGATACAGTAGGTCCATAAAGGAAATGCAAAAAAGAGGAATAATCTTTTATTACTTCCAAAAGAATATAAATGTAACAAGAATTGGTGAAACAATATCTATATCTATATATTGCTGAAAACCAGAGGTGTTTACCCCATAAACATCTGATAGAATAAAATAATAAAATAATTCTATATGATAATGAAAAGGATATCACCTTTGACGCTTCACTTTACACATAGATTATCACACTCTATAAAATAGACCAATGTTCAACTTACAGTATGTGGACTGTAGGAGTCCCAAATATAGTTATAAGAGTCGATGCATAACACTAAGAAGATAGTTTAATCACACTACCAACAGCCACCACAAAGTGTTTAATCTTTTCCAATTGTCACAAGTAATGTTTGAAAAACATTCATGACGATTTCCATCCCGTATAAGCTTGTAAGCCTTCAGAGGACATATATTGGAAAAAATTTAAGGAAGAGGCTACTTTCCTAGGATCAGGACCCGATGGCATGCTCTATGCGTCAGTCATTGTGATAAAATAGGCGAGTTTGGACCTTAGCTGTTTTAAAGAGAGGGTAGATGCTGTTCTTTCCCCTTTAACGAGTTGTATGCCTGCCTTAAAGGTCTTACTCTTCGACAGATAAGCCTTAAGGCATTCCACAGGGGACAAAGAAGGGTCCTATTTTAGTGAAACGATCTTCCAGGGCCCCCAACGTATTGTGGGGAGTTCATTTTTAGCCAAGATTGCAGGATCAGGATATAGGTTTACTTCTCCAGATTCTGAGGATTCAATGTGGCCATCATCCCTTGATAGCACCACAATCTCGCTGACTCTAACACCAAAAGCAATAGCAAGTAAAAAGATAAATTTTCGAGTACAATCCCTTAAAGAAGCAGAGTAGTTATCTCTTGAGGAGGTTACGTGGAAGACTTTGTCCAACAACGAGTAGGGAGGAGCATTTGGTTTCAATTTACCACAAGCCTTCAGGATCTTACTAAATAGTTTGCTATCGAGTTCTATATCAAAAGCATAAGCGATAGGTCTGGTTAGGGCCAATTTACGTGAGGAAATAGTTGTCGAGGCCAAACCTTGCTCGTGTAGTGAAATAAAGAATAAAATACAGAAGGCCATAGTAATTAAAGAGGGCTTACGTTCTTTAACGAATTCCACCCACTTTTTTTCAAGGAGACAAGTATTGTTTTTTTTGTATTAGCAAACTTGTATTGTTTAAAATCAATCCTCTCCTTCAAAAATCCAATTTTTCTTTTAGCAGCTAGTGCGAGAAAATCAGGAGGTGGTTTTTTTGTTATCCAGGAGAAAGCAAAGACAGTCTTTAGTTGAACATCCTTTGACAGCAATGGAATCGACAGAGGGATCGTGAGAGTTCCAGAACAAGGGGGTACCAACGGCTCTTGGGCCAATTTGGGGCTACTAGTGCTGCTGTCCCTTTGAACGTATGTAGTTTGTTCAGGACTTTCAAAGGAGGGTCAACGGTGTAAAAAGATAAATGTGTGTCTACTGGTTCCAATCCAGTGATATTGCATCTATCCACGCTGCTTCCAGATCCAAGTTTGGTGCTACATAACGAGGAAGCTGCATGTTAAAGCTCGTCGCAAAGAGATCTATTTGCAGTTATGGGATTTGCTACAGGATGAAACAGAGTGATTTTGTGTCTAGGGACCATTCTGTTTCCAGATGCTTGAATCTTGATAGGGCCTCCGCCGTCACATTGTGAATACCTTCTAATGAACCATGGAGAGATGCCAATTTCTGAGCTTTGCCAAAGTGAGAATGGCCAAAATTACATGGTTAATCTGTGGAGTCCTTGAACCCTGTCTATTGATGCAGTGGACTATCATCTTGCTGTCGAGAGCTAATTTGATGTGTGAATTTTTTTCTTTGATTTCAGTCTCTTCAGAGCAAGGAACACCATCTTGGCTCTAAGAATGTTCATATGTAATTTTTGAAAAGCAACTGACCACTGACAATGTAATTTCTTGGTAGGGGTATGGCACCCCCCCCCCCAAACCCTGCTCCGAGCCATCCGTGTGGAGTGTCCCTGATGGAGGAGGAAACTGAAGAGATGTCAATTGACAAGTTCTTGGCAGTGGACCATGGCTTGAGCTGATTGCACAGTAAAGCCGAGGTCTTGTGGCGAAGATCTTTCCGAGCATATGATGCCTTTCTTCTCCAGATTCTGCTGGAATCCTTGAGTCTTGCTTTCAGGATTGGGTTTGTCACGGCTGCAAACTGCAGGAAGCCTGAGACTCTTTCCTGATGACGTCTAGTGATTGTCTTCGACTGAAGTAAGCACCTGACGGAGTTTCCTATTTCCTTCTTCTTGCCCTGAGGTAGAAATAGGATATGTGACTTTAGGTTCCAGTGCAGGCCTAGCCACAGAAATTCTTGAGCTAGAGAAAGTCAGGACTTTTAAAGGTTGATTTGAAAGCCCAGGGATTGTAGGAATTTCATAACTACTAGAGCTGCTAGAAAGCTTTCCGACTTTGTTGCAGCCAAGATTAAAGTCGCCGAGATATACCATCACTTGAAGAACCTTGTTCCTGAGTTGTTAAACAATGGTCTCGACTAGTTTCATGAAAATCCTTGGAGCTATGCTAAGTCTGAATAGGTAGGCCTTTCTTGCCAGTTTGAAACCAAAGCAGCGGGAGAAGCGCCAACCTATCGGAAAATGCCAATAAGCGTCGGTAAGATCTATGGAGATGGTGTAGGCACCCTGGGGTAGTGGGGTCAGTATTTGCAAGATAGCATCTAGACCCTGTTGTACAGAATGCATTTGTTTAGAGGGGAAAAGTCCAAAATAGTTCGAAGAGCACTCAAATATTTCTTTGGCACACAGAGTAGCCGTCCATGAAAGTTCATGGATTCTGTGCAATGGACAACTACCTTCCAGAGAGGATCCTGCAAATATTCTTCTAAGAATGGGGTTGTCGGATGGAAGTGCCTCTTGAACTGAGGTGGTTTATGACTCCATTTCTAGCCTAGTCCTTTTGAGACTGCTGTGGGCCCAGGGATTGAATTTCCATTGATCCGTGAAGCGATAGTCTTCCCCTACCGGAAGCAACTTCTTGTTGTTTTGAAGGACCTGCTTCTTTATATGTTTTGCCTTTATTTCCTCGACCCCTAGATTGACCACCACTTCCATACTTTCCTCTTCCATTTGCATTTTTCCTTGCGATCTGACTGGGTGAAATGTCGTAGTGGCTTATTTGTAGATGGGATTAAAAGCTGGAGAACCATGTACACAGTCTGGGGGATGGCAGCAACAGAGGTTGCCGCGGCAGGGAAGGTTTTCCTACCCTAGAAGGGTCTCCTAGGCTTATTGTCCATAGGTTGAGGTCCTTCTCTGGGGGGGAATTTTCTCTTAGGAAGATATACCCCATTTCTGCATAAGGCTCTTATTCTCTTGAGCCACCCTATCCATTACCTCTTTGACCACCTTTTGGAGACAGAGATCTTTCCCCCAGATGTTCGAGTCAATCAACTTTTTCGGCTCATGCCTAATAGTTGCTGCAGCTGGGACATGCTCTTTGCAGGCTCTTCTGGCTAAAATGGAAGCATGCAGATTCCTGTGGAAGGTAGCCAAATGAAATTTTGCCAGAATGGGGAAGGGGTCAGAGTTTGTATAGTTCCCAATAAACATCTCCAGGTAAGACTGGGGCGAAAACGGGGCAGCCTGTCTTTCTTTGGCCTCCAATTCCGCCTTTAATAAGTATTCTGGAATCCTGGGCAGCCTCTCAATAAACTATTTGCCTCTTATGTCTCTATCCAGTTTTCCAACTGTGATGGTGTGTTAGACATCTTTCCAGCTATCGGAGTCATAAGGGAGGGCTAGAGAGACAGGTTTGCATTCCTCTAGCACTGGCAGGGGCTTACCTTCTATTACTGGCTTCTTCACAGCCATTAAGCTTCTTGAGGCAAAGGGAAGACAGTATCTTCAGGAGCTATAAAGGTGGCCTGCTTCCTGTTGAAATCAGCAGCTTTTAGCTACCTCAACAACAGGGTTTGAGACTTACTGTGGTCAAGGATGATTGTTTCCTTGGGGATCATATCATCCCTCATGGATGCTCCAGTTCAACCTTACAATGCAGTAAGGATAATTATCAATAGAGGGGTAGAATTCTATATCTAGGACCGGTTTAGATCCCATGCCTTCTTCAATGTGAAGGTACCCCTCACTCAGAGGCATATGCTCCACATAAAGCCAAGGGTTTTTTTACCGAGCAGTCTGGGAGACCCGATGCTGGTAGAGCCTTGGACTTTGGTGCCTGCTGAAAGACCTTTATCTTCGCCTCTAAGGACGCTTGCTCTCTATTATGTTCAGCAAGAATGTTTTCCATGAATGCCTTTATGGATGCCATAAACTCAAAGTGACCAGGGAACTAAGGGGCATTCGTAATAGGAAGAGGAGTAAAAGTAGAGGCAGGTGTGGCAGATACAGGAATAGGGGTTTGAGCTGAGGAAGTACCAGGAGCCGTACTTACCTTATTACTATCTTAAGACTCATCTGAGGCTTCCATTGTTAGTAGGATCCTTTCTCTCTGATGTTACAGAAGAGGTTGTTGATATGTTGTCGGTATCCAAGCTCATCACCTGAAGTGCATCCCGAACTTCATGATTTGCTTGATCCAATTGTACCGTCAAAATCTGGTGACCGTACACAGCAGTCACCTCAGCCTTGGGGAAAAGGAGATCCTTTAGTTCCATTGAAGGAAGTTAAGGGGCACCTTCTTGAGAGCTCTTCTGCAAGCCTTTCACCCAATGCCAGATGGTCTTCTGACCCCACACTTTCTCTTCCTGAGAAACATTAATAGCATGGAAAACCATATGAATAAGGTTCCCAGATAGCAAAGGAACCTTTGGAAACATGGCAGGCAGCATGTTTTCTACAGGTCTTGTGGCCACAGGGCAACTTGAACTGTCTGTTGCAGGTAACTGTTGCACACTCTACGTTTCAGCAACCTTAACCGATGAAATAGAAGCAGAAGCAGAAACATCCATAACCTCAAAACACTAAAAAAAACTTGCAAAAACAAGCAGAAAACTCCCAAAGCCATCTATCAAAATGGCGCTGCAAGAATGGAGAACCAGCGAACATGTTTACAGCACATCGGGATTGGAGTTGTAACGGCTCTCTCCCACGTATTCAATCCTATCCCATATTCTTCGATAAAAGGTTAACTCTCTTCGGGGAAGGATAGTTGTGGTTGTTTCAAACACGTCCGTTTCATACACAGTATCTCTCGGGATATTCGCACCACGGGTTAGAACCCTGTGATACCTCTACAGGTAAAATTTTCTGGTATATCCCTCGCAGGAAATATCCCAAGTAGAAAGCTGCCTTTGAGGAACTTTCATCAGGACGACATGGTTCGAGACCAAAAAATCTTGCTTATATTACAATAAAGTAGCTTAAAAATACGAGTATAAAAAAAAGAGGTAGGTTATTTATTGATGTATCATCAATGAATCTTAAATGCATTACTTTACAAAAACTAGCTACGGTTAGAAATATGAGTAAATTAAAGAAAACGGTTTGAATATGCATGATAGAAAACATACCTCTCTACAATAAGGGGTAACTTTAATAAAGTAGAGTACTGTATATTTTGTATATGTACAGCATTGTACTGAGCGTATTGTGTTATGGCAATGTGTTAATTGGTGTTCATGAGCCACATTCAGTATATTATTTCTGGAAAATGTCTTTAAAACTATCCTAAAATGATTCTAAACTGTACGATATGTCAATTCTTGATGTTATTACCCAATTTATATAAAAATAACTCACAAATTAAAGTTCTCTTCCTTAATGGCACATTATTTTATCTTGTTTCTCTTCCTTTTGTTTTTTAGTGTTTTTATAGTTTATGTGTGAAAGATCTCATTTAATGTAACTGTTCTTAAAATATTTTATTTTGATTTTTTATTACTTCTCTTGTATTTTATCTATGTCCTTTCCTCACTGGGCTTTTTTTTTTGTTAGAGCCCTTGAGCTTATAGCATCTTGCTTTTCCAACTACAGTTATAGCTTAGCTTATAATAATAACCCCTGCATTACCTAGCGGACAAACCATCATCTTCGACGAGTCTGAGATGAATCATTTTACTTATATAGTTCATTCCAAGAAAATCAATTGTATTGGCCGACCTACTAAGCAGGAAGAATCAGATTTTGCTAAACGAATGGTCTTCTCATACGTTAATTCACTGAAAGATTTGGAAGCAGCGGGGTTGTCCGATCATAGACGTGTTTGCCACATCACTGAACAAAAAGATTGAAGTTTTTTGTTCACCTGTGCCAGGCCCTTGACTTGGAAGATAAACACTCTGTTGAAAGACTGGTCAAATCTGGATCTTTATGCATTCCCTCCATTTGCGATCGTCCAGCAGGTACTAACCAAGCTCAGTAGCTCTATAAACAGCAAGATGATGCGAAAAGCTCCTTTCTAGTCACAAAGGGAATTGTTCACAGATCTGTGGCTCATGCTGTTGTAACATCTCAAAAAGTTGCTGTCTAAAGTCAATCTGCCCAAAAAGCCAATTTCAAAGGTGATACACATCAAAACCCATCCATGCTACATGTGACCCTTGTATTCTCAGAAATAAAGGATTTTCAAATCCCTCTAGACTGTCTATTAAAGGTTCTAAAAGACGGTCTATCAATAACATATATCAAACGCAAAGGGAGGTTTATTTTGATTGGTGCAAAGTTAGGAATCTGTCCACGATTACGACTAGCTTAGAACATAATGTTAATTTACTTTGGCTTCTTTTTTTACAAGAATCTTTCTATTTCAGCCATAAAGTTATATAGATTCCTAATTAATTCTATACTGAAGCATTTGGGATTAAATCCGCCTGTTTCAGGTATTATACTGGATGTATTCAGATTGTTTAGTATTGAAAGATCTCCAGTAGTATCCAATTTATGAAATTTGGATGTGGTCTTACAGTAGAGTATATAAAAAGGACAAAAGTTGAACCATTAGAAAACCTACCTCTTACGAATATCTCAACCAAAATACTCTTCCTCTTGGCATTAGCCTCAGCTAAATGCAGGTGAATTACAAGCATTGTTTGTCATGGTAAGCTCTGGGGAATGTAATACGACTTTGTTTCTTCTTACCTTCCATCAGGACCAAAAATAGTTCTAAGGCTAAGAGTCTGCCTCAATTCTGTCACATTCCTTCACTAAACATGGACAGGAGAAGTTCAATAAAAAATAACATACTTTCCGTATCATAAGATGCTACAAGTGGTATATCTAGTTAAGTGATTTTTTGGAGAAAAAAAATGAGGATTTTATAACCTATCATAACAGTAATTCCTTGTCAGACACCTGTTATCTCAATTTTATTACATATTCATATAATTCATATAAGAAAAAAAGACATCGGCAAGTCCGACTTTAACTAAAAAGTGACCGTCTCTAGGCTAGGCTAACCGAAACTGACACGCACTCACAAAAAACACAAATTACAAAAAGGCAATGTAAATGCAAACTTAAAATAGAGCCCAAAGCATCACAATGCTAAAAAACTACTAACTAACGTGAATCTTACACAATAAAACAAGTAAACACGAAAATATGGACGATCAGGTACGAAACCTGACGCCCAAGTTAGCTGGACTCGAAGCGCTCAGGCTTCCTCAATCGTAAAAGCTAAATAATTTTGCCCGTGGGAATCCAAATCATTTACAGTTAAATCAAATTGCAAAGAGGGGTAGGTACTTAACTTATACAAAGAAGAAGAAGCCATCATACGAAGAAAATCTTCAAAATAAGCTTATAAAGAGCGCAAAACAAAAAATAGAACAGTAGCGTGAAGCTGAGAACAAAGGAATGAAGCGCCAGAGACATATGGGAGCACCGAGAGGTGATAGGATTTGTAACGGCTCCTCACTTATCCTTCCCCTTAGTGGATTAGACTAGGTAAAGTCTATTGGGGATGCAGATATCTATGGTTATCTTAGGATACGTTCCTGACTATATACACGATATCTACGGATAGTCGTTCCGGGGGTTGGAACCCCGTGGTACCTGACGGTAATTCTCTTGTAATATCAATCATAGAAATATTAATGGATTTTGAAGCAAAGTGAAAAACCTATTTTTGGGTGAGATGGCCCTATCGTCCTGATGGAAGCTTCCTATAGACAGCTTCCAAGGGATATTTGGCTACAGTGATACTCCCAGAGAATTGACCATAGGTCTCCAGAATTCTAACTCATGGCGCGAGTGTCCTTATAATTTCTCTTAAGGATATCGCATACTGTCAGGGGACGTATATCTTGATACGACACATAGCAATCTTCACCCCGAATAGCGTTTTCGCTTCGAGGGGGAAGAGTGGCGAAATTGAAGGGGAGCCGTTATCAAGGTGCTACAGATATAGTAGTTTTGGGAGGGATTATTACCTAAGCCTTTTCTTAGAAAAGGAGGGTGGGTCCATCAGAATGACACGGCCATCTCACCCAAAAATATATTTTTCGCTTTGCTTCAAAATCCGTTTTTTGGGCCCAAGCCATGTCGTACTGATGGAAGTTTACCAGAGAAATACTTAAAAGTATTGTATCTGTGGGTTTGTATAAGTGCCTCACCCTTGGGTCAGCTTTTATATGGTCATCCATACCACAGAGAGATATGACGATACCGTTATACGTCATCACCGCTAATCATGGAACAATGTTAAGGCTTCCTGCCCCCTGCAGGGAAGTGTCTTGCTAGACAATAAAAGCTCAAGGTTTGTATACGTGTAGGAACAAATATAAGTATCAAACAGATCTATTTGTTCATATACATCAGTACAATAAGTATGAGTTTTACGTAAGAAAATAAGTAAAAGAACTCTGGCTACGTTTTATTTTTGCTACTAGTGGGGGGAAATAAGATGCAATTACACTTTTAGTCATTAAAGTTAAATGAGTAAATGGAATAACATGTGTAAGTTTAACATAAAAGTGAATAATACATTCAACATATACAGACAATGTTTTTCTACCTGAAAGGGAAGAAAAGGGTTAATGCCACTCACAACAGATGAGAAAATTATCGAGATTATTTTTTACTGTAAATGGTGGATACTATCAACACTGTGTACAATGTACACATGGCACAAGTGTCCTTTGTATAATTCTGCACCTGAAAAATGAACAGTCCTTGTGTCACCAGGGTGACACTCACATAAAAGGATATTGCACTAAAAGGTGTCAACATCTTTTCACCCAAATTGTGAGTCCCAATAAATTCACTGTTCATCGAAGCACTAGATGACATGTTTCACCACACTACCTGCCACTACTACATAATGTTTGATTTCGTGCACTTGCTTCGCATGATGTTTGTAAAACACTCTGGAGGGCTTCCAACCAGTGTATGAGCGAAGACGCTCAAAGTCCATATACTGAAAAAAGTTCAGTGATGAAGCAATTTTTCTCGGATCATGACCTGCGGGTGTACTATCAGGATCTGCTCTGCGAATGAAGTAGGTGAGCTTTGTCCTCAGTTGTTTTAGGGATAAGTTCGATCCTGAGGTTTCGCCTTTGAAGAGCTGTCCTCCCATGAAGTCTGAAGTTCTTCGAAGATAGACCTTTAGACATTCTACTGGACATAAAGAGACATCTTCCTTCAGAGGGCAGATTCTCCAGGGACCTCACCTTTTGGTGGGTAGCTTGTTTTTGCCAAGAAAGGTAGGATCAGGAAAGAGATTCAGTTCTCCCGCTTCTGTGAACTGAATATGGCCCTTGTCTCTTGATAGGGCTACTATTTCACAAACTCTAGCCCCTGAGGCTATAGCAAACAGGAAAATCACTTTTTGGGTTAGATTCTTAAGAGAACAATCTTCATTGTTCAAGGCTGAAGCCTAGTGCAAGACTTTGTCCAGAGACCATAAAATGGCCTTCGGAGGGGGCGGCATGTTTAAGTCTCGCGCATGTCTTCAGGATCTTGGTAAAGGTTTCGTTCGCCAGGTCCAACTGGAAGGCGTATAGAAGAGGTCTAGTCAAGGCTGACTTACACGTAGTTATCGTGTTGGCAGCCAAGCCTTGTTCATGAAGGTGGATGAAGAATGACAGGCAGAAGTCTATTGAGATTTCTTTTGGCCTTTTTGCTTTAACGAAAGCAACCCACTTTTTCCAAGACGATTCGTATTGTCTTCTGGTTGACTTTGACTTGTATTCTTCTAAGAAGTCTATACTGCCTTTTGAAATCCCAAATCTTTTCTTTATTGTCAGGGCAAGAAAATCATGAGATGAAGGTTTTGGGTTCTCTGTGATGAAGCGAAGACAGTCGACTTCTGAACCAGTTGAGATAGAGCTGGGTTCGGTAGAGGGACCAGCCTCAGTTTCAGTTTCATCACCAGAGGGAACCAGTTGCTCTTGGGCCACTTGGGGGCCACTAGTTCTGCAGCTCCCTTGAAGGATCTCAGCTTGTTTAGGACCTTCAGCAGGAGATTGGTTGGAGGGAACAGGTAGATCCGGGTCCATTTGTTCCAATCAAGGGACATGGCATCCGTCGACTCTGCTAGAGGGTCCTCGTATGGGGCTACATATCGAGGTAGTTTCTTGTTGTTGCTCGTCGCGAAGAGGTCGATCTGCAGCTCCGCGACTTTTTACAAGATGAAGGAGAATGAGTCTGCGACTAGGGACTAATCTGACTCTATCGGCTTTAGCCTGGATAGAGGGTCCGCTGTCACATTGCAGAACCCTTGTAGGTGAACTGCTGATAAGCGCAATCTCTTCTTTTTTGCTAAACGAAAGATGGCAAACATCACATGATTGATGTGGGGCGATCTCGAGCCTTGTTGGTTCAGACATTTCACTATCACTTTGCTGTCCAAGACCAGCTCGATGTGGGCTGATCTGTGAGGGGATAGTTTCTTCAGGGTCAAGAGGACTGCCATGGCCTCCAGAATATTAATATGAAAGGTCTTGAACAGGGATGACCAAGTCCCTTGGGCTTTCCTTTGATGGGAGTGACCTTCCCATCCTTCTGTCGAGGCATCCGTGTGGATGGTCACTGATGGGGGAGGTGGTTGTTAAGGGAACAGTCCTCGTTAGGCTCTTGACCTTCGACCACGGCTTGAGAAGTGATCGTAGTAAGGTCGGTACCGATCTTTGTAGATCTCTTCGAGCGTTAGATGCGTATCTTCTCCAGACTCCTGACGCATCTTTCAGCTGTGCTCTTACCACTGGGTCTGTTACTGCTGCAAACTGGAGAGAGCCCAGTACTCTTTCCTGTTGGCGTCTTGAGATGCTGTCGGATTTCAGTAGTCTCTCTCCTCTTCCTTGGTGGAATGGAGAGGCGGTGTGACTTCAAGTTCCAATGGATTCCCAGCCATTGAAACTCCCGAGCTGGAGAGAGTCGAGGCTTCTTGAAATTGATCTTGAATCCCAGATGTTCCAGGAACTGGATCACTTTCTTGAATGCTTGCAGACAAGCAGTCTTGGATGCTGCCCACACCAGCCAGTCGTCCAGGTACACTGCTACCTGAACGCCTTCTCGGCGTAGTTGTTGTACCACTGCGTCCGCTAGTTTCGTGAAGATCCTTGGGGCTATGTTTAGTCCGAAAGGCATGGCTCTGAAGACATACTTTGTCTTCTGTAACTTGAATCCTAGGTAGGAGGGGAGGGGGCAGCGTAAGCATCTTCCAGGTCTATTGAGACTGTGCACGCCCCTTTCGGTAACAGGGACCTTATGTGTTGAAGGGTTAACATCCTGAACTTGTTGTTCTCAATGAACTTGTTGAGTGGCGACAAGTCCAGAATGACTCTGAGTTTGTCCGAGTCCTTCTTGGGAACATAAAACAGCCATTCCCGGAATTTGATGGACTTTGCTTTCCTTATAATGTTTTTGCTCAAGAGTTCTAAGGTATATTCTTCCAATAAGGGGGTGGAGTGTTGGAAGAATTGAGGAAATGAAGGTGGAGACGTATTCCATTTCCATCCTAGTCCATTTTTTATTAGGCTGTGGGCCCAGGGATCGAAGGTCCAACGATCTCGAAAGTGTTGGAGTCTCCCTTCTACCTGAAGCATCTCATTACTTAGGTGGTCCGGAGGGTTTACCACCTTGACCGGGTCCTCCCCTGCCTCGGGAGGGGGGTCTTGAGGAGTCTCGTTGCGAACCTCTTCCTTTCGGACGAAAGGCAGTAGTTTGCCTCTCAAACCCTGGGAGCAACCAGCGGTTGAGGCACCACTTGGAAGGTGGTCTGTGGTTGAGCAACCACTTGGGGCATCACGGTCATGGTAACCATAGGATGTTGCTGATGAGGCTGAGTAGGTAGTCTTGGCTTCTTTGACTTCCGCTTTGGTTGGGGACCCGCATCAGGGGAAGACTCTCTTTGAAGAGATGCCCCACTTCTGGAGAAGGTTCCTATTCTCCATGGCGGCTTTCTCGACTACCTCTTTGACCGCTTCTTTCGGGAAGAGGTCCTTACCCCAGATCTTGGAAGAAATCAACTTCCTGGGTTCGTGTTTCACTGTCGCGGCAGCAAACACGAACTCCCTACAGGTTCACCTAGCCTTCATGAAGGTGTACAGGTCCTTTACTAAGGTGGCCATATGCATCTTGGCCAGGACCGTGAGCATGTCTGGGGTGCTGTTGTGGCCTGCAAACATCTCTATGCAATTCTGGAAGGAGAGGGAGGCGGCAAGCCTCTCTTTTGTCTCTTGCTCCCTATGCAAGAGAAAGTCCGACAGCTTAGGGAGGTTCTCGCTGAACTGCTGTCCCGCGATATTGGCATCTAGCTTCCCTACTGAGAAGGTTAGGTGGACCTCCTTCCATTCCTTCTCATCCGTGGGCAGGGCTAGCGACAGAGGCCTACACTCCTCTAGTGTAGGGCATGGTTTGCCTGCCTCAACTGCCTTGGCAACAGACTGGAACGCCTTCGATGTAAAGGAGAAGGCTCTTAAAGCAAGAGCAAGAAAGGTAAGGTGTTTCTTGCTCAATGCAGAAACTCGTGAGTTGGTGTAACCCGCCTTCTTCAGGCTGCTCGTCAAGAGAGCCTGTGCCTTGTCGTGGTCGAAACCTCCTTCGGGTCCGTCTCCTCTTTAGACACTGGCTCGTGCTTCAGTCGAATGAAGCAGTCAGGGTAAGCGTTAAAGCTCGGACAGAACTGGATGTCATCCAAGGGGACGGCTCCCATCTTCTCCGAGATGTAGAGCTTGCCGTTGGTTATAGGCATATACTCCGTATACCTCCAGGGATTGGTTTCGGAGCAGGGTGGCAGGTCTTGAACTCTGGGTCGCTTGTAAGAACCTCGGGAGGCAGTGGTCCGAGTCGATTCACGGAGCTCATTTGTGATCTTCGCTTTCCGTGCTTTGCTCTCCTTGCGAAGATTCTCCATCAGGGTGGTAATATGGGCCAAAACTGCTTGACCTATGGCGTCCAATGGAGGGGTAGGAGCCGAAGACGTAGATGGTATCGGCTCTGGTGCCGGTAAGGGCGGAAGGGACTCCTCTGCTTCTGACGAATCAACGTCTTCTCCTCAGGGAGGTAGAGTAGACTCTTCCTCTGGATCGTCCCTAAGGAGATCCTTCTCTGTGTCCGTGGACACGTAAGACATCCTTTCCTCCTGGTGGATGTCCATGCCTTGCATCGCCTCACTGACGTCCGCCTCAACTGCGATCTGGACGCAGGGAGCCCCGGGTCGTGTCTGGGGCACGACAGTTTCATTACCCGCTTTGGGAAACAGCAAGCCACGCATCCTGTCGTTTGCAAGGTACGGTCCAAGAGAGTTCTTCTGGAACCCTGATACCCATTTGCGCAGCTTCTCGCGTGCTGCATCCCTCGACTCCGTTGACTTGGGGTCGCCGAAACCCTCGGCCATCATGGCCGAGCAGACGTTGCAGTTCTGGGGGTCCTAATACTGCAAGGTTTCAGTGGTAATAGCGCAGGCGGCATGAGACCTGCACATAGTGTCATCACAAAAGTTTCTACTCTTGTGGTTACAGTAGATCACCTCACACTACATTTTTGGCTCCTCCTGTAAAGAAAGGAAAAGGAAATGAGTATGCGGTTATTTATCACACTTGATAAATAAGTTACATGCAATAAATGTTTTGGTAACTTAACCATTATAGCTTAGGATAATAAGCTAGAAAGGAAATAGGAAACACACATACTTGTGTCTCCTGTCCAGCCAATTGCTGTGACCTCCCCCAATATTAATATTAGAATTTCCTATTAAAGGAAAATCAAAAGAGAAGGGTTCTAACCTCTAGTGTTAGATTAGTGCATACTAGCACTGGCCCTTTCAGAAAGTATTAATATTGTAGGGTAAATTATGAACTGATGACTTTCATCAGTGTATTGAAGGAATACTTCACTTCAATGTAAATTTGGTCTCAACAATAGACTGTGAAAGGATACATAGGGTATGTTGGAAATATAAACTACTGTATAATATATACTATAGTTTTCTGCCTGAAGTATGTACTATACTGCAGAAATACTGGCTTCTACATAAGCATATACTGTAGTTCAGCCGGCATATTATTATTATTATCATTATTATTATTACTAGCCAAGCTACAACCCTATTTGGAAAAGCAAGATGTTATAAGCCCAAGGGCTCCAATAGGGAAAAATAGCCCAGTGAGGAAAGGAAATAAGGAAATAAATAAATGATGTGAACAAACTAACAATAAATCATTCAAAAAACAGTAACAACAACTAGATGTCATATATAAACTATTACCAACGTCAAAAACAGATATGTCATATATAAACTCATGTCAGCCTAGTCAACATAAAAACATTTGCTCCAACTTAGAACTTTTGAAGGTCTACTGATTCAACTACCCGATTAGGAAGATCATTCCACAACTTGGTAACAGCAGGAATAAAACTTCTAGAATACTGTGAAGTATTGAGCCTCATGATGGAGAAGGCCTGGCTATTAGAATTAACTGCCTGCCTAGTATTACAAACAGGATGGAATTGTCCAGGGAGATCTGAATGCAAAGGATGGTCAGAGTTATGAAAAATCTTCTGCAACATGCATAATGAACTAATTGAACGACGGTACCAAAGATTAATATCTAGATCAGGAATAAGAAATTTAATAGACTGTAAGTTTCTGTCCAACAAATCAAGATGAGAATCAGCAGCTGAAGACCAAACAGGAGAATAATACTCAAAAAAAGGTAGAATGAAAGAATTAAAACACTTCTTCAGAATTTTTTGTGCAACTGAAGAAGACAGACCTAATGTGTTTCTCAAAAGTAAATTTGCTGTCGAGAATCACACCTAAAATTTTAAAAGATTCATACAAATTTAAAGAAACATTATCAATACTGAGATCCGGATGTTGAGGAGCCACCGTCCTAGACCTACTTACAATCATACTTTGAATTTTGTTAGGATTCAACTTCATACCCCATGCACTAATTTTAGATAAATCTCGATTAAGGGATTCACCAACCCTAGATCTACATTCAGGGGATGGAATTGATGCAAAGAGAGTAGCATCATCTGCATATGCAACAAGCTTGTTTAACTGGGCCAAACCATATGTCATGTGTATATAGTATGAAAAGTAATGGGCCAAGAACACTACCCTGTGGAACACCGGATATCACATTCCCATACTCACTATGGTGTCCATCAACAACAACTCTTTGAGATCTATTACTTAAAAAATCAATAATAATGCTAAGAAACGACCCACCCACTCCCACCTGTTTGAGTTTGAAAACAAGGGCCTCACGATTAACACGGTCAAAGGCAGCACTAAAATAAGGGCCAATCATATGAACTTCCTGACCACAATCAAGGGATTTCTGTACACAGTTGGAGATTGTAAGAAGGGCATCACATGCTCCAAGGCCTTTACGAAAACCAAATTGCAAACTAGGGAATAGATGATACCTTCAGCACACCTATTAAGAAGTTTTGCCAGAAGACGTTCAAAAACTTTGGATATGGGAGTTATGGATATTGGGCGGTAATCAGTGGGACTTGAGCTACCACAAACACATTTACATAGAGGAGTAACATTACCAATTTTCCAACAAGTGCTAAAACCTCCTCTTCTTGCTAACTTGCGCAAAATAACAGATAACTTAGGAGGTAAGAAATCTGCGGTCTTTATAAAAAACAAAGGAAAAATACCATTTGGGTCTACACCTCCATAAGCAGGCTAGGCTAGTACCTGGCGGCACAGGTCCAGCCGGCAGTGGGTTAATACCTGACGGCACTAGCCGACAGAGAGAGAGAAAGTATGGAGTGGAGGGCTACCTTATTAATGTTGTTTTCAATACAATAAATAAGGGTGTAGGTATTATTGTACCCACTGCCTTCCTCCAGAATGAGGGTTCAAATGGAAGGGGGGGAACGAATCATTCTAGCTTCCATCAAGCCACAAGATCTGTTGCCGGCTACTGCCGGTTTCAGGGATGTGGATGGCAGTCCAAGGGAGGACTTAAGAACACTCTAAGACATAAGGATCTCCCACCGGCAGCTGTCATGGCCGGCACAATCCTTCCCGGAGCCTTGCGTCAGTAGGGGAATGTCGGAGCGGCTATCAAGCCGCCTTTGTAGGATCCCGACCGGCGCCACGTTCTACCTGGCACACGGGGAGATTGTATGACATCGGCCAGAGACATGCGATGGCTAGGCTATTGCTAAAGGACAGAGGGGCAGGGAAAGGGTCTTGTATATTGTGTCGGGAGAAGGCGGCAGGATTGCCGCCATCCCCAAACACAGTTAGAAACTAGATCAATATCGACGACATTCTGGACAGCAGAAGAATATCAATTCTTCAGCC
Source organism: Palaemon carinicauda (assembly GCF_036898095.1). NCBI lineage: Eukaryota > Metazoa > Arthropoda > Malacostraca > Decapoda > Palaemonidae > Palaemon > Palaemon carinicauda. The sequence goes on along the minus strand of NC_090725.1, from coordinate 204,968,414 downwards.
TAGGGTCTGCCGAAACAAGACTTGTCTTCTAGACCGCAAGGGAGAAGGTGGCGGCATCGTACTACCACCTCAGATGCAGACTAGGGAAGCTAGGCCTCCTATGTCAACAACTGTAAGCAGGCAGGGGAGTGACTACTCACCGGGCAGCCCAGATGTCGGCATAAAGACTGAATACTCTGAGTTACTGTCGAAAACCCAAGCAGGGTTACTCACCGGCAAGGGGGGAAAGACAGAAAACACTAGCCTAGTCAAGCCAGAGTGTACTACTCTATGGCAAGAACAAGATAGGGTTGTTGCCCATGGCGGCACTCGGAGGGAAGGAAGGTTTACCCTTGAATCTCAGAAGGAGACGAGTATCGAATTATATATTTAATTCTAGGAGATATACTATCTCCTGTTGAATTGATAAAACGATACACGAGGGTAAACGGGGGTAATGTATGAAAGCATACAAAAGCGCATAGGCTAGGTTAGCCTAGCTCAGGGCGAGATCTCGGCTACCTATATCACCGAGACTCTATTGTACACGATCGACACATTTAGGATGAGGAAAATTATTTACATGATCATATCTTCACGAGTATAATTTTTGCCTAAATAGCTATAATTCATTAAAGCTAAATACCGGGAATGTCGTTCTGCTGACTAAATAAAGCATGCATGACGAACGACAGCGTCCCAAAATGGCGCTTCTGGTGACCGGCTCTGCTCCAATGAACACATCAAATTATGCTAATTTCACTGTGAGACGGGAGCTAAAAATTATACAAAGTAAAGATTAAATACTCAACTTTCCATAGGCAAAAGATGCTGGAGAATCCATAGTAAATTCCTCAAAATAAGCGATCTAGAATACTAGACAAGCAGGGAGAACACCGTGCCAAATCGCTACCAAAATAGGAATGAGCGCCATCTTGGAGCCCTGTAATAGTAGGGGAGGAAGGGTAACCTTGATAATGGCTCCCCTTCAATTTCGCCACTCTTCCCCCTCGAAGCGAAAACGCTATTCGGGGTGAAGATTGTTGTGTGTCGTATCAAGATATACGTCCCCTGACATTATGCGATATCCTCAAGAGAAATTTTAAGGATACTCGCGCCATGAGTTAGAATTCTGGAGACCTATGGTCAATTCTCTGGGAGTATCACTGTAGCCAAATATCCCTTAGAAAGCTGTCTATAGGAAGCTACCATTAGGACGACATGGCTTGAGCCCAAAAATACAGTAGGATGCAGCCGAAGGGAACTTCCATCAGGAAGACATGGCTATCTCACCCAAAAACAGATTTTTCTTGCGTCAAAATCCCTTTTTAAGTGCTTGTTCACATAAAAAGTGTTGCCAAATGTTCTTGAAAATATTTTCATTGAGAAATAAAATTTCAGTAATATTTATCAAGTTCCTCGTGTATAAATTTTCACACAAAATTAATTATTTATCAAAGAAGTCTCTAAAATTCCTCTAGGTGGAATACTTTTGCTACAATGTGTGACTTTAGGCTTAGTTAGTTTACAGACAACTTGGTAACACTGCACTCAACTTGCAGTGAGATGTTTTTTCCAGCTTGAATAACAGTAGTTGGTAGTTTGCATGTACAGTAGATGGCGTTGGCGAGAGTAATCAGCTATTCACCAAAACAAAAACTAATATTTCGTTACCTTTATTAATTAAAGAGAGCACATTCAAAATAAATTCATCTATTAAATATGAACGCTAATTGTAGGCTTATATTTTATGTCTACTGAGTATTTGTGTCTCATTACTAGGGTGTTTGAGGGTTGTCAAATTCTCCTATGCAACTTTATCTTAGTGTTAAGATGCAGGGTGATTTTGGGGGGCATTTTTCTGGAAGGAAAAAAAGAGCTACGTCCTGTAACACAGGAAATATGGTAGTTTTCCTTGACCAGTTAAAAATTTGGCCTTAAACGAGCCCATGGAATTAAATGAAAAAATTATAAAATGCTTGAAAAACAGTACATGATATTAGGAGTCCAGCTACTGCCCTTAACTTTTGTTGAAATCTTTCTTTGGAAAATTTTAGCTAAAGCACAATGGCATAACGAGTTGGGTTTTGCTGAACATTATCTTACAGAGGTATGGTTTGCTTATGAAAGCCACTGGCCTTTACTCCCAATAGTGACAGCTGAAGACATGGTCTAAGTGATTTCGAGTTCATCTAATTTATTACACTCTCATCAAGGAATATTGGGTTGTATTTAATATTCAATTTAAAATAATCAAAATTATCATAGATCAAAAGTAACATTCAGAGATTGACTAAAGTACAGACTTATAAAAATCTTTAGTAGATAATCTGGAGTTCTGAATTTCTTTTCATTAGTAATCTTGACCAGGTTAGTACAACAGTCCTTAAACTTATTGCATTACTACTTGTACTGTACTTAAACTTATCCCTCTTTCCTTCAACAGTATGAGCATTAGGAGAGGTTCACAGAAATAAACAGAATTTTTTAAATAAAATTTCTCATTTCTGATGTTCATATACAGTAGATTCCTATCCTCCTCCCCAATGGCTCATGGTGTCAAGAGGAATGGATAATTTCAACTTTGAAATTGAGGAGACAAGGAATATCTGGCTCGACAGTTCTGGGTTTCTTAATACTTACCGCTTTGTAAAGGGCAAGTATTCATAGAAGTTAAGAAAATGGGATAATTTTCTGGAGAAGAAAAAATATGAACATGGAGATGAGTATCAAAATAGGAAGTTTTACCATTAAAATTCTGTTATTTGCAATTAAGAAATTATCATTAGAGTTTAAAGATGAAAAATTGTCCAGGCATATTTGACTTACTTCAACATCATCCTCGCCATCTTCTGTTACCAATTCTCTTTCCAATCCTTCCTCCTGACACAGATTAAGAAACTTATCAATAACAGCTTGAAGTTTAGGTGCCATGTGCAGTAAATGCTTCTGCAATTCATATTTAGCTGCAACCTTTGCAAGCGTCTCATTGTTAACATAGTACGACCTGAAAAATAATATTCTTGTTAAACCTTTTAAAATAAGTTGCTCTGTCCCATGGGAATACTGCCAATGACATGTCTTAACAAGTGTATTACACGTTACTGTATTTGAGATTACCTTGAAAAAATTGTTCACCTACATGTTATCACCTATGCTATGGCTTTTTGACAGCAAAAAGGCTCTCAAACTGGAATGAAGCCTTTTTCCCATTTGACTGAATGTCTCTCCATACTACTCATAAAATGTTTACTTCAAACTTCTTATTTCAACAGCCTTTTCCCAACTTCCAGTCTAACCTCTTTCACTAATTTCAAGTAATAATTTCATATATATGGAACATATTTACACATTTATTAAAAATGTGGGAAAAGCGATCATTGTTGGGAAGGGATTTGCATTCAAAGTTTATTTTGAAATTGTAGGTGTCAGACAATAACTCTTATTTCATATATATATATATATATATATATATATATATATATATATATATATATATATATATATATATATATAAATATACATATTCATAATGAATGACTTAACCACGTAATTGAGTATTTTATGTGATGGTGACAAGACGAGAAATATTTCGTAAATAGATGAGTTAGTACATGTATGTAATCGATTTATTCGTAAATTTTATTCATTAATAGGAAATAGAGACAAATGGTTCTAGATGTAATTGTGAAAGAATAGATTAAATCACATAGAGATATGAGAGTGAACGAAAGTAGGTAGGTGTTGTTATGAAACTGTAGCCAAAACATCCACTTATTCTAGAATATTCGTATCGCTCATAATGACTCATTGGAATGCAAACCAGGAGGCCGAGAAACAAAGGAATTGTCACATGATCCAGGAGAAGCTTGACACGCCCCGATCAGCCTACAAAAACCCCAGCGAACAGGTAGCCAGCCCTGGTCTGCTTAGCTTTTATACCAAACGGCCCGACTGAGCGAATGCCACATTTCCACATCTGAAATTTTCAGCAGAGTTACAGAAATGTTCAGTGCTCTGACTGTGGACTTTCCGACCAAGTGTTAACGAGTTTGAATTTCGAATTTGGAATGCACCTTTAATACACCTTTTTTGTGTTATTGAGATGAAATAAAAGACACTTAACAGTGAGTTTGACAAAAGCTGTAGGCTACCATCGTGTGTTTGCGATGGCAGCCAGGGGCTCGTTCCCCTTCATCCTTTCCGACTCCCCTCGGGATAAAGTGGAGAAGGGAAGGATAAATAAGCCAAGACTTCTCACCTTGCGGAGTCAAAGGAAGAAGCCAACCTCGTCCACGCAACCAGACATGGAACTACCAAAGGACAACCAAGAAGAGAAGGAGCAGCACATTAACAACAATGAAGAAGCAGCAGAAGGAGAAGACAGCCAGGAAACCCCACTCATCCTACCTAGCAAACAACCAATAGCACGTCAACCCAGCCAACCAGATTCAGGCTCACTCCTAGCCCCGACACGACCTCCTATGCTGCCATAGCAACCATGGAGGCAAAGAATCATCACCTGAACATGATAATTTGACCAAATTGCAGATGACAACTTGTCATCTCCGCCCAGGACAAAGAAACCAAGTACTTTCTGGTGCAGCAAGAGAACGCCCTACACCTCAACACAGCTGACAAGCCGACAACCATCATCATAATCTACGTCCTCGACCTTCCACTTGAACCTGTGCTCAACCACCATTCCATTCTCTCAGCCAGGAGATGTGAGAGGAAATATGGAAGGAGATCCCACAAGTTGGAGGCAGTCATCAAGAGACAACGACCTCTACAGTTCTCCTTCGGCTACTATGGAACCTTTTACATGGAGGAGTACATCCCAGAGTCCCTCAGATGCTTCAGGTGTCAGAAATTTGCACACCACAGGAGCCGCTGCACAGGTCCGGAGGTCTGTGCAGTTTGCAGCAGCAGACAGCAACCTACAGCCCACTGCATCACAAGGTTTAAGACAGGACAGCACACCATTGCCAAGTGCCCCAACTGTCGAGGACCTCACCATGCTTAGCAGAAGAGATGCCCAGCAAGACTTCAGCACATCGCCGACCTCCAGGGAGCAGATCACCATTACAATCTAAGGCCACATCAAACATACCAACCTCCTACCAACCACACCACTCCTCAAACCAACTGCACCTCCTGACCCAATCCTAATCCCTCCAGACATTAAATTTCTAAACTATCCTCTCCTAGAACCCAAACCTCAACGCCCTCAAAGACATCCTCCAAAGTGACAACGATCGCCCTCCAACACCTTCAACTCTTCTTCCATCCCTTCCACTTCCTCCCAGCAAACCCTACCACAACCATCCTCATCCTCCTCCGTACCAGAAACCCACACACCCATCACCACCAATTCCTTCTTGAGTGACTTTCCCAGCCTCCCTAGTCCTGCTGTCAGAAGCCATCCAAGCGCCTCACACCCCTCCACTCCCTTAATACCACCCTCCACTGATTGAAACAATTATGACCCCATCCCTTGCCCCATGGGGACATTCATAGCCGCCATTTTGAACATCCTTTGTAACTTTTTAAAGTCACACAAAATTAAGTACTCACAGAAAGTACAAACCCTAGCCCTTTCATAGTCCCTCCAGTGAACAATCCTAACGCAAACACACACAACAACAAGGAAATTCTCAACAACACTACAGTGAAATTACTTAAGACACAAGTTCGCCTTCCTACAATCCCAAACCTCAGTGCAAAATCCAGACATTATTGTACTGCAAGAAACTACGTTAAAAGAGAATACATCATTCTCATTTTCAGGATACAAAGTGTACACCACATATCTAACACCAACAATGAGAGGATTAACTACTTTCATCAAGAATAGCATTCCCTCAAAGAGAGTACAAAGCATTGACTGTGGGACAGAGGCAGAGATACTCAGTGTTCAGGTGTCTCTGCTAGCCACAACCCTCACAGTCCATAATGTCTACAAATTTCCAACCAAAAGCATCAATGCAGAGGGACTCTTTCCTGCCGCCTCTGAGGATGACACGATCATTACAGACGATTTCAATGCCCACCACCCATTTCTGAAAACATCGACAACAAACCAGACATGCAGATACTTGCAAGCCCTACAGCAGGAATATCCGAACGTAACATTGCTTAACAATGTCAGAAGCAACCCACCTAAGGGCCGGTCATTTAGACCTCACCTTCCTGTTAAGCACCATCCGAAGGGGTGCTAAATGGTGACTGCATTCTGTGCTAACAGTCATCACTTTGCCTTAGAAATTGACCTTAAATTAGAGAAATACCCTTCTCCTCCTCCCGCCCACCCCCACCCCCCAAAAAAAGGTGGAATCCAGACCTTGCCAACTGGGCAAGATTCGAGAAATCTATGACAGAATGGGCTCGTGGATATATAAAGATCCCTCACAATGACATCTCCATCTTATCACTGGACTTCAACAAACAACTAGACGCTGCCGCCAGTACATCCATGCCTCAGAAAAAGTATTCAGGAACAAAGCATGTGGATGCCTGGTACTACAACAGCCACATCAAGGAAACGAATGCAAGAATCAACCGAACCAGAAAGCTCTTCAGATGGCACATAACCGATGAACTTCATGACCTACTTGTTGAAATCACCAAACATTCCTTACAGGTAACACTGGAAGTGAAAATAGACAAATAGTACTCATGGTGCCACGGAATCAACGACACATCGCTAGCAAAGACATGGGGCTGGTTCAACAAGATCTCTGGGAAATACAGCACACACAGTCACCCACCCAGACCCATTAACAGAGGCAAATAGAATTGCAAACAACTTAGCTGACCGAGCCAAAAGCATAAATCTTCCTCTGCAGGAGACATTTCATTGGCAGGCTTTTCTCGGACAAATATTTTTCGACTGCCGGACCAAAACACAGATTAACCCATTCTGTAAAGAAATGCTGCGTAACCCAAGTCTTAGCATTAGCACGCCACATCACTTGCAGTTTTTCTTAAAAAATCCTATGGCTCTTGAGAGCACGTGGGTTTTCTGAGGGGTACAACAGCAGTGGCTTGACCTTACAGTCACCACTGGCATTGGCACACAAGGCTAGAGTTACCAGTCCTTCATGGATTTATGGCCCTGTAGTCTCTTCCCCTCTGCCGTAATGAATATCCTGGGCATCTTCTTCTAGAAAAGGCCAGTTTCATCAAAGTTGAAGACTTGTTGGGGGATGTAGCCATGTTGGGCGATAACCGAGGCAAAGGTTGTGATGAAGTCCGCCTCAGCTTTCGTGTCAAAACTTGCTGCTTCCCCATGTCTCACAACTGAGTGTATCACAGTCTGTTTTTTAAAGTTATCAAAGCCGCCACAACTGGCTTTGAACGTTTCCACTGGCATCGAAGTCTCCCCTCTCTCGGCTGCTTGCTTCCCTTTCAAGTCATCGTAGATTCTGCTGGCCTTTTCAGATATGATAGTCTCGGTCATGCTATCGCTCGCTAACTGTTTCTCCTTTATCCATATTAAAAGAAGCCTCTCCATCTCGTCATGGATATCACTGTGCAGCTTGGAAAGGATGGTTACTCCTTTGGAAGACTTGGTGCTCTTTATAGCACCCTTCGGCTTGAGGATGGTACATTTTGTTGATGTACTCCTCTCATAATGGCTAGCCAGCTCAGTTACTCTTACACCACTCATATTTTGATTATTTCATGCTTTATCTCCAATGTCATCATACACTTTTTCTTTTCACTACCCTTGTTTGCACTCGCTTGCTTTGGACCCATTGCTTATTCACTGAATTCTGCACTGATTAACGTAAAAACATGTAAAAAACCAAACACTACGGCCAATGCTCGAAGATAAACTTTATGTGACGGAGATCAAACGGGAAAGACCGAGCAATGCTGTCCTGGTGAGAGGCTTCTCGTCATACTCGGCCACCTGGAGGCCGTATAGGGGACTGCGTTGTATCTCAAATTTTTCTCGTATCTCAGGACAAAATTGTGCTCGAAATTTTCCTCGTATCTCGGGACAATCGTATATCAAGGTATTACTGTACATGGGTAGGAGTGGCAAATGGAAGAGTGGTAGAAAGGGCATTAATGGATTATGTGTTGATAAATAAAAGAATGTTTAGAAGTTTGAAAGACATGCATGTGTTCAGGGGTATGGCTAATGGTATGTGATCATTTTCTGGTGGAAGGAAAATTAGTTGTAGCAAAAGAGTGGGGGACTAGAGTGCAAAAGGGAGCTAGTGAGGGTTAAAGAGTTAATAAAACCGAAGGTAAGAAGTGAATATCAAGAAAGGTTGAAAATGGCATATAACAGAGTGAAAATAAGAGAAACTGGTAATTTAGGGGAGGAGTGGAAGTTAGTAAAAGAAAATTTTGTTGGGATTGCAAGTGATGTGTGTGGCAAGAAGTTTGTTGGAGACAGCGTGAGGAAGGGTAGTGAATGATGGAATGAAGGTAACAGTGGAAGAGAAAAAGACGGCATTTAAAGAATGGCTACTAAGTAATAGTGTAGAAAAGTATGAAAGATATAGAGAAAAAAATGTGGAAGTAAAGCTCAAGGTAATTGAGGCAAAGAGGGCGGCTGACCTGAGGTGGGGTTAAGGATTGGGTCGTTCATATAAAGAGAATAAGAAGTTTTGGAAAGAAGTGAAGAGAATAAGGAAGGTTGGTTTGAGAATTGAAGAGACAGTGAAAGATGGAAATGGAAGGTTGTTAAAAGGAGAGGAGGTAAGGAAAAGTTTACCGAATGTTCAGGATAATTGGGAGGCAGATATAATTGCTGTTGCAGGTGTTGAGGTGCCAGTGATGGGAGATGAGAATGAGCGAGATTTTGAGAGAGGAAGTGAGGAGAGCACTAGATGAAACAGGAGTAGGAAAATCACCTGGTATGGATGGTGTGAAAGCTGAGATGTTGAAGGAAGGGGGTGTGACAGTACTAGAATCATTGGTGATTGTTTAATACGCGTTTTGTGTTGTCAATGGTACCAGTAGATTGGGTTTGTGCATGTATTGTACCACTATATAAAGGTAAGGGAGATGTGCATGAATGTTGTAATTCAAAGGGTATTAGTTTGTGGAGTGTGGTTGGAAAAGTACATGGTAGAGTACTGATTAATAGGATTAGGGATAAAACAGAGAATGCAACCTTAGAAGTACAGGGTGGTTTTAGAAGAAGTCGGGGATGTATAAATAAGATTTTTACAGTTGGGTAGATATGTGAGAAATATTTAGCAAAAGGTAAGGAGGAGAAATGAAGTGAGCGATTAGTTTAAGGTGAGAGTTGGGCTGAGAAAGGGATGTGTGATGTCGCCATGGACGATTAACTTGTATGTTGATGGAGTGGTGAGAGAAGTCAATGCTTGAGTGCTTGGACGAGGATTAAAACTGGTAGGCAAGAATGATCATGAATGGGAAGTAAATCAGTCGTTGTTTGCGGATGATACTGTACTGGTTGCAGACGAGGAAGAGAAGCTTGGCTGATTAGTGACAGAATTTGGAAGGGTATGTGAGAGAAGGAAGTTGAAAGTTATTGTGGGTAAGAATAAGGTTATGAGATGTACGAGAAGGGAAGGTGGTGCGAGGTTGAATGTCATGTTGAATGGAGTTACTTGAGGAGGTGGATCAGTTAAAGTAATTGTTGCAGCAAATGGTGGAGTGGAAGCAGATGTACGTCAGAGTGAATGAAGGATGTAAAGTGTTGGGGGTAGTGAAGGGAGTGGTATAGAATAGAGGGTTGGGCATGAATGAAAAGAGTTCTGTATGAGAAAGTGATTGCACCAACTGTGATGTATGGATCAGAGTTGTGGGGAATGAAAGTGATGGAGAGATAGAAATTGAATGTGTTTGAGATGAAGTGTCTAAGGAGTATGGCTGGAGTATCTCGAGTAGATAGGGTTAGGAACGAAGTAGTGAGGGTGAGAAAAGATGTAAGAAATGAGTTAGCAGCTAGAGTGGATATGAATGTGTTGAGGTGGTTTGGCCATGTTGAGAGAATGGAAAATAGATGTCTGCTAAAGAAGGTGATGAATGCAAGAATTGATGGGAGAAGTACAAGAGGAATGCCAAGGTTTGGGTGGATGGATAGAGTGAAGAAAGCTATGGTTGATAGGAGGATAGATGTGAGAGAGGCAAGAGAGAGTGCTCGAAATAGGAAGAAATGGCGAGCGATTGTGACGCATTTCCGGAAGGCCTTGCTGCTTCTTCCGGTCTCCTTGGATGACCGTGAAGGTAGCAGCAGTAGGGGATTCAGCGTTATGAAGCTTCATCTGTGGTGGATAATGGGGGAGGGTGGGCTGTGGTACCCTAGCAGTATCAGCCAAACTCGGTTGAGTCCCTAGTCAGGCCGAGAGGAATGTAAGAGAGGAAAGGTCCCCATTATTTTTTTATTTGTATGATGTCAGCTACTCCCAAAAATTGGGAGAAATGCCTTGTTTTATATATATATATATATATATATATATATATATATATATATATATATATATATATATATATATATATATATATATATAGATAGATAGATATAGATAGATATATAGATATATATACTGTATATATATATATATATATATATATAGATAGATATAGATATAGATATATATACTGTATATATATATAATTATTTATATATATGCATATATATGTATGTGTATATATATGTGTATGTATATATATATATATATACATATATATATATATATATATATATATATATATATATATATATATATATATATATATATACAGTATATATATATATATATATATATATATATATATATATATATATATATATATATATATATATATGTGGTGGGATGTCACAAGAACAACCCCAATGCCCTTGAACACTCTAAACAGACAAATGTCTCCTCAGCACAAACTTTCCCCTTACGTTAACAGCAGCAGGACTCTTGGACAAGAAGGACATAAAAACAAAACATAACCTTAAAACTATATTTCTTAAAACTAAACCGAATCACCAATCATAAGAATGACCAAATTTAAAACAAATCATCAACTTCATACTAAAACGATTAACCCAAAACCATCCACAATCAAAATAATCACACTTAAAACTAATTATAAACTTAAACACTAAATATACAAAAAACGTAACATCATTAAAATAAACCAAAGAAAAAACACGTAACAAATCTTGAAAATTATGCGGACACCAACTCAAATTATGAGTTTATAAATATTGCAACACCAACACTCGTCCACAGAAAGCCGAACTGTCTTTCTTGGCGAACTACCACAGCTCTGTGGGTAACACTACACTGTGTGGCAATTTGCCACAGCTGCCTCCCTGATTGGGGTCGTGGTTATAATCATCATCATCATCATCATCATCATCAACAACAACAGCAATCGAAAGTCCATTCAGTCAGGGTCATCAACAATTATATAATCCTGAGTGGTCGTATCAAGTTTCCTATCACAAGTCAGGTCATCAACATTCAATTTAACATTCAAGGAAACTCTCTCCAACACTCCTAGCTAACTAAACTATCGGACTATAATGAGAGATAAATAATAAACTGTTCCTATCATTCAGAATCGCGACAAGCAATATAAATAAAACTGTACTTACTCAAAAAATAAATCAACACCTCCATGCTGGTCGAAATAATATAGTAATGATAATAGTCCAGCATTCACACAACTGCTTCTGGGTGCAGTCAAATCAAAATCAGCATTTACCCAAGACATGCAACTCAGTCATAACCTAGCTAAAACATAAACAAACAATCTCATTTATACCAATAGTCTTTCTCAAAATGAACAATCAATACACTAACTATCTCTCTCTCTCTCTCTCTCTCTCTCTCTCTCTCTCTCTCTCTCTCTCTCTCTCTCTCTCTCTCTCTCTGGATTTGGCAAAAAAAATAGATAAAAAAACAAATGAAAATTAATCCTCCACAATATATATATATATATATATATATATATATATATATATATAAATATATATATATATATATATATATTGTGTATATATATATATATATATATATATATATATATATATATATATATATATATGTATGTACAGTATATTTGTGTTTATATATATACACATATATATATACATATATATATATATATATATATATATATATATATATATATATATATATATATATATATATCTAAATGTATATATATATATATATGTATGTATCTATATATCTATATGTATATATATGTATACATATGTGTATATATATGCATATATATGTATATGTGTATATACATATGTACATATATGTATATAAACATAAATATATATATATATATATATATATATGTACACACATTCATATATATATATATATACATACATACATATATATGCACACACACACACACACACACATATATATATATATATATATATATGTGTGTGTGTGTGTGCATATATATGTATGTATATATATATATATTTTTGGGCTCAAGCCATGTCGTCCTGATGGAAGTTCCTATAGGGTAGCTTCCTAGGGTATATTACAACTACGGCGATATTCCCAGAGAATTTACCTTAAGGTACCAGAATTCTAACTCCTGGAGCGAGTATCCCTCGTGAAAGGGATATCGCGACATATCAGAGGACGTATTCTAGACACGTCACATGGCAATCTACGACCTGAACAGAGATTCGTCTCGTAGGAGGGAGATTGACGAGATACGAATTCGGGAAAGAAAAAGGGGAGCCGCTCCCAAGGCTTCCCTATCCCCCGATTCGTATGCGTGCCTGGCGCCAATCCTGGCGCCATCTGTATTCCTTTTTGCGTAGCTTAACAACTCGGTGTTTTTTCCTGTTTTTCTCGCAAATCTTGGATTTATTCAGCTTTTCATGGCTTCTTCGTCTTCGTTGACCTCGGATAAGTTGAGTATAGTGTCTGTTATGTATAAATGTAGGCTCTTGGTAAAATTTTGAGTGATTAATAGGATTAATCTTTGATACAAGAGCCGTAGCCTACCAGAGGTGTCCTGGACACTGTCACTCGCTAGGTATAAATTAGTTAGTCAGAGTGACATTCCTGGTTGTTTTGCTTAATAAAATTTAGCTATTTAGCTTTACATAGGATTTCCTTTCGTGCTTAGTATTATTTGGCGAAGTATTCGCCATTCTGGCCTACGCTAGGCCATGTAGCCTAGTCGTTTGGTCCTAGTACTTAATGCATGATTATGGTTTTTCCGAGTGTAATTAAAATTTTATTGAAGCTTTAGGCTATATTTTATACATGTTAGACTGTGTGGAATATTTCCAAGATTGTATACGTGAGAGTTTCGGTGAATTAGGTAATCGATTCTCTTGGTGCCTAGGCTAATTGCTTATGGAGCCTTAGTATACTTTATCATACTCCCCGGTTGCTTTCTTTTCTTCGGAGAAGGTATGCAATCCCTTTCCCTCTGTTTAAGCCTTGGGCTTATCCCTAAGTGGTTTTTTCCGAATTTATTTTCGATAAAACTATACTAGGGTGTTACTGTACCTTCCTGTTCCAGCAGAGTCTGGTTCAAAGAGGGTCAGAACAACAGAGTTTTTAGTCTGAGTCCGTGTTGTTTGGCTTGGGGCAGAGTCTCCCTCGCTGACCTAACACTTACAAAGGGAGCTGAGCTCCCTTAGGTCACTGTCGAAGGTTTCTGTAGTTATGATTCCTTCTTGTGTGATCGACCAGACTAAGTCCTGTTGCTGTTCTCGGGGAGGATAAATCTTCCCTTGGGAGTTGCAACGCCTTCCTTGCTTTGGTGCTCTGGAAGCTGGCAGGTATTATACTACTGCGCTGGCCCTTTCCCTTAGATCTCCCTTAGGCTAAGACAGAGTTCTTGGCTACGGGTGATCTGTCACTAAAGCAAGGTTGGCAGGACCCTCTTGTCCCTTCCCCCTCTATCTCCGTAATGGCCTAGCCATTACTGTACTGTACCTTGCCGGCCGGCAGAGCTGGCCGGCAGGGGTATTACTGTACCATATGTCATTCTACTTCTGGACCTAGTATAGGTTGGGATTTGGATTGACTAAGCCCATTGCCGGCCGGCAGAGACGCTGGACGGCAAGGGTCTTATGTTTTCGAGTGCTGCCCGGACCTCTCTTGGTCCCTCATCCATGCCTGCCGGCAGAGCCGGACGGCATTGGTCAAGGAAGCCTGAATTAAGTTTCTCCCCTTCCTTATATGCACTCTTTCGGTTGCCGGGCTGGGGGGGTTGTGTACACTCTTATCCCGGCATCCATTCTATTTTCTTCTAGTGCTGTACCTGTCCCAGGCCGGCAGCCGGGCAGGGGTAGTCTTCTGGTTCTTTTGCTGCCGGCTGGCATCGGTCTTGTACCTTTGCCGGCCGGCTTATGTCAGTCCTTGTCTGCCGGTCACCAAGAGTGTGGCCGGCAGCTGGGTACTACCTTGTGTAGTTGCTGGCCGGCAATCATTGCCGGCCAACACTGGCTGTTGCTGGCCGGCAGCTGCTGCCGCCGGCACAGGCATTTGAACCAGAGGGCTGCCGCCCTATAGCTGTTAAGTAGTATACTTTAAAGCTAATTGTGGTGTGTGCCGGCCGGCAAAGGCAGGCCGGCACACATCCTCCTATACTGTACTAGTATTCTTCTGTATAGCATATACAGTAAGAAGAAAACTATAGTAAAAGTTTAGGTACAGCACTGTATCTTCTAACACTATTGTGTTTTCTTACACAGCCCTTTGCTGTTGCCCTCAGACAGGAAGCAGAGTTCTTCCCCGTCTATTATCCAGGATTTTTAAAATCATTGCCTAGGTGTGAGCTCCACCTGTTTCCTATGGAAACCTTGCATTGGTTACTCTAGTAGAGATAAACCATTTTTGATTTTATTATCTGGAAAGCTGCAACAATGGGTTGTGAGGGAAACACAAGTGTGTGTCTTTCATTTATGAATTGTTATGCTATACTATGCATATCCAGTGATACATAGTTCACTTGATACTCATGGAAATTTCTTCTCTTTACAGAAGGACACTCCGAAGTGGGGAAGTGCTTTCTGCAATGTCAGCAGCAAGAACCTCTGCGGACATGAGTTTTGTAGGAGACACGCAGCATACGCTGTCTCCAAGGATGATCTCCGGTATTGGGACCCTCAGGTATGTACTGTGTGCACTAACCTGATTAATGAGACATTTAAATAGCTAGGAAGAAGCTTCGTACCTGGGTAAGGGGCTTCCAAAAGTACACTTCTGGCCCTTATCTTCCAAGTGAGAAGATGAGGGCGTATCTTTTCCCTAAGGCATCAGCTGAGGCAGTGATTCCCCAGCCTCAAGAGGAGATCCCCTAAGTTCAGATCCAGGTGGATGCTGAAGTCGCGGTCGCGATGCAAGACATCCAGCTAAATGACAGGATATCTGATGTGGACGGGTGTCAGGAGGAAGACCTCCTTGCAGAAGCCCAGGATGAAGTTCAAGTCCCTCTACATCGGCCGGTCTCCCAGTAGAGCTGGGACAGGCCCTCTCTTCTATTGTTGGAATGATCCAACAAATGCAGAAGGAGAATCAGGAGAAGGCGGCTGCAATGGAACTGCGAATGCAGTGCCTTGCAGAATCACATGGGCCCCAGAAAAGCTCAATGTGAAAGACCTTCCTTTGTGCTCGGATGCTAACCCATGGAGGTATGCTGAGCACATGTCGATGACGACTGGAAAGATCGTCATCTCGGATATGCTGGGCTCAGTTCCCCTGGAGGGTGGAATTCTGGCCCAGCAAGGCACCATATCCGGACTGTTATGTCCGGCTGAGGAAGGAACCAGCTTCAAAGGAGGAGGCAGAGCCGAAGGAGGTCATAGTGATGACCATGCTAAGGCTCAAGCTCTACTTTCATCTTCGATGAAAGAGAGGGGCTTCTCTAACTCAAAGGTAGCTGCATTGAATAGGAAGCTCCCTTCCTTTGTGTCCTCGCCTACTAGAGCCTTCCCCCTTTTTACAGAAAGGGTTTCTGGCTGTACTAAAAGCAATCGAGGCCGGCAAGTCTTGCCCCTCCCTAGAGGAGTGTAAACCCTTGTCGCTGGCCCTGCCTATGGACCACAAAGATTGGAAGGACGTCCATCTTACGTTCTAAGTGGAAAGTTGGAGGCTGATATTGCCGGACGTCAGTTTGGCAAGGACCCCCCTAAGCTGTCTGACTTTCTTTTGCGAAGTGAGCTCGATACAAAAGAAAGACTGACTGCCTCAATGTCTCTTCAGACTACTCTCGAGACGATGGCAAGTGACCCCAAGGTCCATGAAATGTTCATGGTAGTGGCCAAGCCTCATCTGGCCACAGTGACGAAGGACCTTTATGGCTTCGTCAAGGCAAGGAGAGCTTGTAGGGAGTTCGTGTTTACCTCGGCTACAGTGAGGCACGAGCTAAAGAAACTAATCTCCTCCAACATTTGGGGAAAAGACCTTTTTCCCTACCGACTTGGTCAAAGAAGTTTTTGATAAAGCCACCTTGGAGAATAGAAACCTTCTCCAGAAGTGGGACCTGGCTATCAAAAGAAAGTCTTCCCCGGATGAGGGTCCTCAACCAAAGAGGAAGACTATGAGGACTAGGCTACCGTCTCGGCCAGCCAAGCCTCTTAGACAGCAACAGCAACTGCAATTGCCATTGCCCCCAGTGCCCCAGATCGTGGCACAAACCCCGACCACCTTTCAGTGGGTACCCCAGGCCGTGCCGACACAGTCCACGGCATTCACCCCAGCGTTCGAAGGGCAGTCTACTTCCTTCCGAGCAAAGCCTAGAGGAGCAGCCAGAGGCTCGTCTAGACGCCCCTCAAGGGGAATGGGATTCAGGGGTGGTCGTGGTCAGGAAGGCAAGACCTCAGGACGGCAGTCCAAGTGAGGTGATACCGGTAGGAGGGAGACTTCTGAAATTTCGGGATCGGTGGACCTTCGATCCCTGGGCCCACAGCCTACTCAAGAATGGATTGGGCGGGAGCTGGTACAGCACTCCACCCCCGTACCTTCGGTTTTTTCCAACACTCCACCCCCGTTATGGAGGAGTACGTTCAAGAACGGTTGGAGAAAAAGGGTGAAGCCCATCAATTTCTAAGGGAGGCTGTTTTGTGTTCCCAAGAAAGACTCGGAAAAGCTCAGAGTCATTCTGGACTTGTCGCCACTTAACAAGTTCATAGTGAATTGCAAATTCAAAATGCTAACACTGCAACACATAAGGACCTTACTGCCCAAGAGGGCATATTCCGTCTCTATAGACTTGTCAGATGCCTACTGGCACATTCCAATTAGCCATCGACTCTCCCCCTACCTAGGGTTCAGGCTACAGCGAAGACTATACGCCTTCGGAGCCATGCCATTCGGGCTAAACATAGCCCCAAGGATTTTTACGAAGCTTGCGAGCGTAGCTCTCAAACAATTTCGCCTAAAGGGAATTCAGGTAGTAGCCTACCTGGACGACTGGTTGGTGTGGGCAGCATCCGAGACAGAATGCTTGCAAGCTTCCAGTCAGTGATCCAGTTCCTAGAGTACCTAGGCTTCAAGATCAACAGAAAAAGTCTCGACTTTCTCCATCTCAAAAGTTCCAGTGGCTAAGATCCACTGGGACCTTTTGTCACACCGTTTCTCCACCCCAGCGAAGAAAAGGAAGGAGATAGCGGGTTCTGTCAAGAGACTTCAAGATTCCGAAAGGATATCAAGACACGAGCAGGAGAGAGTACTGCGCTCTCTCCAGTTTGCTTCGGTGACAGACCCAGTGCTAAGAGCACAGCTAAAGGATGCAATCGGAGTTTGGAGAAGTTATGCATCAAACGCGTGAAGAGATCTGAGAAGACCAGCCGCTTCGGCTAAGTACTCTTCTCAGGCCTTGGTCCCAAGCCAGACATCTAAAGAAGTCAGGTTCTTCTTCAGCCACCTCCCCCGTCGGTGACGATTCACTCAGACGCCTCAAAGGAGGGATGGGGAGGTCACTCTCATCGGAAAAAAGTCCAGGGGACTTGGTCCAGGCTATTCAAGACCTTTCTCATAAAACTTTCTAGAAGCTAGGGCAGTGCTCCTTACCTTAAAGAAAGTCTCCCCGCGTCATTCGTTCCACATAAAGTGGTAATAGACAGCGAGGTAGTTGTAAGATACTTGAATCGACAAGGATCGAGGTCACCACCTCTCAACCAGGTGATGTTGGCCGTCTTCCGATTGGCGGAAAAGAAGAAGTGGTACCTGTCGGCAGTTCACCTTCAAGGAGTCCGCAATGTGACAGCGGACGCTCTATCCAGGTTCACACCGATAGAGTCGGAATGGTCCTTAGACGCAGGATCATTCTCCTTCATTCTGAATCAGTCCCAGAACTGCAGATAGACCTCTTTGCGACGAAAGACAACAAGAAGTTGCCCCTGTACGTGCCCCGTACGAGGACCCCTTAGCGGAAGCAGTGGACGCGATGTCCCTCGACTGGAACAGATGGTCCAAGATTTATCTGTTCCCTCCTCACAACCTTCTGTTGAGGGTCCTCAACAAACTGAGATCCTTCAAAGGGTAGCGGCAATAGTGGCCCACAAGTGGCCGAACAGCGTGTGGTTCCTCCTGGCATTGGAACTGTAGCTGAAGTTTGTACCACTACCAGATCCAGTTCTGACCCAGCGAGTCCAGAAGTCAACTGTCTGCGCTTCATTACAGAAAACCCGGACCCTGCAGTTCATGATTTTCTCTCCCTAGCGGTGAGAAAGTGTTTCGGGATTTCGAAAGCCAGTATAGACTTCATTGAGGAATATAAATGCAAATCTACTAGAAGGCAATATGAGTCATCTTGGAGAAAATGGGTGGCCTTTTGTCAAGGCGAAGATTCCGCAGGAGATCTTGACAGACTTCTGCTTATCTTTTTTCCCCACCTCCATGGTCAAGGGTTGGCAGCGAACACGATTTCAGCGTGTAAGTCTGCTTTGACAAGACCCATTCTATATGCCTTCCAGGTCGACCTAGGTAACGAGATCTTTAATAAAGTCCCGAAAGCCTGTGCTAGGCTCAGACCTTCAGCACCTCCAAAGCCCATTTCATGGTCTTTAGACAAGTTCTTCATTTCGCTTCTCTGTTGAGCAATGAAGAATGTGCGTTAAAGGATTTGACACAAAAAGTTATTTTCCTAATTTGCACTCGCGTCCGGGGCCAGGGTTAGTGAAATTGTAGCCTCTCGAGAGAGGCAGGTCGTGTTCAGTTCCTGGATGGGGAAGAACTGAACCTGTTTCCGGATCCTACGTTTCTCGCCAAGAATGAGTTACCCACCAACAGGTGGGGTCCCTGGAGAATCTGCCCTCTGAAAGAAGATGCATCTCTATGTCCAGTAGAATGCCTAAAGGTCTATCTTCATAGAACTTCAGACTTCAAGGGTGGTCAGCTATTCAGGGGAGAAACATCAGGCTCAAATTTATCTCTGAATCAACTCAGAGCAAAAATCACATATTTTATTCGCAGAGCGGATCCTGACAATACACCCGCAGGTCACGATCCGAGGAAAGTTGCCTCATTCTTAAATTTCTTTAATTGCATGGATTTTGAACATCTCCGTTCATACACTGGCTGGAAGTCTTCCAGAGTGTTCTTTCGCCACTATGCGAAGCAAGTAGAGGAACTAAAAGAGATCTGTGGTAGCAGTGGGTCGCGGTGTTAACCCTACTGTTTAACTCTGCGAGGAACAGTGGTCTTAATTGGGATGATTAATTCCAGGGTGAGTGTGTAGTTACATACTGTACTACAAACTAAGTGAGGGCACTGTGTTGCCCATCCAGACTGTTCCATTTCCGAAGGTGAACCTAGCATAAGTGCAGACAGGTGTGCCGAGCGTTTCTAACGCTAATGTCATTGATTTGTAATACAGGCTTTTATGACTTTGATACCTCGGTATCTTAAAAGTGGCATCTAATGTTTTTCTTTCAGACAAACAAGCCCTGTTTACTATCATACTTATGCTTAAAGTTTTGGGTTATCCTCTTCTTATATATATATGTATAATTGTGGTTAACCTGTCTGTTTATTGTCTGTCAATAAGCTTGTTCTTGAGAACCTTGCGTCTCCTTCACCTGTGTCAATTTATTGGTATAATTGAGCATTCATTCTATGTACCTTATCTGGGATAATTCTAATAGAATTGTTCCTTTATGCAAGCTATGTTGCATTGGTTTTCCTCCTATGCGGATATAAAACCTTTGGCCAATACAAGTATTGTGCGGAAAACTGGTCGATATTTCATATTGACGCAGTGGTCCTTTACAAACTATGCTTTACTTAATATAGGGCGAGACCACTATATTAGCTTGCCTGGTATTCATACATAGATATATGTACTCTTCGAGACTTTCCAGAGTCTAGTAGGACTCTTCCCTGTAGGGGGCAGGAAGCTCTAACATAGTTTATAGTTAGTTGAAAAGATGTATAACGGTAACATCTTAGGTCTCTAGGTCTAGTCGACCGGGAATAAATATCTCCGGGGAGTACGGCACGTTCTGAGAATCCACAGATACAGTAATGCTCTGGTACACTTCCATCAGGACGACATGGCTTGAGCCCAAAAAACGGATTTTGAGCGAAGCGAAAAATCTATTTTTGGGTGAGATAGCCATGTCGTCCTGATGGACCAGCCCTTGCCTTTCTAAGAAAGGGCTGTAGGACCCCTCCCTACATACAGTATCTGTAGCACCTCGTGTACGCTACAAGGAATACAGATGGCGCCAGGATTGGCGCCAGGCACGCATACGAATCGGGGGATAGGGAAGCCTTGGGAGCGGCTCCCCTTTTTCTTTCCCGAATTCGTATCTCGTCAATCTCCCTCCTACGAGACGAATCTCTGTTCAGGTCGTAGATTGCCATGTGACGTGTCTAGAATACGTCCTCTGATATGTCGCGATATCCCTTTCACGAGGGATACTCGCTCCAGGAGTTAGAATTCTGGTACCTTAAGGTAAATTCTCTGGGAATATCGCCGTAGTTGTAATATACCCTAGGAAGCTACCCTATAGGAACTTCCATCAGGACGACATGGCTATCTCACCCAAAAATAGATTTTTCGCTTCGCTCAAAATCCGTTATATATATATATATATATATATATATATACTGTATATATATATATATATATATGTATATATATATATATATATATATATATATATATATATACTGTATATATATAATATATATACATATATGTGTATATATATGTATGTATGTATGTATACACACACACACACACACACACATATATATATATATATATATACATATATATATGTATACATGTGTATATATAAATATATATATATATGTATATGTGTGTATGTATATATATGTGTGTATATATGCACACACACACACACACATATATATATATATATATATATATATATATATATATATACTGTACATATATATGTGTATATATATGTATATATATATATATATATATATGTATATATGTATATACATGTATATATATATATATATATATATATATATATATATATACATGTGTGTATATATATGTAAATATATGTATGTATATGTGTGTATATATACATATATATATATATATATATATATATGTATGTATATATATGTATATATGTATATGTATATATGTATATGTATATATATGTATGTATATATGTATGTGTATATACATATGTATATGTATGTATGTATATATTTATAAATATATATATACACACACACACACACACATATATATATATATATATATATATATATATATATATATATATATATATATATATATAATGGATTTTGAGCAAAGTGAAAAATCTATTTTTGGGTGAGAGTGCCATGTCGTCCTGATGGAAGGGTTCCTTTAGGTAGCCTTCTAAGGGATATTTGTTACAGTGATACTCCCAGAGTATTAAACCGAAGGTCTCCAGGATTCTAACTCCTGGCGCGAGTATCCAATAAAGGATATTGCATAATATTAAGAGACGTATTCTAGATACGACACATACCAATCTTCACCCCGAATATATTTAACTCTTTGATGACAGGAGGAAGAGTGGCAAAAGAAGGGGGTGCAGTTCTAGGTACCCGGTGGACCACCTCCCCTACTACTACCGTGACGGGGTCAGCAAAAGGGTGGGTCCATCAGGACATCGCACTCTCACCCAAAAATAGATTTTTCACATAGCTCAAAATTCATTTTTTGGGCTCAGGCCATGTCTTCCTGATGGAAACATACTAGAGAATTGTCTTGAAATTACTATTAGCCGTGGGTTTGTAGATGTGCCTTCCACCTTGAATAGATTTCATTATCTGGTCTACTACTGTAGACCTGTACATGAAACTCCAGAGATCTGTCATTTCCACTAAGCCGGGAGCTGGTTTAGTGATTCCTGCCCCCTGCAGGTAAAATGTCGATATCGACAATAAGGATTCAAGGTTTGTATTTCCGTTGAAACAAAAGGGAAAACTTTGGAGCTTACCTTTATAACTCACCATAAGAATGTAAGATTCGTTCCTTCAGAAATCTTTAATGTGATTTCAAGCTAAAAGCCCTATATAGGTATGTAATGACACTCTAGTATATTTTATTAGTCTATAACTGAGGAAGCAGTAATAAGACGCAAATACGTTTTATGTATTTTATTTTGCAAATAATTTATCAAATGTAGTTACAACAAAGTATGAATCTGATCCAGCATTACAACACATCAAAGTTCATATTTTCTCGTGTAGAAAAAATAAATATAAATATATTATCGGAATAGCGCCACTCAATGGAGATGTGAAACCAAATCTATCTGACATGTTCAGATGTTCGGAAATGCATAAACACTGTGACGCAAATGTTTACTCGTCACTGGTGTATTGGTCAGATATGCAACTATAGAGAACAGTATGTTAATCATCGCTGTGATCTGCACTAGAGGGTAGGTATACCCATGAAACCCGAAGCACTGTAAGTCCCATAAAAAGTCCACTGTTCATCGCAACAATAGAAGACGGCTTTAATGACACAACCCACCACCACCACAAAGTATTTTATTTCATGTACTTGCTTCGCATAATGTTTGTAGAAGACTCTGGATGATCTCCACCCAGTGTATGAGCGGAGTCTTTCAAAGTCCATATGTTGAAAGAAGTTCAACGAAGAAGCAACTTTCCTCGGAGTGTGACCTGCAGGTGTACTGTCAGAATCCGCTCTGCGAATAAAGTAGGTGAGCTTCGCTCTCATTTGTCTTATAAATAGGTTTGATCCTGAGGTTTCGCCTCTGAAGAGCTGTCCTCCCTTGAAGTCTGAAGTTCTTCGAAGATAGTACCTTAAGACACTCTACTGGGCAGAGAGGCATCTTCCTTCACTGGGCAGATTCTCCAAGGACCCCACCTCTTAGTAGGTAGGTCGTTCTTGGTTAGAAAAGCAGGATCAGGAAAAAGGTTCAGTTCTTCTGAGTCTAGGAACTGAATATGGACTTCGTTTCTGGATAAGGCCACTATTTCACTAACTCTAGCCCCTGAGGCTATTGCAAACAGAAAAATGAGTTTCTGTGTTAAATCTTTTAAGAGTACAATCCTCATTGTTTAGGTTCGAAGCATAGTGCACGACTTTGTCCAAAGACCACGTGATGGGCTTCGGTGGGTTTGCTGGCTTTAGTCCAGTGCATGCTTTTTGGATCTTATTAAAGATTTCACTAGAGAGGTCCACCTCAAAAGCGTACAGAAGAGGTCTAGCCGGGGCCGATTTACATGAGGTAATTGTAGTAGAGGCCAGGCCTTGTTCGTGTAGGTGTATGAAGAATGCAAGACAGAAATCTAATGATATCTCTGTTATTTTCCTTGTTTTCACAAAGGACACCCATTTCTTCCATGACGATTCATCAATTCATATTGTCTCCTAGTCGAACTTGACTTGAACTCCTCGATGAAGTCAACTTTATCCTTCGAGATTCCAAACTTTTTGTTCGCAGCTAGGGCGAGAAAATCATGAGATGTAGGTTGTTGGTTCTCGAGGATGAAGCGTAGATAGTCGACTTCTAGACCAGTTGATATAGTACTGGATTTGGCAGAGGAAAAAGCTTCAGTTTCAGCTCTAGGACTGGAGGGAACTAATTGCTTTTGGGCCACTTGGGGGCTACTACTGCTGCTGTCCCTCTCAAGATTCTTAGCTTGTCAAGGACTCTTGGCAGGAGATTGGTTGTTGGAAACAGGTAAATGCAACTCCACATGTTCCAATTGAGGCACATGGCGTCCATCGCCTCTGCTTGAGGGTCCATATAAGGGGCTACGTAACGAGGTAGTTTCTTGTTAGCATCTTGAAATCCTCTTGTGACGGGTTAGTCTCCTGACAGATCCCGCTATTTCTCTCCTCTTCTTGGATAGAATGGAGAGGTGGTGTGACTTCAAGTCCCATTAGATTCCTAGCCACTGGAACTGTTGAGCTGGAGAGAGACGAGACTTCTTGCAATTGATCTTGAAACCCAGGTGTTCCAGGAACTGGATCACCTTGTTGGCTGCTTGCAGACAAGTAGTCTTGGATGCTGCCCATACCAGCCAATCATTTAGATATGCTACCACTTGAACTCCTTCGGAGCGTAGCTGTTGGACGATTGTATCTGCTAGCTTCGTGAAAATCCTTGGGGTTGTGTTCAGTCCGAAGGGCATTGCTCTAAAGCCAAACTTCTTCTTCTGTAGTTTGAATCCTAGGTAGGAGGAGAAAGGGCAACTCATTGGGAGATGCCAGTAAGCATCTGGTAGGTCTATTGAGACCGTGTACAGCCCTTTTGGCAGAAGGGTCCTTATGTGTTGCAAAGCAAGCATCCAAAACTTGTTGTTCTCGATGAACTTGTTGAGTGGAGACAAGTCTAGAATGACTAAATTTGTCTGAGTCTTTCTTGGGAACACAAAACAGCCTTCCCTGGAACTTGATGGACTTCGCTTTCCTTATTACCTTCTTGTTCAAGAGTTCTGAGGTATATTCTTCCAACAAGGGGGTGGTGTGTTGAAGAATTCTGGAAAACGGGGTGGAGTTCTGCTCCATTTACAACCGAGTCCATTCATGATTAGGCTGTGGGCCCCGGATTCGAAGCTCCAGCGATCCCGAAAGTGATGTAGTCTGCCCCCTACCTGGATCCCCTCATTGCTTGGGAGATCCTGCGGAATCGATTCCGCGACTACGTCCTCCTCGGCCCTGAGAGAAATTACCTCTGGGGGAACTTCTCTTAATGCTTCTTCCTTTCTGACTGGGGCGAAAGGAAGTGGACTGCCTCTCAAAGTTAGGGTTGAAAACTGGTGACTGGGCTACCAATTGTTGAGGGACCATCTGGAAGGTGGTCTGAGGTATTGTGGTCATAGTCATGGCAGGGAGTTGTGCAGGTCTACGTGGCCTCCTTCTTTTTCTATTCTTGGGCTGGGGACCTCCGTCCGAGGAAAATTTCCTCTTCGAGTTCATGCCCCACTTTTCGAGAAGGTTCCTGTTCTCTGTGGCTGCTCTCGCAATGATCTCTCGGACCAGTTCCTGTGGGAAAAGCTCTTTACCCCAGATGCTCGAGGTAATCAGCTTCTTTGGTTCGTGTCTGATGGTTGCTGAGGCCAAAACGAACTCTCTACAGGCTTTTCTCGCTCTGAGGAAAGCATATAAGTCTTTCACAAGGGTACCCATGTGAAACTTAGCCAGGAAGATGAACATTTCTGGGGCATTATGTTGACGTGCACTTATTTCCAGACAGTTCTGATGAGAGAGGGACGCGGCAAGTTTCTCTTCGACTCCTGTTCCTTCCTCAGAAGATGGTCTGGCAACTTTGGAAGGTTCTCATTGAACTGTTGGCCTGCTATCTCTGGATCCAACTTAGAGACGGAGAAGGTTAGGTGGACATCCTTCCACTCCTCACAGGTAGGCAGTGTAGAGAGAATGATTTGCATTCCTCTAGGATTGGGCAGGGTTTGCCCTCGTCAACTGCCTTGACGGCAAAGTCTAGTACTTTCTCAGAAAAGGGGTAAGAGATAAAGGAAGGGGCAAGAAAGATGGGGTGTTTCTTACTCAGTGCTGAGACTTTGGGGTTGGTGTACCCAGCTCCTTTCAAGGCTTTCAAGAGGATGGCTTGCGCCATGTCACGTTCGAAAACAATGACCTCTTTGGGTACCATTTCCTCTAGGGCTGCGTTTTCATCCCGCACTCTCACGTAGCACTCTGGGCAGGACGAAAAGTTAGGCCAGAACTCAAGATCTTCAATCAGCCTGGGCCAAACTTCTCGGAGACGAACAGTTTCCCATTCATTATGGGCATATGCTCCGCATACCTCCAGGGATTAGTTTCAAAGCAGTGAAGATCCAACACTCTAAGAGGCTTCTTAGCAGTGCCCTTGGTGGATCCGGGGCGGTCCATCCTCTCCTGCAACAGTATCTGCCGCTGCTTGAGCGATTCCCGCATCGTCTCTTGTTCCCGTTGGAACAATTCCATCATCCGCTGAATCGATGTTAGGATCACTTCATTTTTGTTGACTTGCGCAACTGGTTGTGGAGTTGGGGCCGAGGGTTTGATGGCATATGTTGGTATGCCGTCACCGCAAACTGAGGGTTTTCGGTTGCAGTTGAAACGGATCGTTCTTCCTCCGCTTGTGAAGGTTCCACGTTTTCTTCAGGGCCACCTTGCAGTAGGTCCTGTTCAGTGTCAGTGGACACTTCTGACATCCTCTCCTAGTGGATGTCCATGCCTTCCAGCACCTTATTGATGTCCGAGTCAAGCTTCAATTGTATGAAGGGGGGGGGGCGGACCTGTTCCTGGGGCACTACCGCACTCGACAGAGCCTTGGGGAACAATAGGCACCTTAGGGAGTCATTGGGTAAGTATGGTCCTGGAGAGTTCTTCTGGAACCCTCTTACCCATTTGCGAAGGGTCTCCCTCGCTGTATACCTAGTCTCTATGGTGACTAGGGGGGCTTCTTCAAAGCTGTTGCCCAGCAGGGTTGAGCAGGTGGGGCAACCATTCGGGTCCTAGTACCTCAGGACTCCTGACACGATGCAGCAAGGGGCATGAGTCCTGCACTTCGTGTGACCACAAAAGTCTTTCCCTTTGTGGTTGCAGAACAATGCTGCACACTTCTCCATCGGCTCCAACTGTAAAGGAAAAGGGCCAAGTGAGTATTTATATTCTCTATATCAGTGATATAAAAGCATACAATTTTTATTAACAATAGTAATCACTATTGTTTATGGTAGCTTAAGACAGTAAGCTTGAAAGGAAGTAGAAAAGACACATATCTGTGTTTCCTCTCCCAGGCCATTGCTGAGACCTCCATCAGTATTGATATTCAGTTCCCTGATAGGGAGAATACTAGGTAGAAAAACTCTAGGAACTAGAGTTAGCATTAGTAAATGTCTTATACTAGCATTATCCACCTGTAGTATATATTAATACTAATCGGGTATTTTAGGTCCCTGATCATCGAGGAGAAACATCTGGGTGTTGAGGGAGTATTCAACCTCAACAGAATATCGTGGCCCCAACAATTGTCTGCGATAGGAAACACGCGTATGTTAGAAAACATGTGTACTACTGTATAGTTGTATACAGTACTTTTGCAGTGTTGGCTTAGTACCTGGCTGTACTGATAGAGAGAAAACGGGTTAAGGAAGGAGAGTTTCCTATTATTATGAATAAACATAACAGTTGGACGTGTAGGAGGACTATCAGACTGCCTACTGTCTCCTTGCCAGAATGAAAGTTCCAATGGAAGGGGAAAGAATCTATCAGATTCTGGCTTCCATCCATCCACAAAAGGCCTGTCGCCGGCTATGACGTCGGCGGCAATGAATGTGGTTGGCAGCTCAAGCGAGACCTGAGGACTTTCCTAAGCATGTTAGGTTTCCCACCGGCAGCCGTCAGGAGCCGTCTCAGTCTCCCCCCCCCCATATTATTCACTTCCTGTGAAGGAGAGGAGTAAGGGGGAAGGTGGCAGAGACAGCTAAACTAACTGCTACCGGCAGTGTACCAGCCGGTAACACAGTCACCCTAGCAAGCCAGGATGACTGTCAGAATACCGGTGAAAGAATCTTGTGACGGCTATAACGTCACTAAAGAATATAAGGGGAAGGGTTGATAATCTTAAAGTTTATTGATATCAGAAGTGGTGCGGGTATGCCACCTTCCTCAAACAATAAAGTGAGAAAGCATAGCTTCCTGTGCTGACGACATCGTCGGCGGCAAGACAAGGGCACCCTGAGTTAGTCACTATCTAAATCAAAGCCG
>NC_090725.1:204930262-204935262 GCF_036898095.1 Palaemon carinicauda | reverse complement strand
TATTATTATCATCTAGCATGCCTTCCTCTCTTATTTACCATGTGTTATGTTTTTTATAGTGTTTTTAATCTTTCCACGTGATCATATCACTCGTGGGTCTGGCAGGTTGGTATACCTGATATCGTCTCGGAGCCAACCTACTCCTAGCCTCCTCCCACCGATTTCTTATAAGCGCCTATGTACTCCTCCCGGGGGCATCCGCTTTGCACGGGCGGTTTCACATTGTTCTGTGAGGCATTCTATTATTATTCATTAACGTACATTACGTTTCCCCACTACTCTACCCGGTCGTAGTCGTTTCTTTCCGTCGCTCGTTTGGCCGACAATCGGCGGGGAGTTTCAACTGGTTCCGTGGTACCTTGTTATGTTATTTAATATTAAGTTGTGTACGGGCTTCTCCCGCTTGGTCCCGCATGTCACGGACCCTTTTAAGATCCCCCCCTCTCTGTTACGCACCTCACGGACCTCATATATATATATATATATATATATATATATATATATATATATATATATATATATATATATATATATATATGTATATGTTTAAAGACTTCCATTACGGGATCCCCGGGGGTAGCTTTTATTCATTACCATTCAATCGAGTTTTTTAGTTGAGCCCCGGAGCCAACGTTATTCATTATTACTTGGATTCCCTTTATATTTTAGTCACGTTTATCTATTATATACGATCCTAGTTCTCGACCTTGCCTTCCATGATATGATAACGACTAAGGTTTGACTTAATTTAATTCATTAATTTAATTTAATAATTTTATAATCAAGTAAAGCTGTTATTTGATTTTTTTAAACACCGGGGTCCCCTAGGGGGTCCCCTAATTTGCCTTCATTCAATTATTAAGGCATTATATATGAATAATTTTTATCATTTATTTGATATATGACTTATAACCCCCAGACCCCCCAGGGTCCCCTATTTGCCTTCATTCATATGTTAGGCACTTATATGGATAGTTTTATCATGGGTTGAATATATATATATATATATATATATATATATATATATATATATATATATATATATATATATATATATATATATATAAATATATATATAGCATTCGGGCCCCGTTGCCCTTCTTTTGCTTTCATTCGGGATAATTATAGCTATATATATTCAACTTTTATATCATGATAGTAACTTTTATAATATTTAAGCACTGGGACCTTCGGCCCCTAATTGCTTTCCTTCAAGATACTCATGTATCTTTTATCTTACAGACTGTCCGCTGTGCGATGACGGCATGTGTCGCTGTTCTCCACCAACCCTGCGGCCATAATGTGTGTCGTTCGCAAGCTCACTGCTCTCTTCAAGTGGATGACCTAGCTGTTTGGCATCCGGACAACTGTCCTGTCTGCTACAAATTGGTTTCCACTCTAACATCTGAATCGGTGAGTTCAGTTACTTTATTACATAATTATGGGGAGTCACATTTTAATGTCCTCTTTTATTGTTTTGTACTGTAAGGCCACAGTCCTATGGACTTCCTGCATGCCTTATATGTGCCTACGAAGCCCTTGGGCTTCTTAGTTTTTTCTTTGGCACTTTTATCACTCGCTAATAGTCTGTTCTCTTTCAGAGCACCCAGCTTGAAATGGAAACAGCCAGAGCTACCCTCAAGGCCAGAAAGCCGTATATCTTTTCTGAGGAATGGTGTTCCCTCCTCTACCCCAATGCTAAAACATCAGCTGCTGTCCCCAAAGCGCTAGCGGACCCGATCATCAAGAGCATTGCTTCTCTTCTTCTGGCCCCGGACCAAAGGGAGACGGGCGCCACCCTAACTGAGGACGTCGCTACCCTCGACCTTGATGTGGAACCCATGGCTCTGGATGATCCCGACGTAGGTAGGGACGTAGGTGAGTCAGGTGGTTCCCGGGCTGGGATTCCTCTCCCTAGCCCGGCTTTCTCTTCTACTTCGGACTAATCTTCCTTTCGCGGTTTTCCTGAGGCAACCGGGACTGATCTCAGCTCCCGACCCGTTCCACCCAAAGTGAAGGCTCCTCACAAGTCTTTATATAGAACCCACAAATCTTCCCAAGACCACAACCCTTCGAGATCGTCACCCTTGGAGGCTAAATTCTCCTCCACCAGAGTTTCTCAAGACCCAATTGCTGTGCCCTCAACCTCTCAAGAGGTACTCTCTGTTCCGGCACCTGTTCCACCCCAGGTGGGATCATTTAACATGGAAGAATTTTCTGACAAACTGTTTGCTCGTTTTGAGTCGATTCTATCGTCTCATACGAAGCAATCACACGAGAGGATAGCTTCTGTGGAGAGCCTAGTCCAAGGCCTCATGAGTTCGGGGCTACCACCTCCTCAACAGCAGTACCCCAGTCCCGACGCCTCCAAGCTTCCTCCTTTCAATAAGAATAACCCTTGGAGGTTAGCATTGCATGCCCCCTTTTCGGAGGGTATGCTGTCAATCGAGAGTTTCGGTACACAGCCTCTTACTGACTACGAATTCTACCTGCCGGGTCTTGAATTCCCCTTCCCCGGCTACGCTCGCCTCACAGAAGAAGCTCTGATCCGTTTAGATAAGGTTCCAAAGGAAACTGTCATTTTTCCTAAAGAACAGGCACAGTCTGTCTTGGTTCGCCTGTTCCATGAGTGGCAATGTTTGAATGTTTGAACACCATGATTACGGCCCACAAGAGTTCGTACACTATGTTTGTGGCCAACGACCAAACCCCTACACCATGTGCGACCAAGATTCTGGAGTCGGTCTTCCAGGCTATCAAAGATGAGAAGCCTTTACCACAACTCAGGGAGACCAACTTAACCTCCCTCCTCTTTCCGGGGGACAATGAATGTTGGCGGAATGCCCCAGCTACCTTTTCAGTAGGTAAGTTGAGCCCGGACTGTGCCTCGACGCAGCGAACGGCTTCCCAAACTCCCGGAGTCTCTACTTAAATTAGAATTTGATTCTAGGTGCAGATTCGGCAGATCTCTCAATTGGGTCACCCTTTCCGAGTTGGCCGTTGCCACTTACAACGAGGAGGACCTCCTTAAGGCCCTCACTAAGTCGTTACTGCAAAACTTCATGGCTGACACCTATGATTTTGCAAGCGCCAGGACCCGTTGTCGACGACACGTCCTCTCTGAAGCCACCATTAGGCCCGAGCCTAATAAGCTCATCAAAGCTCCGGTCTGAGGCCCGGATCTTTTCCCGGAGGATTTGGTTAACTCGGTCCTCAGCGAGGCAGCTAGGGCCAACCAAAGCCTCAAAGTTAGGTGGAGCCTCGTCCCAAAGAGGAGATATGAGGCGACTAGTACCCCAATCCGAGGTAGGAAGAGACTGAGGCCTTTCCACTCTTCCCAATTCAGGGTTCTACATCAAAGGGCCAGCAGCAAGAGCCATATGTCCTGGTCCCTCAGTCTCAAATCGCCTCCACGTCCTTCTCTCCCCCCACCCCCTTAAACCCCATTTATGAGGCTCAGACCTCCTTCCGTGGCTACCAGCGTCACAGAGGTGCCAGGGGTGCCTTTCGCGCCCGAGGTAGTGGAAGGGGTTACCAACGGGGAAAGTCTTCCCGTGGAAGCAGAGGAGGCAAATCATCCTCCACCCAATGAGACAACGCAGGTAGGAGGGAGACTGTACCTTTTTCGGGACCGTTGGAAGTTCAGCGATTGGGCTTCCAGCATTATCTCCAAAGGACTAGGGTGGAGTTGGATACAGGGACCTCCTCCACCGAACAGCTTTTACCAATTGCCAACAGAATAACTATGTTCCTTCACGACAGATCTGCTATAAAAGAATGCGATCCAAAGCATACGTCGCTTAAGATTTCAAGGGCGCTTGTTCAGCGAGCCAAAGAAAGGCTCAGACAAACGAAGGGTAATCCTGGACCTGTCTCGTTTAAATTCCTTCATTCGTTGCGACAAATTCCGTATGCTTACCGTCTCGCAGGTGCGGACCTTACTTCCCCGTGGGGCCGTCACCACCTCCATCGATCACGTTCCAATAGCAAGGCATTTTCGTCCTTTTCTGGGCTTCAAGCTAGACAAACAAGCCTACGCATTCAAAGTGATGCCGTTCGGGCTCAACGTGGCACCCAGAATCTTCACCAAACTAGCAGAGACAGTCATTCAAGAGCTTCGCACTCAGGGAATACAGGTAATGGCCTATCTAGATGATTGGCTAATCTGGTCAGACAATGCCCAGAATTGCCGCGTAGCAACGAACAAAGTCCTCACCTTCCTTCGTAAACTGGGATTCCAAGTCAACTTCGAAAAATCCCGCCTGGTCCCGGAGACCAAGTTTCAATGGCTGGGTCTACAATGGGACCTATGCTCCCATACGCTGTGCCTCCCCAAAGCCAAAAGGAATGAGATTGCGAGGAAGACGAGGCAATTTCTCAAGGAGAAGTTGACCTCCAGAAGGAACCAAGAGAGGATCCTAGGTTCCTTGCAGTTCGCCTCCGTGACAGACATCGTCCTACGGTCCAAACTCAAGGACATAAACAGAGTGTGGAGATCCAGAGCAACCGCAAAACGCCGCGACAGACGTGCCCGCCTTTCCCCACTCCTGAAGAAAAGTCTACAGCCTTGGACGAAGGTCAAGAATCTCTCCAAGTCGGTTCCCTTACAACATCCGGTCGCAGGACTCGTCGTCCACACAGACGCCTCCTTAACAGGGTGGGAAGGTTACTCCGAACACAAGAAAGTCCAAGGGTTATGGTCATCAGTCTTCCGACACATGCACATCAACGTCATCGAGACCATGGCAGTCTACCTCACTTTAAAACGTCTCAATCCAGCCAGGAATCTCCATATCAGACTGGTTCTCGACAGTGCAGTCATAGTTCACTGCCTCAACAGAGGAGGCTCCAGATCAGCCCAAATAAACCACGTCATGTTGCAGATTTTCTCCATGGCGGCAATGCACAAGTGGCACCTGTCAGCAGTCCATCTACCAGGAGTCCGGAATGTGGTAGCGGACTCCCTTTCCCGGATGACTCCGCTAGAGTCGGAATGGTCA
>NC_090725.1:204915262-204920262 GCF_036898095.1 Palaemon carinicauda | reverse complement strand
AGAGAGAGAGAGAGAGAGAGAGAGAGAGAGAGAGAGCCTTACTTTACCTTATTTCCTTATTTTTTTGTTTGGGTTCCCCCAGGTCCCTCAGTGTGAGGCACCTCGTATATCCACTAGAGAGTTGCTAATGCATCTTCCGGTTTATTTTGCATCTTCCAGTCTTGGATGGTCTGGGATGCATCTTAGGTATTTATCGAACTTATTCTTAAACACATCTACACTCACTCCTGATATGTTTCTTAGATGAGCAGGCAGCACATTAAATAGTCGCTGCATTATCGATGCTGGTGCGTAGTGGATTAATGTCCTGTGCGCCTTCCTTAGTTTTCCTGGTATATTTTTTGGCACTATTAATCTACTTCGGCTTGCTCTTTCTGATATTTTTAGCTCCATGATGTTTTCAGTAATTCCTTTTATTTGCTTCCATGCTTGTATTATCATGTAGCGTTCTCTTCTCCTTTCTAGACTGTATAGTTTTAAAATTTGCAGTCTTTCCCAGTAGTCAAGGTCCTTAACTTCTTCTATTCTAGCAGTATAGGACCTTTGTACACTCTCTATTTGTGCAATATCCTTTTGGTAGTGTGGGTACCATATCACATTGCAGTACTCGAGTGTACTACGTACATAAGTTTTGTAAAGCATAATCATGTGTTCAGCTTTTCTTGTTTTAAAGTGTCTGAATAACATTCCCATTTTTGCTTTACATTTAACCAACAGTGTTGCTATTTGGTCGTTGCATAACATATTCCTATTCAACATTACACCAAGGTCTTTAATTGCTTCCTTCTTTGTGATTGTCTCGTTATTAGGTACCTTGTATGCATATACCATTCCTTCTCTGTTTTCATAATTCATTGATTCAAATTTATCGGAGTTAAATACCATCCTATTTATCTCCGCCCATTCACATAT
The DNA here is from genome assembly GCF_036898095.1 of Palaemon carinicauda. Lineage (NCBI taxonomy): Eukaryota > Metazoa > Arthropoda > Malacostraca > Decapoda > Palaemonidae > Palaemon > Palaemon carinicauda. Next base: position 204,919,350 of record NC_090725.1, on the reverse strand, counting down.
TTTGTTTAGATCTCTTTGTAGTGAGTTCCTATCTTCATCACAAGTAATTTCTCTACTTAGTCTTGTGTCATCGGCGAAACTTCTCATTACAGAGTTTTCAGCATCGCAGTCTATGTCTGAGATCATAATAACAAACAACAGTGCAGCTAATACCATACCTGATTTCTCGTCATTTGCAACCACTATGTTTTCTGTTTTGCAGGAATTCTTTTACCCATTTTCCTATCTTTCCCCCAATATTATGCTTTCTCATTTTTTTCTCTAATATATTGTGGTCTACCTTGTCAAAGGCTTTTGCAAAATCTAGATAGATCACATCTGTGTCTTTTTCATTTATCATATTTTTGTATATGTTTTCATAGTGTGCTATCAGTTGGGTTTGTGTACTTTTTCCAGGCACAAAACCGTGTTGACCTATATCAAATAGATTATTTTTAACCAAATGATCCATTATTTTCTTTTTTATTACCCTCTCATACACTTTCATAATATGTGATGTTAGACTAACAGGTCTATAATTGCTTGCCTCTAGTCTTGATCCACTTTTGAAGATAGGGGTTATATAAGCTAATTTATGTTTAACATATATCTCGGTCATATCTACACTTTCTCTTAGCAGTATTGCAAGCGGCTTCGCGATAGTATTTGCAGTTTTTTTTAACAAAATCGCTAGAACTCCATCTGGTTCGGCTGCCGATCCATTTTTGATTTCGTTTATAGCCTTGACAATATCTGCTTCATTAATATCTACATCCGTTAGATATTCAACATTTTCTTCTCTCATTTCTGTTTCATTATTCTCATTCGCAATTCTTAGCGTGAACTCACTCTTATATTTTTCTGCTAATATGTTGCATATTTCCTTTTTTTCATTCGTTAGCCATCCTTCAATTCTTAGAGGGCCTATTTCTATTCTCCCTTTATTCATCTTTTTTGCATAGGAGTAAAGTACTTTGGGGTTTCTTTTTATATTTTGAAGTGTCCTTTCTTCTAAGTCTCTTTTTTCATTTTCTTTCGACTGTATAATCTTTTGTTCTGCATTTTCTATCTTACATTTTATTTCAATCATTTTCCACACATTTATTTCCTTTGCAAGATTTTTCTTCCACTTTCTAATTATCTGAAATAAGATCCTTCTGTCTCTTGATATGCACGTCTTTTGTTTATTGTTTTTTTTTCGGTACATATTTTTCAACAATTTTCTCCAGTATTTTGTACAGTATGTCCGCATTTACCTGTATATTATCACTTACAAATACATTTTTCCATTCTTTATTCAGTTCTTCATTTATTTCTGACCATTTTATATTCTTACTGTAAAAATTATATTTTCCATATCCTTCCCAAAGTTTTGTGCTTTTATTAATTCTGCGATCACTTGCTTTGGAATGGACTATCACTTCTATGACATTGTGGTCTGAAATTCCCGTGTTATACACTATTATTTCTTTAACATAATTCACCTCATTCACAAATACTAGATCTAGGACATTTTCCTTTCTTGTTGGAATGTGGTTTACTTGTTGCATATTATGTTCTAATAGCATATCTTGAAGCTTTTCAAATTGCCTCTTATCTTCTGCGCTACTATTACTCTCTTTTTTATATGCATACATACAACCACTTTCTTCTATCCGTTCTTTCCAATCCACGAAAGGAAAGTTAAACTCTCCGGATAGGAGTATATTCCAGTCTTTATGGTTTCTAAATATATCATCTATTTTTTTCTATTATTATGTCAAACTCCTTAGTATTTGGGGGTCTGTAAACTACAATATTCACTAGTTTTTCAAATAAAAATTCTACCGCAATCAATTCACATTCTGTGTTGCTGTATTTTTCACAGACTTTTCCTTGATTTATGTCTCTTCCATATATTGCGGTTCCCCCTTGATTCCTATTTTTTCTGTCTGATCTATAAGTTTGGAAACCCTTTATCTGGTCATCACTGCCAGTCTCTTGGGAATACCATGTTTCACTTATATTTAATATATCTATTTTTTCAATTTGGGTTAGTTCTTCTAGGAACTCTATTTTCCTTTTAGAGTTACTCGTGACTAAACCCTGTACATTCATCACTATTATGGTTTGTGTTTCATCCCCATTATTTAATATTGGTAATAATATGGATTCACCCATGCTTCCTTCCTGTTCTGATATGATGTTCTTTTCTTCATTTCTCGGAATTCTGCCATTAAAAAATCCTACTTTTCTATTATATTTGTTCTTTCGCCTTTATATTTATTTTTGTGTGTATACCTGCAATTATCCCCATATCTGCACCAACCCCTGGCATTATAGATGCATTCTTTGTAGTTGGGCTCTATTTGTGCAGATTTGGGTTGAAAGGCTTTTTTTGGTGCATAGTGCGGTATATACGCGGCCTGCTTTTTTGTTTCTTTTTTAGGTTCATTTTTGCTTTCATTTTTCTTTTCAGTTTGCTGAGTTTTCTTACTCTCATTCATAGTTGCAGGATGCATATATCGACATTTTTTGTTGAAACTGCATCCTTTTCCTTCTTTTAGGGTTTTGCATATTTTTGGATGGAGATCTCTGCATTCGTCTCCATATCCGTCTAAATACGCACATTTACCATATATTTCATAATTATGGCATATCTTTGGATGCTTGTAGTAGCATCTTTCGCCAAATCTGCAATTCCCTCTTTTCAGCATATTACAGACTATATCTTTCTTTTCTTTTTTTTCTTGTTCTTGCTCTTCCCTAAAAGTATGTAGGTCCGGGTAGAGTCTCTTGGGTCTATTATTTGTTTCCATCTGATAATTTATTTCTTCATAAGTATGTTGTTGGATGGCATCAAAAGTTATATCAATGATTTCCTCTGCACCCTTACACATATCCTGTTCATTTTTCTCTTCTTCTTCTTCTTCTTCTTCTTCTTCTTCTTCTTCTTCTTCTTCTTCAACTATTTGCAGATTTAGTCTCGACTTAATTATATTTTCTATCCAGACTAAGCATGTTGAGAAGAATACCTTTGTGTCTCTACTTTTTATTTTTTGCTGTATTTCAGCACATGTAGGGTGTGTTGGAACATGGCAGGCATTACATTTTATAATCAGTTGTTGAGGATTATTAATGGAATACCATATCTTACATGTATTACACCATTTTGGCATTCTTTTCCCAATGCATCAATCAGCATATTCACCATATTGGACTTCTTATTGTTCTTTGATGGAATGTGTTGAGTGATGTAGACTTTCTTTATAAGTCTCTTTATCACTTGGATCTTCTTTGGAAAATCTTCTATTATTTTGCTGATGTTTTCCGCAGATTTGTTCCAGTTTATTGGATCATATTGTTTCAAAATGTCTGCGAATATTTTTCCGTCACACTGGTTGGAGTTACTAGTGACCTCTGTTATCAGACGGTCAAGCTCCTGTTTCGCCAACTCATGGAATTTGCTTTTGCTGACTCCAGCGATGTCTCTCCACGAGTTGCCTGTGTTATACAATGCCATCTTGATCAGATTTTTATTAATTCACAAGATAACTATCCTATGCCGACGTTTTATCCCACTTTTCTGCCCTCAAACTAATCACCGACTATTCACGAAAACTTGTGGCTATATTTCACTCGATAGCCTTTTGTTATCCGCATTAAATCAGGATATTTTTAGGGACGCACAAGTGTTCACTCACCGGCACACACATACAACTCAGAGAGAGAGTTGTTTTAAATGTAATAAGTAAACAAAAAATATGATAGGTTATAACATGTACGTATATTCAGACTTTTAAAACCTTCCCTTTACGTAGTACTGTTAACAAACTACCCTTTAATGTACAGAACACTTAATGCATGTACTACAGTACCCTAAACTAAAACAGGCACAAATATTAAAATGTTAGAATATTAAAGTACATAGTATAAAAAAATAAAGATTGTTACTGTACTCACCACGAAAGAAGTTGAAGAAAACCTTGAATGATGATGGCGATGAATTTGCTGCACAGTAGAAATGATGATGATGAAGCTGATGATGTCTTCTACTGTGCAGCCAATGATAGTATTTCACGTCTCTTCAGACGGAGGTGTCTTTTCCTGGGACACCTCTTCAACTTCTT
>NC_090725.1:204907762-204910262 GCF_036898095.1 Palaemon carinicauda | reverse complement strand
TAGGTTGCGTCCATTATACTCTGCAGAGATCTGTTTTGTTTGAAGGCTACTGAAGTTGCGACAGCTCTAACTTCATGTGTCCTTACCTTCAGCAAAGCATGGTCTTCCTCATTCAGATGGGAATGAGCTTCTCGAATCAAAAGTCTGATATAATAGGAAACTGCATTCTTCGACATAGGTAAAGAAGGTTTCTTAATAGCGCACCATAAAGCTTCTGACTGCCCTCTTAAAGATTTAGTTCGTCTCAAATAGTACTTAAGAGCTCTAACAGGGCATAAGACTCTTTCTCGTTCATTTCCGACCAAATTAGAAAGGCTTGGAATGTCGAACGATTTAGGCCAAGGACAAGAAGGAAGTTCGTTTTTGGCTAGAAAACCAAGCTGTAAGGAACATGTAGCCGTTTCAGATGAAAATCCGATGTTCCTGCTGAAGGCGTGTATCTCACTGACTCTTTTAGCTGTTGCTAAGCAGACGAGGAAAAGAGTCTTCAAAGTGAGATCTTTAAAGGAGGCTGATTGTAGTGGCTCGAACCTTTCTGACATAAGGAATCTTAGTACCACGTCTAAATTCCAACCTGGTGTGGCCAAACGACGCTCCTTCGAGGTCTCAAAAGACTTAAGGAGGTCCTGTAGATCTTTGTTGTTGGAAAGATCTAAGCCTCTGTGACGGAAGACTGCTGCCAACATGCTTCTGTAACCCTTGATCGTGGGAGCTGAAAGAGATCTTTCCTTCCTTAGGTATAAAAGGAAGTCAGCTATCTGAGTTACAGAGGTACTGGTTGAGGATACTGATACCGACTTGCACCAGCTTCGGAAGACTTCCCACTTCGACTGGTAGACTTTAAGAGTGGATGTCCTCCTTGCTCTAGCAATCGCTCTGGCTGCCTCCTTCGAAAAGCCTCTAGCTCTCGAGTCTTTCGATAGTCTGAAGGCAGTCAGACGAAGAGCGTGGAGGCTTGGGTGTACCTTCTTTACGTGTGGCTGACGCAGAAGGTCCACTCTTAGAGGAAGTGTTCTGGGAACGTCCACTAGCCATTGCAGTACCTCGGTGAACCATTCTCTCGCGGGCCAGAGGGGAGTAACCAACGTCAACCTTGTCCCTTCGTGAGAGGCGAACTTCTGCAGTACTCTGTTGACAATCTTGAACGGGGGGAATGCATAAAGGTCTAGATGGGACCAATTCATAAGGAAGGCATCTATATGAACTGCTGCTGGGTCCGGGATCGGCGAGCAATAAATTGGGAGCCTCTTGGTCATCGAGGTTGCAAATAGATCTATGGTAGGTTGGCCCCACAAGGCCCATAGTCTCTTGCATACATTCATGTGAAGGGTCCACTCTGTTGGGATGATTTGGCCCTTCCGGCTGAGGCGGTCTGCCATGACATTCATGTTGCCTTGAATGAACCTCGTTACTAGAGATAGGTTTAGATCTCTTGACCAGGTGAGGAGGTCCCTTGCGATCTCGTATAACGTCATCGAATGAGTCCCTCCTTGCTTGGAGATGTACGCCAAGGCTGTGGTGTTGTCGGAGTTCACCTCCACCACCTTGCCTAGAAGGAGAGACTTGAAGCTTCTCAAGGCCAGATGAACTGCCAGTAGCTCCTTGCAGTTGATATGTAACGTTCTTTGATCCGCGTTCCAGGTGCCCGAGCATTCCCGACCGTCTAATGTCGCACCCCAGCCCGTGTCCGATGCGTCCGAGAAGAGAACGTGGTTGGGGGTCTGAACAGCCAGTGGCAGACCCTCTCTAAGGTGAATGTTCTCCTTCCACCAAGTCAGTGAAGACTTCATCTTCTCGGAAATAGGGATCGAGACCGCTTCTAGCGTCTTGTCCTTTCTCCAGTGAACAGCTAGGTGAAATTGAAGGGGTCGGAGGTGCAGTCTCCCTAACGCAATGAACTGGTCCAGTGATGAAAGCGTCCCTATCAGACTCATCCACTGTCTGACTGAACATCGGTCCTTCTTTAGCATGTTCTGGATGCATTCTTGGGCTTGACTGATTCTGGGGGCCGACGGAAAAGCCCGAAAAGCTTGACTCTGAATCTCCATTCCTAGGTACACTATAGTTTGGGATGGGACGAGTTGGGACTTTTCCATATTGACCAGGAGACCCAATTCCTTGGTCAGATCCAGAGTCCACTTTAGATTCTCCAGACAGCGACGACTTGACGAAGCTCTTAGAAGCCAGTCGTCCAAATAGAGGGAGGCTCTGATGTCTGCTAAATGCAGGAATTTGGCAATATTCCTCATCAGTTTCGTAAAAACAAGAGGTGCCGTGCTTAGGCCAAAGCACAGGGCTTGAAATTGGTATACCACCTTCCCGTAAACGAACCTTAGAAAAGGTTGGGAATCTGGGTGGATGGGGACGTGAAAGTAAGCGTCCTTGAGGTCTAAAGAGACCATCCAGTCTTCCTTCCTGACCGATGCTAGAACCGACTTTGTCGTCTCCATGGCGAACGTCTGCTTTGTGACAAAGACATTCAGAGCACTGACGTCTAGCA
>NC_090725.1:204852762-204902762 GCF_036898095.1 Palaemon carinicauda | reverse complement strand
AGAGAGAGGGGTAGAGAGAGAGGTAGAGAGAGAGAGAGAGGTAGAGAGAGAGAGAGAGAGAGAGAGAGAGAGGTAGAGAGAGAGAGAGAGAGATAGAGGGGGGGTTTAAATGTAATAAAAAAAAAAATTGATAGGTTATAACACATTGGTGCTTATGTAATATCAACTGTATACTGTAGACGGTTTGAATAAGTTAAGAAATGGTATAAACGATACTTTGTTAGTGTATTCGTACACAATCAAGAGCGGCAGCTAGATGTCAGCTGATCTAATCACAGCCAAAAGTAAAACAAAAAGAAGTCAACAATACTCGATTTTTAAAACACACCCGAAATTTAAAAACAAAAGTACACGCTTTCTTAATGTGCAATTAACTATTTAAAGAGTAGCAATTTTCCAGAATAAAATGATGTTTCCCAAAAAATAGTGGTTTGCTGATGAAATCGGATGCCGTATTTTTAGCTATGATTGAAATGGATGTAGACTCTGCATAATTTTTTCGTTTCGTATTTAATTGACACTAAGAAAACAAATTTTAGTTTCTTCATCTAAATGTAAGTATTGTATAACACGAAGAGAGAGAGAGAGAGAGAGAGAGAGAGAGAGAGAGAGAGAGAGAGAGAGAGAGAGAGAGAGATGAATCAGCTGTTGTAATCAAATGGCGTGTTTTTGTTTCGTGAGAATTTCATCGCCACGACTTTAACAACAACATACTGTACTGAACTTTACAGTATTATACAGACTACTGTAATATAATAAAGTAAAATATTTGTAATCTATTTTAAATGAAATGGGGCTATTTTTTTTTTTTTTAAATTTACATTTACGTATGTAAAGTAACTCTCTCTCTCTCTCTCTCTCTCTCTCTCTCACTCTCTCGTAAATTGTTTTCCTGCTTTGCTACGTATGTATGATTTTATATAGATACGGTAAATAATATTTGTAATAACATATTTTATAGAAGCTTTTACTGTACTGTAATATCATTATTTATCACTTTCATCCTGCGCGTTAAATGCCTTCGTTTGTTTACTGAGCGTACTTTATAACGCCGTTGTTTCAGGCGGCGTCATAAAGAAAAACATTTCATTTGGAAGTCCTAAGAAAAATTAAGTAAAACATTAGTAATAACAAAATCAACATACTGTACTGAATAATCAATATAATCGATGCAAAAACTAACCTATACACAGATGTGTAAATGCGTTTGTTTCTTCATTATGATCAGAGATAAACGTATACAAAACATTGGTTGCCATTTTTTATCGTGCTTTTTGGCGTGTTTAGGAAACGCATGATATAAAGTCGCCTTTAATATTTGTGCCTGTTTTAGTTTAGGGTACTGTAGTACATGCATTAAGTGTTCTGTACATTAAAGGGTAGTTTGTTAACAGTACTATGTACAAGGGAAGGTTTTAAAAGTCTGAATATACATGTTAAATAAATACGTAAATATGGTGTCACTACTTCGCGGATTTTCACCTATCACGGTCGGGTCTGGAACCTATCTACCACGATAAACGAGGGTTCACTGTAAGTCTTGTTATATATTTATATATAGATGTGTTTTATATAAAGATATAGTTTTGCTTATGTATTAATATAGATAAGGCTACTGTTATTCATATAAATAAACTGTATTGAAAGTCAAAACAAGAAATGACCCTTTTTGGCAGGTGTCTAATAAGGTTTGTTCTCCGCCCAGTAAAGACCTGATAACTGCCCAGATAGCTGGTATGGGAGTGTCATTGTTCTATAATCCTCTATATGTATGTTCGTACGTTTACTTTCCCAATAAAATGTAAAGAAACCTCTTTCAATAAATCAGTCCTCTGAAAAAGTATCACAAAACTAGTCAGGACTTAACCTTATATTTCGTACTTTCATTTTCCCCTTAGTTCTTCTGCATCTGAGCATCACATTTTTCTGTGATTTTTTCACACACACACATACATATATATATATATATATATATATATATATATATATATATATATATATAGTACATGTATATATATATATATATATATATATATATATATATATATATATATATATATATATATATATATATATATATATATACATACATCATTATATATACCAAAGGCACTTCCCCCAATTTTGGGGGTAGCCGACAACAACAAGAAACAAAACAAAAAGGGGACCTCTACTCTCTACGTTCCTCCAGCCTAACCAGGGACTCAGCCGAGTTCAGCTGGTACTGCTAGGGTGCCACAGCCCAACCTCCCACATTTCCACCACAGATGAAGCTTCATACTGCTGAGTCCCCTACTGCTGCTACCTCCGCGGTCATCTAAGGCACTGGAGGAAGCAGCAGGGCCTACTGGAACTGCGTCACAATCGCTCGCCATTCATTCCTATTTCTAGCACGCTCTCTTGCCTCTCTCACATCTATCCTCCTATCACCCAGAGCTTTCTTCACACCATCCATTCACCCAAACCTTGGCCTTCCTCTTGTACTTCTCCCATCAACTCTTGCTTTCATCACCTTCTTTAGCAGACAACCATTTTCCATTCTCTCAACATGGCCAAACCACCTCAACACATTCATATCCACTCTAGCCGCTAACTCATTTCTTACACCCGTTCTCACCCTCACCACTTCGTTCCTAACCCTATCTACTCGAGATACACCACCCATACTCCTCAGACACTTCATCTCAAACACATTCCATTTCTGTCTCTCCATCACTTTCATTCCCCACAACTCCGATCCATACATCACAGTTGGTACAATCACTTTCTCATATAGAACTCTCTTTACATTCATGCCCAACCCTCTATTTTTTACTACTCCCTTAACTGCCCCCCACACTTTGCAACCTTCATTCACTCTCTGACGTACATCTGCTTCCACTCCACCATTTGCTGCAACAACAGACCCCAAGTACTTAAACTGATCCACCTCCTCAAGTAACTCTCCATTCAACATGACATTCAACCTTGCACCACCTTCCCTTCTCGTACATCTCATAACCTTACTCTTACCCACATTAACTCTCAACTTCCTTCTCTCACACACCCTTCCAAATTCTGTCACTAGTCGGTCAAGCTTCTCTTCTGTGTCTGCTACCAGTACAGTATCATCCGCAAACAACAACTGATTTACCTCCCATTCATGATCATTCTCGCCTACCAGTTTTAATCCTCGTCCAAGCACTCGAGCATTCACCTCTCTCACCACTCCATCAACATACAAGTTAAACAACCACGGCGACATCACACATCCCTGTCTCAGCCCCACTCTCACCGGAAACCAATCACTCACTTCATTTCCTATTCTAACACATGCTTTACTACCTTTGTAGAAACTTTTCACTGCTTGCAACAACCTTCCACCAACTCCATATAACCTCATCACATTCCACATTGCTTCCCTATCAACTCTATCATATGCTTTCTCCAGATCCATAAACGCAACATACACCTCCTTACCTTTTGCTAAATATTTCTCGCATATCTGCCTAACTGTAAAAATCTGATTCATACAACCCCTACCTCCTCTAAAACCACCCTGTACTTCCAAGATTGCATTCTCTGTTTTATCCTTAATCCTATTAATCAGTACTCTACCATACACTTTTCCAACTACACTCAACAAACTAATTCCTCTTGAAATACAACACTCATGCACATCTCCCTTACCCTTATATAGTGGTACAATACATGCACAGACCCAATCTACTGGTACCATTGACAACACAAAACACACATTAAACAATCTCACCAACCATTCAAGTACAGTCACACCCCCTTCCTTCAACATCTCATATATATATGTTTCTTCTTCATTCGATTGTATCATAAATAAATGTTTCCTGCAAGTTTCTCAAAGTTGTTTTTATTGTGTTTTCATCTATGCTCATTTAGGTATACAGTATGCAATTTTTATGTTATGAATACAATGAAAGGTTCACTAAGTGTCTGAGAACATAATGCCTCAAGTGCAAAATTTACTCAGAAGGTACTTAAACAGGGCTATATCATGGTAGGCTCATCACAATCGTTTGTGGGCAGTTGGTATACGTAGATTTGAGAGAAGAGGCTCACCACTGATTAATAAATAACCTTGAAATATGATGATTGTCCTTATGGTCACAAGTGGTGAGGAAAATATAAAAGTATTCTATCAATCTGATCATAAGGATTGAGGAAAATTACCGGGAGAAGCCCATAATGATGTATACTAAAGTATATTCTACCCATCTCTACACAAAATTTGAAGCCAGAATTCTCAAAATATATTTTCAGAAAAAAAATGCTACTACTATTTTGAGTAATTTTGTCAGTCATGAAGAAGGGAATGTCACAAATAAATGAACCAGTAAAGAATTGGGGTCACGTTGATGACCTCTTCTGCTACCTTCGCTTGAGTATTAGACAAAGTGTCAGCGTCGATTGGCGGCTCTGAAGCCGTTGGCGCCTCATACCTGATGACTAGGTCCTTTTGCCGTTTTCAACTTTGTCGTTGCAGGCAAGGGGGTTGGAGGCTACAGCCAGGAGACCGTTGGACGTTGACTCCTATTTGAAGAGGGGACCCATACCCAGGAACCCCCAGGCAAGATGGCACCAACCACCATGGCGCCCATGGATCACGCCGGCCGGGGGGCTACTGCGCCTTTGTTCAGTTTGAATAGAGCCACGAATAAGGGCTAACGTCCTTCCCGTTGGTGCCCGGGGCTAGAAAGCTAAGCAACTTGTACTTGTAGTTTTCATTGCAACGTTAACGTAACTTATACTTGGTCTCCCGGGGCTGTAGTCTCTGCCCAAACATAGATGTGTATTGAATATTTGTAAGAGCACTCATTCAGTAGTCATTTAAAGTAATTGATTTGTAAAGACTGTTTTTTTGCTACCACTAATAATTAACTTAAGGAAGTTACATTAAGTGCTCCCTGACTGTGTACTCACATTTTGTCAAATATATTTTTTAGAGTTGAAAGAACAGAATCACATCTGTCTTATCCCTGTCTCTTTGAATTATTTTTATGAAATTGTTTGCCTGTGATTTGGGTCAGGAATTAAATAGTCTAAAATGTGTATATTAACTTTTTGAAATAAAAAAAATAAACTTCCATATGAAAAATAGTAACCTTCAAAAGTTAAATTATTATATTGACAAAAAACATATGAAATGAAGGCAAAATACCAAGAAAATTCCCCATGTACATCATTTAGCTCATAGCATTCTATTTCAAATGGTTTTCAAATAAAAAAAAATATCCAAAAAAGTATACTGTAGTAAAAATGTGAAGTAAGCCCAAAATAACAATTTCAATGGGACCGAGTTGTGCCCTTAAATAATATTCAAAAAAAGCTCTTCAGATAACATGGCAGCATATGATACCTTTAAATAAAAACTGTTGTTCAACTCTGTTGTTATGTATATCACAACGGGAATAAATTTTGAAAAGAAATACAGAAAAAATATTACCTCAAGTCTGTCATTTGACCTGGTGTATATGATGTATGACGAGAATATATTAGTCCAGTGACAAGGTAATCTAAAACTGCATCTCCGATGAACTCTAACCTCTGATATGAATCTGTTATCTGAAAGAAAGAATGTAAGTAAATATTGACCATTTCACAGTAATCTGAAGTAAATATTGACCATTTAAAAGTCATCTGAATTTCCTAAAAGTAATGTTAGTTTCTTAACATATCGATATTTTCAAAACTTCATTATGGCTATGCCAACTTATGTATATTGTAAATGAAAATTCAGATAATAAGGATTCTTACATAATTTTTAGGCTCAGCCATGTCGTCCTGATGGAAGGTTCCTTTAGGCAGCTTTCTAATGGATATTTGGCTACAGTGATAATAATAGAGAATTAACCACAGGTCTCCAGAATTCTAACTCCTCGCGCAAGTATCATTAAAATAACTCTTAAGGATATCGCATAATATCAGGGGACGTATTTCTTGATACGACACATGGCAATCTTCACCCCGAATAGAGTTTTAGCTCTGAGGGGAAAGAGTGGCGAATTTGAATGGGAGCCGTTATCAAGGTTACACGGTGGATCCCCTCCCGGTACCACCCCGCCGAACCATTCCTTTTGTAGTAGCGCATTAAGCACGGTGTATCTCCCTATTGCTCTCGGTTTTGTTACTATTTCAAGGATTATTACCATGCAATCTCCAGCATCTTCATCCTCAGGAAAGTTGAGTATTTAATCTTTCCTGTGTATAATTTTTGGTTCCCTTCTCACAGTTAAATTAGCATAATTTAGATGTGTTTAGTGGAGCAGAGCCATCACCGGAGGCGGCCATTTTGGACCGCTGTCGTATGCCATAAATGCTTTATTTAGTTAGTAGTACGACGTCCCCGGTATTTAGCTTTAATGAATTATAGCTATTTAGGAAAATTATACTAGTGAAGATAAGATTACACATGTAATATTTCCTCTTCTGTTGAACGTTCTGATAGGGTCTCGGTGATGTAGCGTAGCTGAGATCCCGACTCGAGTTAGGCTAGACTAATGCGTTTTAGTATACTTTAGTAACGTATAGCACATCTCCTAGAATTACCAACATAATTTGATACTCGTCTCCTTTAGAGATTTAAAGATAAACCCTTCCTTCCCTTGAGTGCCGCCATTAGGCGTCAACCCTATCTTTGGTCTTGCAATAGAGTAGTGTACTCTGGCTTGACTAGGATAGTGTTTCTGTCTATCCTCTTTGCCGGTGGGTATCCCGGCTTTGAAATACGACAGTAAGTCAGAGTATTCAGTCTTGTTGTCGGTAACTCCCCTGCCGGTTTCATAGTTGCAGGCATGGGAAGCCCGGCTTCCCCAGTTCACAACTGAAAGTGGTAGTACAGTTGCCGCCACCTTCTCCCTTGTGGTCTAGAAGACATGTCTTATATCCAGCAATGTCTTAGGCTGAGGAATCGTTATTTCTCTGCCGCCCAAGACGGCGCCGGCATAGGAAACTATGTTTCCTTGTTTGCTGCCGACAGTAGGAAGCAGACATGCCGCCGTCTTTCTACGCAAAATATAAGACCCTTTCCCTTCCCCTTCGGTCCTTTAGTGATGGCCTAGCCGTCACAACATCTGTGGCCGGTATTCTACAATCTCCCCGCTTTCCGGGGCGGATTGCGATGCCGGCCGGGCTCCTACAAAGGCGGCTTGATTGCCGCTTCGACATTTCCCCTAACGGAAGCAAGGCTCCGGGAAAGGTTGTGCCGGCCATGACGGCTGCCGGTGGGAGACCCTATACAACTTTGAGTATTCTTCAGTCCTCTCTTGGACTGCCATCCACAAACCCTGGAACCGGCAGAGCAGCCGGCAACAGATATTGTGGCTGGATGGAAGCTAGAATTATTACATTCTTTCCCCTTCCATTTGAATCCTCATTCTAGAAAAAAGGCAATAGAGACAGTAGTCCCTACAACCGTAATTATTGTACTAAACTATTATAATACGGTAGCCCTTATCTCCCTGCTTTCTCTCTCTCTGTCGGCTAGTGGCGTCAGGTACTAGTCTAGCCGGTAGTATGCAGGCAGAACTACAGTATAAGACTATACAGTAGCCAGTATTCCTGCAGTATAGCAGATACAGCAGTTAAAAAACTACAGTATATAATATACAGTAGTATGATTTCCAATATATGCTGTGTCCTTTCACAGTCCATTGTTGAGACCGCTAAATAATGTTGAAGTGAAGTAATCCTTCAATATCCTGATGAATCCTAGGTAATCAGAACATAATACCTTTACCCTACAGTATTAATATTCAACTTGTGGAGGAGTTAGTGCTAGTATACACTGACTTCAGCTCTATGTTCCAGAGCTATTCCACCCTAGATTTCCCAAATAAGAAAATTTAAAATATTAATATTGAGGGAGGTCACAGCAATTGCCTGGACAGGAAACACAGATATGTGTCTTTCTTATTTCTTTTCTAGCATACTATCCTAAGCTATAATTATAATAGTAAGATCTATTATTAATGCAAGAGATTGATTTATCAGTGTGATAAATTACCCCATACTCATTTCACTCTTTCTTACCTTACAGGCGGAGCCCAAGGTGAAGTGTGCAGTCTTGTACCGCAACCACAAAAGTAAGAACTTTTGTGGCCACAACATGTGCAGGTCTCATGCCCCCTCCTCCAACGCAACTGAAACCCTGAGATACTGGGACCCCAAGGGTTGCAACGTCTGGTCGGCATTGATAACCGAGGGTTTCGACGATCCTAAGACGACGGAGTCGAGGGATACTGTGAGGGAAACGCTTCGGAAGTGGGTAAGCGGGTTCCAGAAGAACTCTCCGGGACCTTACCTACCAAGCGAGTCCATTAGGAGCCTTAAGTTCCCCAAGGCAACATCTGATGCGGTAGTGCCTCAAGTACGACTCGAGCCTCGCTGCATACAACTGGTGATAGAAGCCGACATCAATAAGGCTCTAAAAGGCAATGACATCCATCAGGAAAGGATGTCAGAAGTGTCCTCGGACACACTGAAAATGATCTCCATCAAGAAGACCGTATAGAAGAGGTAGCCCAGCCACCCGAGGAGGAAGATGAACTCGGATTGACAGAAATGTAAGACCCTCTACTGTCTGTGACGGCATTTCAGCCTGTGCCGTCAACCTCTTCTGCTCCAACCCCTAAACCAGACCCGATGTTCCCCAAGGGCCAAGCGTTTATGGCGCAGATCCAGCAATTGATGGATACTTTCCGCAAGGAACAGCTTGAGAAGAGGAAGGAAGTCAGGGAAGCAAGCCGCGTAGCTGCTTCTCATGGCTCCTAAAAGCGGCCCAGAGTCTCTGACTTGCCTCAATGCTCCGAAACCAACCCCTGGAGGTATGCAGAGTTTATGCCACTGATGAATGGGAAACTCTACGTCTCGGAGAAGATGGGAGCCATACCCCTCGACGATCTCCAATTCGAGCCAAACCTTGCGGCTTACCCGGAGTGCTTCATCAGGCTGAAGAATGAGCCTGCGTCTAAAGAAGAGACGAAACCTAAGGTGGTCATGGTCTTTGACCATGACAAGGCACAGGCTCTCTTGACAAGTAGCCTGAAGAAGGCAGGTTACACGAACTCCAAAGTTTCTGCGTTGAGCGAGAAGCACCCTACCTTCCTTGCTCCTTCCTCCGGAGCTTTTCCCTTCACGTCAAAAGCTCTCCACTGCGTGCAAACGGCAGTTGATGCAGGAAAACCATGCCCTACGCTAAAGGAGTGTAGACCATTGTATCTAGCTGCCTACGGGTGAAAAGGACTGGAACGAGGTCCATCTCACCTTCGCAGTCGCAAAGCTAGACGCTGATATTGCAGGACAACAGTTCAACGAGAACCTCCCGAAGCTGTCGGACTTTCTTCTGAGAAGAGGACAGGAGACAAAAGAGAGACTAGCCGCCTCTCTGTCCCTCCAGAACTGCATGGAGATGTGTGCAGGCATCGCAATCACCCCACACATGTACATAGTCCTAGCCAAGATGCACATGGCTATACTGGTCAAGGACATGTACGCTTTTGTGAAGGCCAAGAGGGCCTGTAGGGAGTTCGTGTTTGCCAATGCAACGGTCAAACACGAGCCCAGGAAGTTGATTACTTCCTGTATCTGGGACAAGGACCTCTTCCTAAAGGGAAGGAGTCCAAGAGGTGGATGCCAAAGCCGCCACGGAGAATAGGAACCTTCTCCAAAAGTGGGGCATGTCTGCCAAAAGGAAATCTTCCCCTGATGCTGGTCCCCAACCCAAGAGGAAGACGAAGCCAAGACTGTCTCATCGACCTGCGCAACATCCCACGGTTACCATGACCACGGTGCCCCAAATAGTTGCTCAGCTGCAAACCACTTTCCAGATGGTGCCTCAACAGCTGGTAACCCAGTCACCAGCCTTTAACCCAGGCTTTGAGAGGCACACCACTACCTTTCGCCCAAAAGGTAGAGAGTCTAGACGAGGCTCCTCAAGAAACCCCTCAGGAGGTAGAGGAGGACGTGGTCAGGGTAACAACCCCTCCGGATCATCCAAGCAATGAGATGCTCCACGTAGGAGGAAGACTCCTCCACTTTTGGGATCACTGGAGCCCACAGCCTAATCAAGAATGGACTAGGATGGAAATGGAACAGATCTCCACCTTCCTTTCCTCAATTCTTCCAACACTCCACCTCCTTATTGGAAGAATATACCTTAGAACTCTTAAACACAAAGGTTATAAGGAAAGTAAAGTCCATCAAATTCCAGGGAAGGCTGTTGTGTGTTCCCAAGAAGGACTCGGACAAACTCAGAGTCATTCTAGACTTGTCTTCACTCAACAAGTTCATCGAGAACAAAATGTTCCGGATGTTAACCTTACAACACATAAGGACCCTGTTACACAGTCTCAATAGACCTACCAGATGCTTACTGGCACCTTCCAGTCAGTCAGCCCCTCTCCTCCTACCTAAGATTCAAGCTACAGAAGACAAAGTATGTCTTCAGAGCCATGCCCTTTGGACTAAACATAGCCCCAAGGATTTTCACGAAACTTGCGGACACAGTCGTACAACAGCTAGGCTTGGAAGGCATTCAGGTAGCAGCCTACCTGGACGACTGGCTGGTGAGGGCAGCATCCAAGAATGCTTGTCTGCAGGCAGCCACAAAGGTGATCCAGTTCCTGGAACATCTGGGTTTCAAGAACAACTACAAGAAGTCTTGCCTCTCTCCAGCTCAAGAGTTTCAATGGTTGGGAATCCATTGGAACTTTCAATCACACCGCCTCTCCATTCCACCTAAGAAGAGGAGAGAGATTGCGGGTTCTGTCAAGAGACTACTGAAATCCAACAAGATTTCAAGAGTACTGGGCTCTCTCCAGTTCGCAGCAGTAACAGACCCAGTGCTAAAAGCACAGCTGAAGGATGCGTCAGGAGTCTGGAGAAGATATGCATCAAACGCTCGAAGAGATCAACAGAGACCGACACCGGCCTTACTGCGATGGCTTCTGAGGCCGTGGTCGAAGGTCAAGAGCCTAGCAAGGACTATTCCCTTACAACCACCTCAACCATCAGTAGTCATCCATACGGATGCCTCAACGGAAAGATGGGGAGGTCCTTCCCATCAAAGGAAAGTTCAGGGGACCTGGTCACTCCAGTTCAAGACCTTTCACATCAACATTCTGGAGGCCAAGGCAGTCCTCCTGACGTTGAAGAAGCTATCCACTCACATATCAGCCCATATCAAGTTGGTCTTGGACAGCAAAGTGATAGTGAGATGTCTGAACCGACAAGGCTCGAGATCGCCCTACATCAAACACGTGATGTTGGCCATCTTTCGCTTAGCAAGAAAGAAAAGATGGCACTTATCAGCAGTTCACCTACAAGGGTTCCGCAATGTGACGGACGACGCTATATCCAGGCGGAAGACGATAGTCAGAAAGGTCCCTAGACGCAGACTCATTCTCCTTCATCTTGGAAAAAGTCCCAGAACTAAAGATCGACCTCTTCGCAACGAGCGACAACAAGAAACTACCTCGATACGTAGCCCCTTACGAGGACCTTCGGGCAGAAGCGATGGACGACATGTCCCTCGACTGGAACAGATGGAATCATATCTATCTTTTCGTGCCAACAAATCTCCTGCTGAAGGTCCTCAACAAGCCGAGATCCTTCAAGGGGACAGCAGCAGTGGTGGGCCCCAAATGGCCCAAGAGCAATTGGTTCCTTCTATTATTATTATTATTATTACTAGCCAAGCTACAACCCTAGTTGGAAAAGCAAGATGCTATAAGCCCAAGGGCCCCAACATGGAAAAATAGCCCAGTGAGGAAAGGAAATGAGGAAATAAATAAATGATAAGAATGAATTGACAATATAACATTCTAAAAACAGTAACAGCGTCAAAACAGATATGTCCTTTACAAACTATTAGCAACGTCAAAAACAGATATGTCATATATAAACAATAAAAAGACTCACGTCAGCCTGGTCAACATAAAAACATTTGCTCCAACTTTGAACTTTTGAAGTTCTACTGATTCAACTACCCGATTAGGAAGATCATTCCACAACTTGGTAACAGCTGGAATAAAACTTCTAGAATACTGTGTAGTATTGAGCCTCATGATGGAGAAGGCCTGGCTATTAGAATTAACTGCCTGCCTAGTATTACGAACAGGATAGAATTGTCCAGGGAGATCTGAATGTAAAGGATGGTCAGAGTTATGAAAAATCTTATGCAACATGCATAATGAACTAATTGAACGACGGTGCCAAAGATTAATATCTAGATCAGGAATAAGAAATTTAATAGACCGTAAGTTTCTGTCTAATAAATTAAGATGAAAATCAGCAGCTGAAGACCAGACAGGAGAACAATACTCAAAACAAGGTAGAATGAAAGAATTAAAACACTTCTTCAGAATAGATTGATCACCAAAAATCTTGTAAGACTTTCTCAATAAGCCAATTTTTTGTGCAATTGAAGAAGACAGACCTAATGTGTTTCTCAAAAGTAAATTTTCTGTCGAGAATCCCACCTAAAATTTTAAAATAGTCATACAAATTTAAAGAAACATCATCAATACTGAGATCCGGATGATGAGGAGCCACCGTCCTTGACCTACTTACAATCATACTTTGAGTTTTGTTAGGATTCAACTTCATACCCCATAATTTGCACCATGCACTAATTTAAGCTAAATCTCTATTAAGTGATTCAACAACCCCAGATCTACATTCAGGGGATGAAATTGAGGCAGAAAGAGTAGCATCATCTACATATGCAACAAGCTTGTTTTCTAGGCCAAACCACATGTCATGTGTATATAGTATGAAAAGTAATGGGCCAAGAACACTACCCTGTGGAACACCGGATATCACATTCCTATACTCACTATCGTGCCCATCAACAACTCTTTGAGATCTATTACTTAAAAAATCAATAATAATGCTAAGAAACGACACACCCACTCCCAACTGTTTCAGTTTGAAAACAAGGGCCTCATGATTAACACGGTCAAAGGCAGCACTAAAATCAAGGCCAATCATACGAACTTCCTGACCACAATCAAGGGATTTCTGTACACCATTGGAGATTGTAAGAAGGGCATCACATGCTCCAAGGCCTTTACGAAAACCAAATTGCAAACTAGGGGGTACATGATTACCTTCAGCAAACCTATTAAGACGTTTTGCCAGAAGACGTTCAAAACCTTTAGATAATATGGGAGTTATGGAAATTGGGCGGTAATCAGTGGGACTTGAGCTAACACAAACACATTTACATAGAGGAGTAACATTACCAATTCTCCAACAAGTGCTAAAAGCTCTTCTTCTTGCTAACTTGCGCAAAATAACAGAACTGAGGCTGAGGCTGTTTCTTCTACCGAACCCAGTTCTATCCCAACAGGTTCAGAAGTCGACTGTCTACACTTCATCATTGAGAACCCAAATCCTACATCTCATGATTTTCCCGCCTTAGCAGTCAAGAAAAGGTTTGGGATATCAAAAGACAACATCGACTTTATAGAAGAATACAAGTCAAAGTCAACCAGAATACAATATGAATTGCCTTGGAAGAAGTGGGTCTCCTTTGTCAAATCAAACAAGCCGACAGAAGTCTCGATAGACTTCTGCTTGTCCTTCTTCATCCACCTTCACGAGCAAGGCTTGGCTTCCACCACGATAACTACGTGTAAGTCAGCTTTGACTAGACCTCTTCTATATGCCTTCCAGGTGGACCTGTCGAACGAAATCTTCAATAAGATTCCGGAAGCATGCGCTAGACATAAACCAGCAGCCTCTCTGAAGCCCATATCATGGTCCTTGGACAAAGTCTTGCACTACGCTTCGAACTTGAACAATGAAGATTGCTCCCTAAAGGATCTAACACAGAAAAAGATATTCTTGTTTGCTATAGCCTCAGGGGCTAGAGTTAGTGAAATAGTGGCCCTATCTAGAGACGAGGGCCATATTCAGTTCACAGAAGGGGGAGAATGAATCTTTTTCTCAATCCTATCTTTCTCGCCAAAAACGAGCTACCCATCACAAGGTGGGGTCCTTGGAGAATCTGCCCTCTGAAGGAAGATGTCTCTCTATGTCCAGTAGAGTGTCTAAAGGTCTATCTTCGAAGAACTTCAGACTTCAAGGGAGAACAGCTCTTCATAGGCGAAACCTTAGGATCAAACTTATCCCTAAAACAACTGAGGGCGAAGCTCACCTATTTTAATCGCAGAGCGGATCCTGACAGTATACCCGCTTGTCACGATCCTAGAAAAATTGCTTCCTCGCTGAGCTTATTTCAGCAAATGGACTTTGCTAGACTCCGCTCATATACAGGTTGGAAATCCTCTAGAGTCTTTTATAAACAGTTTGCGAAGCAAGTGAATGAAATAAAACACTTTGTGGTGGCGGCAGGTAGTGTTATAAAGCCTGTCGTCTAGTGCTGTGATGAACAGTGAACTTTTTGGGACTTGAGAGTGAAAAGAGTGAAAAGGTATTAGTACCTTTGAGTGTAATACCTTTTATTGATGATCACTGGTGATCCTTGGACTGTTCTTTATAGGTGTAGAATCTAACCAATAACACCAGTGCTGTGTGTGTACATTCGTACTGT
The DNA here is from genome assembly GCF_036898095.1 of Palaemon carinicauda. NCBI lineage: Eukaryota > Metazoa > Arthropoda > Malacostraca > Decapoda > Palaemonidae > Palaemon > Palaemon carinicauda. Next base: position 204,888,193 of record NC_090725.1, on the reverse strand, counting down.
GTTTAAATATATCCAACATCTAAGTGAAATTAACATGGAGTTTTTATGATAAAACAAAGTTTTTTGAATACTTACCTGGCAGTTATATATACATAGCTAATTATCTCTATTTCGGCAGAATTTTTCTAAAACTAGGCAACCGCCTTGTGGTGGTTGGGTGGTAACACCCGTTAAAGGGTGGTAGGAGGAATCATTCCCGTTTTATGTTCTTCAGTTCATCTATGCCCGACCTGTCTCCTGAGGGGAGGTGGGTGGGCCTTCGAATGTATATATAACTGCCAGGTAAGTATTCATAAAACTTTGTTTTATCATAAAAACTCCATTTTTATGAATAGAACTTACCTGGCAGTTATATATACATAGCTGATTAACACACTTGGAGGAGGGTGATAGACAGTAACATCGTTGGGGAAACAACCAAAAAAGCTGTAGGATAAATAAAAACCTTGATTCCTTACCTGCTAAGGTAGCTGACTTCAAAGGTTCCTGCCTCTTGAGTCGCTTTCCCTTAGGAGTGTCAGCCAGGATGTGACCTGCAGTGCTGAAAACACTCAATCGAGTCTGTCAACGGGGTGAGACCAAAAATCTGACTAGACTTCAGGACTACCTATTGCCCAAAATAAAAAACCGCAACTTTACCAAACCAACCACCTAACATTTGCAAAGTAGATAAAAATTATCTAACTAGACTGAGGTGACTGTACACAAGTCGAAGTCCTCAGACAACCAATAAAAAATACACCAACCTATGCACAAGTAAACAAAACTAAGGTTGAGGGGAGGTAGTAACTCCTTTGCCTAATACAGAAGCCGTAGCTACGTATGGTCCCAAGGTATAACATTTCTCATAATCCACCCTCACCTCTCTGAGGTAATGAGAGGCGAACACAGAGTTGCTCCTCCAGAATGTCGCATCCATAATTTGACGGAGCGACATGTTCTTGCGGTAAGCAAGCGAGGTCGCAATGGCCCTCACTTCGTGAGCTTGCACTTTTAAACGTCCGAAGTGTTCCTCCTCACACAAGAGATGCGCTTCTCTTATCACTTCCCTCAGGAAAAAGGATAAAGCGTTCTTGGAAAGGGGCTTTTGAGGATCTTTCACAGAACACCACAGGGAGCTAGAAGAGCCTCTCCCACTTTTCGTGCGAGACAAGTAGATCTTGAGGGCTCGTACTGGACAGAGCAGCCTCTCTTGCTCTTGACCCACTAGGTTGGTCAAGTTAGGAACCTCAAAGGTCCTCGGCCAGGGCTTAGAAGGGTTCTCGTTCTTAGCGAGAAAGTCTAATCTCAAGGCACAAACTGCCCCATTCAGATTGAAGCCTACCTGTTTTTCAATTGCATGGACTTCACTAACTCTTTTAGCTGTTGCTAAGGCCAAAAGAAAGAGGGTCTTCTTGGTAACCTCCCTAAGGGGAGCCTGTGAGATGGGCTCAAATCTCTTGGTGCACAGAAATTTAAGAACCACATCAAGGTTCCAAGAAGGGGGCTTTAACTGGGTCTGCTTGGTCGTCTCAAAAGACTTCAAGAGGTCATGTAAGTCCTTATCGCGAGACAAGTCCAAGCCTCTATGCCGACAGACGGAAGAGAGCATACTTTTGTACCCTTTGATAGTGGACACAGCTAGCTTAGCGTCCTGTCTGAGGTACAACAAGAAATCCGCAATCTGGCTCACAGAGGTAGTGGATGAGGAAATCTTGTGCTTCCTACACCAAGCCCTAAAAGTCTCCCACTTGGACTGGTAGACCCTCTGCGAAGAGACCCTCCTCGCTCTGGCGATAGCTTTCGCAGCTTGCGCTGAAAAGCCTCTCGATCTGACGAGCTTCTCGATAGTCTGAAGGCAGTCAGATTGAGAGCGAGGGGGTTTTAATGATATCTCTCGAAGTGGGGTTGTCTGAGCAGATTTGGACTTGCAGGGAGGCTTCTTGGAAAGTCCATCAACAAGTCCACCACCTCCGTGAACCATTCCCTCATCGGCCAGAACGGAGCTATCAGGATCATCCGTCCCGAATCGAGGGCGAATTTCCTGACTACCAGATTGATGATCTTGAACGGGGGAAAAGCATAAGTGTCCATCCCCGTCCAATCCATCAAAAAGGCGTCTATTGCTATTGCCTCTCTGTCCGGAACTAGGGAGCAATAGATGGGGATCCTCTAGGATAAGTTGGAGGTGAAAAGATCGATGAGGGGTCTCCCCCACAGCCTCCAGAGACTGACAGACCTGTTGGTTGAGGGTCCATTCTGTGGGAAGGACCTGCCCTTTCCTGCTGAGCATGTCCGCCCTCACATTCTTCTGTCCCTGAACAAACCTCGTCAGCAGGTTTATCCTGTTCTCCTTCGCCCAAAGAAGGAGCTCTCTTGCTGTCTCGAACAGAGACAGAGAGTGAGTCCCTCCTTGCTTCCTGATGTAAGCAAGAGCTGTGGTGTTGTCTGAGTTGGCCTCCACAATCTTCCCAGACACCAAGTCCTTGAAGGCCTTTAGCCCCCAGAAAAATGGCCATCAGCTCCTTGTTGTTGATGTGCCATCCCAGCTAAATTCCTTCCCAATAGCCTGAGACCTCCTTGCTTCCTAGTGTTGGCCCCCAGCCTGACTCTGATGCGTCTGAAAACTACACTAGGTCTGGGTTCTTCTTGTGTAAGGAGATCCCTTCCCCTAACAAGGTTGGGTCCAGCCACCACTTCAGAAGAGTCTTGACTTCTATTGGAATGGGGAAGGAAAAGGAGTCTTCCTGCATCTTTCTGTTCCACGTCTTCGAAAGAAAGTGCTGAAGAGGCCTTAGGTGGAGTCTCCCCAGAGAGACAAACTGTTCGAGGGAGGATAGAGTCCCCAGCAAACTCATCCACTCCTTCGCTGTGCATCTCTTCTTGTCCAGGAAAGTTCTGACTTTTACGAGACACTTGGTCTGTCTTTCCTGAGAAGGAGAAGCCCGAAAAAGAACTGAATTCAGAACTATCCCCAAATAGAGAATAGTCTGATTCGGTCTGATCTGCAACTTCTCCCTGTTGATGACCAGGCCTAGATCTTGAGCCATCATAAAAGTCTTCCGTAAATCCTCCAGACATTTCTCCCTCGATCGTGAACGAATCAGCCAATCGTCCAGATAGAAGGATATCCTTATCCCCTCCTGATGCAGCCAACCTGACACATTCGCCATTACCCTGGTGAAGACTTGAGGAGCCGTGCTGAGACCGAAGCAAAGAGCTCTGAATTGGAAGCACTTGCCCTGCATTACAAATCTCAGGTACTTACTCGAAGTCGGATGGATGGGGACATGGAAATATGCGTCCTGCAAGTCGAGGGACACCATCCAGTCCCCTGGACGTACTGACGCCAGCACGGACTGAGTCGTCTCCATGGAGAACTTTGTCTTCTCCACAAATATATTGAGAGCGCTGACATCCAGGACGGGTCTCCATCCGCCCGAGTTCTTGGGGACCAGAAACAGGCGATTGTAAAAGCCTGGGGAGGATAGATCCCGAACTGGTTCTATCGCCCCCTTGTCTAGCATTTGGTTGACAAGGTCTACTAGGGCCTTCTGTTTCCCCGGATCTGAGTACCGGGCTACTAAGGCCAGCGGAGCATCTGCGAGAGGAGGTTTTTTCAGAAAGGGGATCTTGTATCCTTCCTTGATGACTGAGAGGGACCAGGTGTCCGCCCCTCTCCTCTTCCAAGACTGCCAAAAACCTGAGAGTCTTGCGCCTACTGTCTGGAGGAGACGAACTTAATTTTCTGGAGCGAGGTCTGAAAGAACCCCTGGTAGATCTTGGTCCTGATTCTTGCTTTCTCCCTCTAAAATCTGGTCTTGAAGTAGTCCTTCCCCGAAAGGGCTGCTGGAATCTCCTTTCCTCCCGTTTCAAAGAAGAAGGAGGGGCTGCCAAGGGCTTATGAGCAGAACGAGATAAAAGGTCTTGGGTGGCTTTTTGGGCCAGAGAACGCGTAATGTCATTAACCAGGGACTCGGGAAAAAGATGTTGAGAGAGGGGGGCGTAAAGAAGCTCAGACTTTTGTGCATTGGTAACAGACCTAGAAGCAAAAGAGCAAAGCAGAGCTCTCTTCTTTAGGACCCCAGCTGAGAACAGAGCAGCCAACTCATTCGCCCCATCTCTGAGGGCCTTATCCATACAGGACATAATACTGGTAAGGTCCCTAGATCCTTCCATCTGTTCAGTTTTCCTTGCGAGAGTCCCAAGCGACCAGTCTAGGAAACTAAAATCCTCAAAGGCTCTAAAAATACCTTTGACGAGATGATCCAGCTCCGACATCGACCACATGACCTTGGCTGAGTTGAGAGCATGCCTTCTAGCAGAGTCCACTAAACCAGAGAAGTCACCCTTGGAGGAGGAAGGCACTCCCAGACCCAAAGGTTCTCCAGTTGCATACCACATACCCGCTCTTGAAGCAAGACGAGCTGGTGGAAACGAGAAGGAAGTCTTAACTGTTTGTCTCCGCTCCATCATCCAGTCATCAATCTTCGTGAGAGCCTTCTTTGCGGAGATAGACAGCTTCATCTTGATGAAGGCCGACTGTTTCTTGGCCTTCTTTCTGTTAAATTGGGACTGAGGAGATTGAGGGGCAGCAGGTTGGAATTCCTCTCCAAAAAGTTCAAGAAGGGAGCGAGAGAGAACTTTGTAATCTCCCACAGCGTCGGCAGGATTATCATCGTCATCAGAAACATCCTCGAGGTCCTGATCCACATCTGCAATATCCCTCGAAAGAGAAGAAGGATCCTTAGAACCCGACAAGGGCAAATCAAAGGCATCATCCTGCAAAAGACGGGTTGCATCCTGGAGTCCCGCGCTAGAAGAATCCTTGGGACGAGAGGCAGTATCGTCCCGAAGAGGCAGGGTGGTATGGGACCGAGAACGAGAGGCAGAGTCGTTCTGACGTCGAGAGCGAGAGGCGGTATCGTCGTGGCGGCGAGAATGAGAGGCGGTATCGTCGTGGCGTCGTGAACGAGAGGCGGTATCGTCGTGGCGTCGAGAACTAGGGTCGGTATCGTCGTGGCGTCGTGAACGAGAGGAGGTATCGTCGTGGCGAAGCGAACGAGAGGAGGTATCATCGTGGCGAAGCGAACGAGAGGAGGTATCGTCGTGGCGAAGCGAACGAGAGGAGGTATCGTGCTGGTAACGTGAACGGGAGGCGGTATCGTCTTGGCATCGAGAACGAGAAGCAGCATCATTCGATAAGGTATCGTCCCGGTATCGAGAACGAGAAAACGTATCGCCCTGGTATCGCGAAGAAGTATCGCCTGGCGAAAGCACACATTCCTCATCCTGGCGTAGAGAGGGAGAAGTTTTCTTTAAAGAAGAACTCCGTTCTCTCTTAGAAGCAGACTTCTTAATCGGCAACGAGTCGTCTTTACGTCTGTCAGACTGGGCGTGAGGGCGGCTAAAGGCTTGTACTAAAGTCAAAAGTTGTTCCTGCATGACAGACATAAAGGATTTAGCAACATCAGCTGGGTCTTGCGGCCCCGAAGGGGAGGCTAACGAATAACACTCATAGAAGGGGGAGGATCTTCGGCAGCAGGCTTCGCCCTTTTCACAGGCACAAAGTCGAAATCATCCTCCGACGGACAAGGTTCATAACTGCTAGAACCGGGAGAGAAAGAACGAGACCGTTCGTCGCGGTTCCATCTCCTCTTAGTAGGTCTTGAAGTTTCAAACTTCCATTTACGTCTGGACGAATTCGGAGAAGAAAACAACACATCCGACACGTCTTTCCCGTGACAGTCAAGAGCAGCCTGGGAATCGACAACAGTACTGTCTGAGGCGACGGCTGACCGAGGGTACGTACCTCTCACCCCCTTTCGGTCATCGACGTACCTTCTCCCTTGGTCCTGGGAGCTTGGTAGAGGTCTAGGCCTAGGGGTATGACAGATTCGGTCAGTCGCCACCTCCACTGCACTAACACAAGCACTTTCACTTTCCTTACCTTTAAAGGCCTCCAGTTGTTCTTTAATGGCCTTCAACTCGGCCGCCAGGCTAGCGTACCGAGGGTCATCCGTAGATACGGAATCTGTAGGAGGTGCAGGAGTTACTACCTCAAGGGAAGGATCAACTTCCAAAGAGGAATCAATAATAGGATCAATAGATAAATCTACGCTAAGTTCGTCTTCCTTACCACTAACAGACTTAGACTTAGACCTAGAAGCTCTCCTAACTCTATCGAGCTCTAGCTTACGCACATAGCGCTTCATAATTAACCAATCTTTCTCATCCAAAACCTTACATTCCCCGCACCTATTATCAAGGGCACAAACAAAACCCCTACAATTAGAACAAACGGTGTGAGGGTCTACCGCCATTTTCGGTAGTCTCACCTTACATTCCTCATTCGCACAGATACGGTAATGACTCTTTTCACTCATAATGAAAAACAGCAAAAAAGCTAAGAGAAAACAAAATACAACGATCGCCAAAACCCCAAATCAGAGTACTTCACCAAAAAAGCAGACTGGTACACCGAGCAGGGAAAGCGAAGAAAAACTCTTAATAACGGACCAACGTGTTGTCGATCCGGCCGGCAGAGATGAACTGAAGAACAGAAAACGGGAATGATTCCTCCTACCACCCTTTAACGGGTGTTACCACCCAACCACCACAAGGCGGTTGCCTAGTTTTAGAAAAATTCTGCCGAAATAGAGATAATTAGCTATGTATATATAACTGCCAGGTAAGTTCTATTCATAAAACTAATAATTTCACATTATTTTGAGTGGCATACTAATATATATTTCTTCCCTTATAGGTGATAAATATATATGTACTTTGACAATGTTGGTTATGTACAAAGATTCTAGTTTAATACATTCGTTGTTGTATCTATTTTTGTCTATACAAATAAATAAGCATGTAAAATGTATTTGCGTCTTATTCGCCCTACAAGTAGTCGAATAAAACTAGCCAGAGTCTTTTATTTCCTAAAATTAAAATACTTGAATTTACTCCTATGTGTGAACATACTAGTACAGTAATAGCTAAATTCCACTTTGTTCTCACGAATACAACCTTGACGCTTCTATAGTCAGTATTGACATATTCCCTGCAGGGGGCAGGAAGCCCTAAGTTGGTTCCAAACTTAGTGGATACGACAAATAACAGTAGTTTCATATATTCATATAAGAATCTGAGTCAAGGTAAAGGCACTTATACAAACCCACAGATATAGTACTTTCAAGTAATTCTCGGGTAAACTTCCATCAGGACGAAATGGCTGCGCCCAAAAAACGGATTTTGAGCAAAGTGAAAAATCTATTAGGCAGCTTTCTAAGGGATATCTGGCTACAGTGATACTCCCAGAGAATTGACCACAGGTCTCCAGAATTCTAACTCCTGGCATGAGTATCCTTTAAATAACTCTTAAGGATGTCGCATAATATCAGGGGACGTATTTCTTGATACGACACATGGCAATCTTCGCCCCGAATAGAGTTTTTGCTCTGAGGGGGAAGAGTGGCGAATTTGAAGGGGAGTCGTTATGAAGGTTACCCGGTGGATCCCCTCCCGGTACTACCCCGGCAAACTATTCTTTGTTGCAATTAAGCATGGATAGCCGCAGATAGAGAAGTTTCGGGTGGGGATTTGTTACATATATGTATACTCCTTTTCCAGAAAGGAGGGCTGGTCCATCAGGACGACAGGGCCATATCACCCAAAAAAGGAACCTTTCATCAGGACGACATGGCCATATCACCCAAAAATTGATTTTTCTCTTTGCTCAAAATCTGTTTTAATGTCTAAATCAACACATCATTGACATCTTCAACTCCCATTTTTTTCGAAGGCTATAAAATATTTTAGTGAATATTATGCAGTCTGGTTTGAAACTTCAATGAAATGTCTTCATAGCTCATGTAACCCCATTTCTCTCTCACATGGACTGAGACTAATAAAACACATACAGTAATATGGGTATACCCTACATCCTACATGTCAGATCTTTACTTCTTTAAACCTCTCCAGCTGTTTAATCGACATTTATAAATAAAACTTTAAAATTTTCCCATTTTCTTCCCTTCAAAAAACAATGAGCCTAGTAAAAGAAAAAGCATTCTAGTGGTAAGAGTTAACAGATATACTATACTCCCTAGTTTCTTCAGTCGTCCGGTACTGATCAATCCTATATTAATTTTCTTCAACTTGTTTGCTCATTACTGTACATGAAGAAGTCTTCCCTTGGTTTTCTTAGCAATTATTGCATGGAACATGCACAGGAATTAATTTTTAAGTTTATTTTCCACATTCCTGAGTGTATCTTTTCAGGGGTAATACTGTGATGTAAATAACGTAAAAGAAGGATTGGACTGGATTGGTAACAAAAATTTAGCAAACCTAGGAATATACTGATGATGCTGTCCTTGTTAGCAGAACACCACAGGATTTGCAGCATTTGCTTACCAGAATGCATGAAATATCACAGGAGGTTGGGCTGAAGATAAATAGAAGAAAGACAGATGATGAGAATGGAGTATGCAATGGAAGATGAATTATCATTAGATTGAGAAAGGCTTAATGAGGAAGAATCATTTAAGTATCTAGGAACTATGACCTCCAATACAGGGTCGTTAAAATTATAGAGTTTAGTGAAAGATTGAAAAAGCAAATCAGACTATGGCTAGGTAAGTAAAATTTCTAAATTAAATCACCTGAAAACGGATTTTGACGTAGGAAAAATCTATTTTTGGGTGAGATAGCCATGTCGTCCTGATAGAAGGTCCTTCCGGCAGCTTCCTACTGTATAATATTTCTGCGAGTGATATTACAAGAGAATTACCATCGGATATCACAGGGTTCTAACCCCGGGAACGACTATCCTAAAATATCATGTATAATTAGGGATGTATCCATAGATAACCATAGATATCTGCACCCCTAATAGACTTCACCCAGTCTAGGAAACTAGGGAGAAGGATAGGTGAGGAGCCAATATGTATCCTCTCACCTCATGGTACTACTGTTCATCACTGATGATGTCATCCCACATAGCAGCGTAACTACCGTGAAAAGAAGCATAATACGAGGCATCGGGGAGGGACAAAGTAACGGGTGGGCCATCAGGACGACATGGCTATCTCACCCAAAAATAGATTTTTCCAACGTCAAAATCCGTTTTTTGGGCTCAAACCATGTCGTCCTGATGGAAGTGTACCAGAGAATTCCATATGACTCGGTAGGAAGCCTCAAAGAGAGAGGTCCCAATACCGAAATGCACTTACAGTACATGATCACTCCGTCAAGGCATAGCTATCACTCTCAAATATATATCCCAGAACAGTTCGAAGGCAGTATTGACAAGTATGATGGCCCAACAAGGAGGCAATAAGGACCAAAGGACCGCCCTCCACAATTGGAAAATCACCTGAATTTAGCGTCGGGAACCCTAAGGAACCCGAAATTGTTGGAGGCATCATAGGTAAGACATATGGAACAAATACCCGCCAGGAGAAATAAATCCAATTATGTTCAGGTAGGATAATAATAAGGAAGTACATTAAATTTATTGCCGCTAAGGTAATTATAAGCATAATAAATGGATTTTGACGTAGAAACAATCTATTTCCGGGCTCTACCTGTGCCGCTCCGTGAAATGCTCCAATTTACATAATTTCTAAGGTAAAAACTGCTATAAAATTACCAGAGAAAAAGTTGTATAGGAATGCCAGGTTGAACCCAGCTCGCTCACCTTATAAGGTGTCGGTATAAAACTGGGGCGTGATGATAAATCACAACCAGAGGTCTCACACCATTTAGATATCTCCTCTAAATATCCCTGTTACAGCGAGGTGCCGTTCAACACCCATCTCCGAACTCTACTACCAACAATCCAACCCAGGCCAGTGACGTCACTCCTTTTTATAGCACTTGCTAGTTCACACTTGTATTTTCGCTGTGGTGTTTTTTCGGTATTTACCCAGGATTTTATTCACGATGTCAGACTCTACTGTCTCCCCATCTAAGTTAAGTACCAGATCTATGAGTTTTGAGTCTTTGGAGGTAGCCTTGCCCTTAGTTTTATTCCTATCACAGTTTTTATTATTTACTGTTCGCGGCCCACTTCGCAGCCGCCATGCTGGCTGGCAACCTCCTTTCACTCATTCTTAACGGCTTACAATTAGTCCTCTATACTAATTGTTTTTCGTTTCGAACCTTTGCTGGGTTTTATCACCGATCACTCCCTGGATTATTTTATAATTATAACTTATTTTGATATTTGACGCTATTATGATATTATTCTACGTATCATAGTTTGATCTTAGGTTGGCATGCCTGCTCGCCTTCGGGCGCTCCCTAGTTGGTTACTTTACGTTATTACGTTTTTTACCCAGTATTATTATCTTTACCACCTAGTTATTTTGCTTTAGTTTGAGTGGGACTCTCGCGAGGCAGTTATTTTTAGTTTATTGTGTTTTATTTACGATCGGCATCTACCCGATTTAGTGTTATGTTGGTCCCCCTGTCCAGCTAGGTACTGACCCGCGCTGAAGGGCTCGGCTCTTTATTTCCCTGCCTTTTCCCCTGCGTCCCTCTCTTACTATCTTATTTTAGCCGCATGCCTTACCTAGTTCATTATATCATATTATTATATCAGTTTATTTTACTTTAGTCATTTATCCGTTTATGATCATTCCGTTGTTATTGTCGTGGTTCATCGGCCAGGTTGGTACGCCTGGTCTCCCTGTCCCACGTGATCGCCTCCTGCCCCCTCATTGGCCCCATTCCCCCCGCCTACCCCATCCCCACTCAAGGGATACCTCTCGTCTCCATGAGACTTGGAGTCAACTGTTTTGCATTACGGGTCAAGTCCTCTCGTTCCCCAGTCACCTCCCCCCCTCCTGGGGTATCCACTGACTCCTTCCCCCAGTTGGAGCCGTGAACACTAGCGAGGCTGGTTATCCTTTTTACGCTTACCCCCTGCCCTTTCGTAGCCGTTTTTCTCCACCACTCTGATTGGCCATCGATCGGCTGGGATGATTTCAGCTATGCTTTGGGCTTTTCCAGCGTGATTCCCCCGTGACATTCCGCACCCCACGGGACATTCGTGTTTTTTGGGTTTTGCTTTGTTAAGGTCCTTGTGACCGGCGGTGAGTCTCTGACTCTCCCCTCCCCATTTTTGTCCCGCCTACCCCGGTAGGCTAGCGATGAACCCCTGGGTCTTTCTCAGTTGTCTCCCCAGAGCCAACGGTATAACCACTACCCATATTATTATCCATTGTATTCTATACTCGACGATGCTCTTTTTGAATGATCATAGCTATACGGATTTGATTTATTTGCATTTTACCTTACTAAGTATTTTCTATCGATTACTCTTACGGTTTAGAATGTAGTACCTAGCTCGGCTGTTGCCGGTTTAGTTTTAGCACCCGGAGGCCCTGGGCTCCTCTGGGATCTTTACCTACTACGAGATACTTATGTATCTTTATCTTACAGGTGGTCCGCTGTAAGATGACAGCCTGTGCGGCGGTGCTTCAACAAGCGTGCGGCCACGAGGTGTGTAGGTCGCACGCCCACTGTGCTGTCCTCGTTGATGAGCTGACCGTCTGGCATCCAGACAACTGTGAGGTCTGCTATAAGCTGGTCTCAACACTCACCTCTGACTCGGTAAGTGGAACTGCCTTACTATTTAGATTTACATAGTTGTAATCTTTGACATTTCTGTTATTTCCACTGTATCATCTAGTCGAATGATCCCGTTTTTCACAAAGGAGATATCTAACCCTTCTTGTTTCACTTCCTACGTTGAAGTCACTTACCACTAGTAACGGTCTATTCTCTTTCAGAGCCCCCAGTCTTCTAAGCCCTCAGCCCTGGCGACCCTTAAGGTCTGGGTGGGCGGGTTCGCCTGCAACGTTAAGGCTAAAAAGCCTTATGTTCTGTCTGAGGAATGGTGCAACCTCATTTACCCCAACGCCAAGACCTCGGCTGCAGTCCCTAAAGATGTGGCGGACCCCATCATCGCTTCGATCGAAAACTTGCTCTTAGCTGGAGACCAGGAGGCGGTGGGCGAGGCCATAGTGGAGGACGTCGCAGCTATTAACCTCGACATAGAGCCTATGGCCCTCGACGAACCGGATCTAGGTAGGGAGGTAAGTGAGGCAGGTGGGTCCCGGGCTAAGATTCCTCTCCTTAGCCCGACTTTCTCTTCTTCTTCTACCCATTCATCTTTTCAGGGCTTCCCGGGGAAACACGGGGCTGATATCAGGCCTCGTCCGGTTACCCCAAAGGTCAAGGCTCAACACAGGCCTTTGCTGAAAACCCGTAAGTCTTCTAAATCTCCGAAGTCTGTCAAGACTTCTTCCTCTAGAGTCCCCAAAGACTCAGCTGTTGCATCATCTTCTCATGGTTCGAGAACGAAGTCCGCCTCCGTAACCACCCCGGTGGCTCCCTTCGACCCGGACGCTTTCTCTAATAAGCTTTTGACTCAGATCGGGTCCATGATGACATCCCTCGCTGAGAGGATGCAGAATAATGAGTCTAGTGGAAAGCCTCATGCGTTCGGGACTGCCGCAACAGCAGCAGTACGCCATCCCGGACGCCTCCAAGCTCCCGGAGTTTACAAAGAATAACCCATGGAGAATGGCTCTGCATTCCTTTCAAAGATGGCATGTTGACCATCGAGGGTTGTGGCACCAGGCCTATCGAGGACTTTGAGTTCTACCCGTCGGGCCTCCAATTCCCCTTCCCCGGCTTTGCTCGTTTGACCGAGGAAGCTCTCATTAGGTTGGATAAAGTTCCTAAGGAGACTGTAATATACCCTAAGGAACAAGCCCAGTCTACCTGGGTTCGCACATTGAATGAGTGGGATTGTGTGAACACTATGCTCACACCCCACAAGAGCTCATACACAATGTTCGTGGTAGATGAGCAAACCCCCACTCCATGCGTCACCAAGATGATGGACCTAGCCTATCAGGCCATCAAGGAAGACAAACCGTTACCGCAGCTTCGGGAAACGGACCTGACCTCCCTCCTCTTCACGGGTGACCACGAGTGCTGGCATAACGCCCCGGCCACCTTCACGACAGGCAAACTGAGCGCTGACTGTGCCTCCACACAGTTCAGTGAGCGTCTCCCTAGGCTTCCGGACTCACTGATCCGCCTTGAGGTGCAGGCTCAGCAGGTCTATCAATTCAGCTACTATGACTGAGATGACCGCCATTATGTACGAGGAGGAACCCCTCTTTAAGGTTCTAACTAAATCCCTACTGCAGACTCTGTTGGCCGATGCGTACGACTTCCTCGCAGCCAGACTTCGTTGCCGAAGACATGTCTTGTCTGAGGCTACCATCAGACATGAGCCTAACAGGCTCATTAAAGGCCCGGTCTAGGGTCCTGATTTGTTTCCGGAGGACTTGGTGAACACCGTCCTCAGCGAGGCTGCCAGGGTGAATCAAAGTCTCAAGGTTAGGTGGGGCCTAGTCCCCAAACGAAAGTTTGAGCCAGCTGGCACCCCTGCTCGAGGCAGGAAGAAGCTGAGACCCTTCCATTCCTCCCAGAATCGACAACCCCTTCAGTTGGCGCAAACCTTACCAGTGGCGCAAAGTAGCCAGCCTTCTACTTCGAAGGGGCATCCTCAACAACAGTATGTGTTGGTCCCTCAGGCTCAGGTAGCATCGACCTCGTATGCTACCTCCCCTGCCTTTAACCCCGCCTACGAAACCCAAGGTGCCTTCCAAGGCTACCAACGCCCCAGAGGCTCCGGTGCCAGAGGTGCCTTTCGTAACAGGGGTAGCGGAAGGGCTTTCATCCGAGGCAAAGGATTCCGCGGAGGCCGAGGAGGCAAATCGTCAACAACCCATTGAAGATCCTCGGGTAGGGGGAAGACTTTATGTCTTTCGGAATCGTTGGAAGTTCAGCAATTGGGCTTTCAGCATAATTTCCAAAGGTCTGGGGTGGAGTTGGATAGAAGGGCCCCCTCCACCAACCAGTTTCCATCAACTTCCAACGAAGGAGCTAGCCTTATATGCAGACGATCTATTGCAAAAGAACGCAATCAAAAGGGTACATCACTTAAAATTTCAAGGTCGCTTGTTCAGCGTGCCAAAGAAAGACTCAGACAAGCGAAGAGTAATCCTGGACCTGTCCCGTCTGAATTCTTATATTCGATGCGACAAGTTCCACATGTTAACCGTCTCTCAGGTGCGGACCTTACTTCCCCGTGGGGCCGTCACCACCTCTATAGATCTTACAGATGCCTACTATCACGTTCCGATAGCAAAGCATTTTCGTCCTTTCCTAGGCTTCAAACTAGGCAGCCAAGCCTACGCATTCAAAGTAATGCCATTCGGGCTCAACATAGCGCCAAGGATCTTCACCAAACTGGCAGAGACGGTAATTCAAGAGCTATGAACCCAGGGAATTCAAATAGTAGCTTACCTGGACGACTGGCTCATCTGGTCGGACAATGTCGAGAACTGCCTCACGGCAACAAACAGAGTGTTAAACTTCCTTCGACAGTTGGGATTCCAGGTCAACCTCGAAAAATCCTGCCTGGTCCCGGAGACCAAGTTTCAATGGCTGGGATTACAATGGGATCTACGTTCCCATACGCTATGTCTCCCGAAGGCCAAGAGGGGCAGAAATAGCAAAGAACACGAAACGTTTTCTCAGGGACAAATTGACGTCCAGGAGAAATCAAGAGAGAATCCTGGGCTCCCTGCAGTTCGCCTCCGTGGCAGATATTGTCCTGAAGGCCAAACTAAAAGACATAAACCGAGTATGGCGCTCCAGGGCAACCGGGAAGTATCGAGACAAAAGAGCTCGACTTCCACCAATTCTGAGAAAGAGACTTCGGCCATGGACAAAGGTCACAAGTCTGGCAAAGTCAGTCCCCTTACAATATCTGGCCCCAGGACTCGTCATTCACACAGACGCCTCCTTAACAGGTTGGGGGGGGGGATACTCCCAGCACAGGAAGGTCCAGGGACTATGGTCGACTGTATTCCAACAACTCCATATCAATGTCCTAGAGGCCATGGCGGTATTCCTTACTCTAAAACGACTAACTCCAGCCAAGAACCAACATATCAGACTAGTTCTCGACAACGCATTCATAGTCCACTGCATAAACAGAGGAGGCTCCAAGTCAGCCAACATAAATCACGTCATGTTAGCAATATTTTCCATGGCAGCATCGAACCAGTGGCACCTGTCGGCAGTCCATCTAGCGGGAGTGTGGAATGTAGTGGCGGACGCACTTTCGAGGACAACTCCGCTGGAGTCAGAATGGTCACTGGATCAACAATCATTCAAATGGATCTTATCTCAGGTCCCGGGTCTCCAGGTAGACCTGTTTGCAACAGAGTCCAACCACAAACTGGAGTGTTACGTAGCCCCCAACCTGGACCCTCCAATAAATCTTTTGATGAAAGTGTTGGACAAACTCAGGACTTTCAGAGGCCAAGTGGCTCTAGTAGCCCCCAACTGGCCCAAGAGCAATTGGTTTCCCCTGTTGGTGGAACTGGGTCTCCACCCTCGACAGATACCCAATCCAATACTAACACAGGTAGTAAAAACTCGCAATGCGTTAGCTTCCTCAAGAATTCAGAGTGCCCTAACTTTATGGACATCATGAAATTTGCAGCCCAAAGAGGTGCAGATATTGATCCCCAAAATACTCTGTTTTTGGAATCAGATAAAAGGGAATCCACCCTTTGACAATATGATTCGGCTGTTAAAAAACTTGCAAAGTTTTTAAGGGACTCAAAGGTTGAGACGATGACTATGAATCTGACAGTAACCTTCTTCAGAACTCTCTTTGAATCAGGCCTAGCAGCCAACACCATTACTACAATTAAATCAGCTTTAAAAAAGATTTTCCATATTGGTTTTAATATTGACCTTACAGATTCATACTTCTCATCAATCCCGAGAGCCTGCGCCAGATTGAAACCATCAACTCGCCCTAGCTCAGTTTCCTGGTTTCTGAATGATGTCCTTAAGCTGGCCTCTGACACTCTTAACGAATCTTGCAATTACATACCATTATTAAGGAAAACCCTGTTCCTATTGAGCCTAGCTTCTGGCGCCAGAATTTCAGAACTGTCAGCTTTGACTAGAGACCCAGGTCATATTGAATTTCTCTCGTCAGGGGAACTTCTTCTCTCCCCTGACAGAGTTTTCTTGGCTAAAAATGAGGACCCCCAGAACAGATGGTCCTCCTGGAAGATTGTTCCACTTCCTCAGGACCCATCCTCATGTCCAGTTAACACCCTGAAAGTCTACTTAAATAGAACTTCCATTAAGTCCTCAGGGCCCTTATCCATTAGAGAAAACGGAGGAACCATTACCCTGAAAGGAATCAGACAACAGATTCTTTATTTTATTAAACAGGCTAACCCTGAGTCATTCCCTCACGTCCATGATATACGAGCTGTAGCTACTTCAGTTAATTACTTTCACCATATGAATTTTGATGAGCTTACGAAATATACAGGCTGGAAGTCCCCTAAAGTTTTTAAACGCCACTGCTTAAAACCTTTGGAAGCTCTAAAATTTGCTACAGTGGCGGCAGGGAATGTGGTTCCTCCTAAAGGTAATGAGTCCTAATCACAACGTCTTGCTCTATCCCTCTTCCTCCTACCTGCCTTACTTATTGTTCCTACTTAGTTTTGGTTTTGTTTTACCTGAGCTACACCCTTATGGTGTATTGTTTTTTATATCACCTGTTAATAGCCTTACTCTCCCACGATTTGAATTTTGTTATACCTGATTAATAATCTTACTCTCCCACGAGTTGATTTTTGTTATTTTACACTTAAGGTTATTAATTTTGATCTTGCATTTTTATTTTTACCTTGCCTTGACTGCCATCCCTTAGTTTGGGATTTTTGCCACATGGTATTTAATATACCTCCTTGATGTTTGAGAGTATTTACTTACGGGATACCTTGTATGTCCTACTTCTTTGATTAAACAATGTTTTGGTATTATTTTGTATTCAATTACTTCCTCCTCAGGTATTGTTCCAAGTTTTGGGACCTATTCTCTTGTACTATTTCACAGAGCGGCACAGGTAGAGCCCAGAAAAGGTATTTTGACGAAGGAAAAATCTATTTCTGGGCGAGAGACTTGTGCCACCCAGTGAACCCCCCCTGACTTCCCTCCCATCATGGGCCCCAAACTTGGGTGCTATAAGGAGTGACGTCACTGGCGTGGGTTGGATTGTTGGTAGTAGAGTTCGGAGATGGGTGTTGAACGGCACCTCGCTGTAACAGGGATATTGAGAGGAGATATCTAAATGGTGCAAGACCTCTGGTTGCGATTTATCATCACGCCCCAGTTTTATACCGACACCTTATAAGGTGAGCGAGCTGGGTTCAACCTGGCATTCTTATACAACTTTTTCTCTGGTAATTTTATAGCAGTTTTTACCTTAGAAATGATGTAAAAGGAGCATTTCACTGGGCGGCACAGGTCTCTCGCCCAGAAATAGATTTTTCCTTCGTCAAAATCCATTTTTTAGGTGACGCCCACAAATAGATTTTTCCTTCGTCAAAATCCCTTTTTTAGGTGAGATAGCCATGTCGTAAAATGAAAGGCATGTAACAATTAACAGACTTTTATTCACAAGAATCAGTGCAAAGGTTAACAAGCAATCATCATCAACAGCATATGGAAAATTTATGTACAAAAGTAAATACATCCCATCCATACCCAGACATAAGATAACATTAGGGGAAAATTACATGACATAAGGAACTGTAGGGAACTTATGACAAGATAAACCTGATCAATAGATACATGATCACACAATAAAGAGTTGAAGTTATCAATGCAAAAAGAAATTGATACACTATACATATGTAAAAAATGGGTAATCAGCCGAACACAATGAGATATAGCTGAACCAACATTTAGACAGTTAGGCTGTAACACTGAAGGAACAAACATCGCGTCGGAGAGACACATGTGAACCTGAGAAGTAAATGATTAATTGCATTTTTTCTTTTTTCCCTAAAGCAAAAGTCAACTGTTTACTCATTACTAATAACAAGCTGGAGGAGTGCCCTAGGACGCACTGTGGGCTACGTCGTTGCAGCAGGTTTGATAACACTTCCCGCAGCCACCACAAAGTGGCGTATCTCCTCCAATTGCTTCATGTAATGCCTGAAGAAAACCTAGTGGACTACCAATCAGTATATGCCTGCAGTCCCTCAAAAGACATATACTGGAAAAAGTTCAAGATGGAAGCCACTTTCCTAGGGTCGTGACCCGATGGCATACTAGCTGGGTCCGCTCTCTGTATAAAGTAAGTAATTTTTGCTCTTAACTGTTTCAGAGACAAATCAGACACCACTGTTTCCCCCTTAAACAATTGACCACCCTTAAACTGCACTGTTCTTAGTAAATAATTTTTTAAACACTGCACTGAACACAAGGAGGGATCACCTGGTAGGGGAACTATTTTCCATGGACCCCAACGTTTAGAGGGAAGTTCATTCTTTGCTAGACAAGTGGGATCAGGGTATAAATTAACTTCACCATTATCCACAAATTCAATGTGGCCCTCATCTCTAGAAAGCACCACAATTTCACTAACACAAGCACCGGAAGCCATCGCAATTAAAAAGATGACTTTCTGAGTGAGATCACGAATAGAAGCCGTATGATTGTCTATGTCCGAAGGGAATTGCAAAACGTCGTCCAAAGACCAAGAGATAGGCTTCGGTGGAGCCGAAGGCCGTAACTTTACACAAGCTTTCGGAATTTTGTTGAAGAGATCCGAGTTAAAGTCAACATCGAAGGAATATAGTATAGGTGTAGTAAGGGACGATTTGTACGACGAAATCGTGGAGGAAGCTAGACCTTGAGTATGCAAATCAATCAGGAAACCTAAACAAAAATCCATAGTAATTAACCCTGGATTCTTGTCTTTGATGTATTTAACCCATTTCTTCCATGACGCTTCATACTGAGTCATGGTGGTAGACGACTCATGCTTTTCCGCAAATTCCACCTTATCACGTTGAATTTGGAACTTCTTTTCCAGGGCTGGGGCGAAAAAATCATGATGAAGATTGTTCGTTCTCCATGATGAAGCGTAGACAATCTCCTGCTGTACCTCCTGGGACAGAATCAGGTTGGCCAACGGCACCAACTTGGGGTTCAATTCCGTGACCATGGGAAACCAGTTGCTCTTTGGCCACAGAGGAGCCACTAGCACTGCCGTCCCTTTGAAAGATCGAAGCTTGTCCAGAACCTTCATGAGGAGGTTGAACGGTGGTAACAGGTTTATCTTCATCCAACCACTCCAATCCAGGGACATCGCGTCCATTCCCACTGCTGCTTGATTCACGTTCGGTGCTACATAACAGGGAAGTTTCTTGTTGAGATTCGTCGCAAACAGATCCACTTGAAGTCCAGGGACTTGATCCTGCAAGAAACAGAATGATTTTTCGTTGAGAGACCACTCCATCTTTAGAGGTTTTGTCCGAGAGAGGGAATCCGCCATCACATTTCCTACTCCCTGAAGGTGAGATGCTGACAGGTGCCAACCTTTCTTCTGAGCCAGCATAAAGACGGCTATCATTACGTGGTTTATTTGGGGAGACCTCGACCTTTGTCTATTGATGCAATGGAGTATCACCTTGCTGTCAAGGACTAGAGGGATATGAATGTTCTCCTTCAAGTATAATTTCTTGAGGGACAAGAAGACTGCCCTGGCCTCCAGAATATTGAATTTGAATTGTTAAAATTTCTGAAACCAATGGCCTTGCACTTTCTTGAGCGGGGAAAGAAACCCCCCCCCCGCCCCCCCAACCTCCAATGAGGCCCCCGCCCCCCCAACCTCCAATGAGGCGTCCGTATGAAGTGTCATTACTGGAGGAGGAAAGCGCAACGGCATCATCTGTGATATACTTTTGGCAGAGGACCACGGTCGAAGTTGCTTGCGCAGTAAAACCGGAATCTGCTTCTGATAGTCGCGAAGAGCTTTGGAGGCTCTCCTTTTCCAAACTCTGCTTGTATCCTTGAGTCGTACTTTGAGGACAGGGTTAGTTACCAAGGCGAATTGTAAAGGTCCTAGAACCCTCTCCTGGCATTGCCTGGTGATCGTCCCCGACTTTATCAGGGACCTGACTGACTTCGCTATTTCCTTTCTCTTGGAGGGAGGAATAGATAGGGAGGGAGACTTGAGGTTCCAACGAATCCCCAACCACTGGAAGTCTTGAGCTGGGGCCAGTCTTGATTTCTTGAAGTTGATCTGATATCCGAGGGACTGAAGGAACCGTACAACTCGAGTGGCTGCTTCTGAGCAATCCAGTGACGAGGGAGCCCACACTAGCCAGTCGTCCAGGTAAGCCGCTACTTGAGGGCCATCCTCCCAAAGTTGTTTTACGATTGCGTCAGTAAGCTTCGTGAAAATCCTCGGAGCTACGTTGAGCCCGAATGGCATAGCTCTGAATACATAACCCTTTCTCTCCAGGCTGAAACCAAGGTAGGGGGAGAAGCGTCGACCTATCGGAAGATGCCAATAAGCGTTGGTAAGATCTATATGCCCCCTGTGGCCGCAGGGGCATATAAAAATTAGAATAGCGCCAACGTTATCCCTGCGTGTCGTGAGAAGCGACTAAAAGGGACGGGACGAGGGGGCTGGTAACCCCCTCTCCTGTATCTACATCCTGTGAGACAGCAACAAAGAGATGGAGCTGAGGGGAGAGTGACTGCTCCCCGCACTCTAGTTTTGGGGTGTTTGAATGTGCGTGGATGTAGTACGATAGAGAGTAAAAGATGTGAAATTGGAAGTATGTTTAGGAATAGAAGGATGGAAGTATTGGCCTTGTGTGAGACGAAAATAAAAGGAAAGGGTGAAGTGATGTTTGGTGAAATGTCTGGTAGAGTGTCTGGGATTGAAAGGGGAAGAGCGAGAGAGGGTGTGGCTTTATTGCTGAGTGAATGGATGACAGGTAAAGTAGTGGAATGGAAGGAGATATCATCTAGGTTAATGTGGGTAAGGGTTAGGTTGGGTAGGGAATGCTGGGCGTTTGTCAGTGCGTATGGGCCAGGTAGTGAGAAAAGTGAAGAAGAGCGGAATGAGTTCTGGAATGAATTAACTAGGTGTGTAGAAAGACTGGGTAGAAGGAATTATGTAGTTGTCATGGGTGATTTAAATGCTAGAGTGGGCGCTGGAGAGGTAGAAGGTGTCATTGGGAAGTATGGCGTACCAGGTGAAAATGAGTGGTGAGAGACTGGTGGATATGTGTGTTGAGCAAGAGATGGTGATAAGTAATAGCTTTTTCAAAAAGGAAGATAAAAATAAGTATACATGGGTAAGAGTAGGTTGGGTAGGGAATGCTGGGCGTTTGTCAGTGCGTATGGGCCAGGTAGTGAGAAAAGTGAAGAAGAGCGGAATGAGTTCTGGAATGAATTAACTAGGTGTGTAGAAGGACTGGGTAGAAGGAGTTATGTAGTTGTCATGGGTGATTTAAATGCTAGAGTGGGCGCTGGAGAGGTAGAAGGTGTCATTGGGAAGTATGGCGTACCAGGTGAAAATGAGAGTGGTGAGAGACTGGTGGATATGTGTGTTGAGCAAGAGATGGTGATAAGTAATAGCTTTTTCAAAAAGGAAGATAAAAATAAGTATACATGGGTAAGAGTGGCAAATGGAAGAGTAGTAGAAAGGGCATTAATGGATTATGTGTTGATAACTAAAAGAATGTTTGGAAGATTGAAAGATGTGCACGTGTTTAGGGGTATGGCTAACGGTATGTCTGATCATTTTTTGGTGAAAGAAAAATTAGTTGTAGCAAAAGAGTGGGGGAATAGAGTAGGTGAATGTAAAAGGGAGCTAGTGAGGGTTGAAGAGCTAATAAAACCAGGGGTAAAAAGTAAATATCAGGAAAGGTTGAAAATGACATATGACGAAGTGAAAGTAAGAGAAACTGGCAATTTAGAGGAGGAGTGGAAGTTAGTAAAAGAAAATTTTGTTGAGATTGCAAGTGATGTGTGTGGCAAGAAGGTTGTTGGAGGCAGCATGAGGAAGGGCTGTGAATGGTGGAATGAAGGAGTGAAGGTAAAAGTGGAAGAGAAAAAGAGGGCTTTTGAAGAATGGCTGTAGAGTAATAGTGTAGAGAAGTGTGAAAAATATAAAGAGAAAAATGTGGAAGTAAAGCGCAAGGTAAGTGAGGCAAAGAGGGCAGCTGACCTGAGGTGGGGTCAGGGATTGGGTCATTCATATGAAGAGAATAAGAAGTTTTGGAAAGAAGTGAAGAGAGTAAGGAAGTCTGGCTCAAGAACTGAAGAAACAGTGAAAGATGGAAATGGGAGGTTGTTAAAAGAAGAGGAGGCAAAGAAAAGATGGGCGGAATATTTTGAAAGTTTACTGAATGTTGAGGATAATAGGGAGACATATAACTGCTGTTGCAGGAGTTGAGGTGCCAGTGATGGGAGATGAGAATGAGAGAGAGATTACAATAGATGAAGTGAGGAGAGCACTAGATGAAACCAGAGTAGGAAAAGTGTCTGGTATGGATGGTGTGAGAGCTGAGATGTTGAAGGAAGGGGGTGTGACTGTACTTGAATGGTTGGTGAGATTGTTTAATATGTGTTTTGTTTTGTCAATGGTACCAGTAGATTGGGTTTGTGCATGTATTGTACCACTATATAAGGGTAAGGGAGATGTGCAGGAGTGTTGTAATTCAAGAGGAATTAGTTTGTTAAGCGTAGTTAGAAAAGTGTATGGTAGAGTAATGATTAATGGGATTAAGGATAAAACAGAGAATGCAATCTTAGAAATACAAGGTGGTTTTAGAAGAGGTAGGGGTTGTATGAATCAGATTTTTACAGAAAGGCAGATATGCGAGAAATATTTAGCAAAAGGTAAGGAGGTATATGTTGCGTTTATGGATCTGGAGAAAGCGTATCATAGAGTTGATAGGGAAGCAATGTGGAATGTGATGAGGTTATATGGAGTTGGTGGAAGGTTGTTGCAAGCAGTGAAAAGTTTCTACAAAGGTAGTAAAGCATGTGTTAGGATAGGAAATGAAGTAAGTGATTGGTTTCCGGTGAGAGTGGGGCTGAGACAGGGATGTGTGATGTCACCGTGGTTGTTTAACTTGTATGTTGATGGAGTGGTGAGAGAGGTGAATGCTCGAGTGCTTGGACGAGGATTAAAACTGGTAGACGAGAATGACCATGAATGGGAGGTAAATCAGTTGTTGTTTGCAGATGATACTGTACTGGTTGCAGACACTGAAGAGAAGCTTGGCCGATTAGTGACAGAATTTGGAAGTGTGTGTGAGAGAAGGAAGTTGAGAGTTAATGTGGGTAAGAGTAAGGTTATGAGATGTATGAGAAGGGAAGGTAGTGCAAGGTTGAATGTCATGTTGAATGGAGAGTTACTTGAGGAAGTGGATCAGTTTAAGTACTTGGGGTCTGTTGTTGCAGCAAATGGTGGGGTGGAAGCAGATGTATGTCAGAGAGTGAATGAAGGTTGCAAAGTGTTGGGGGCAGTTAAGGGAGTAGTAAAAAATAGAGGGTTGGGCATGAATGTAAAAAGAGTTCTATATGAGAGAGTGATTGTACCAACTGTGCTGTATGAATCGGAGTTGTGGGGAATGAAAGTGACGGAGAGACAGAAATTGAATGTGTTTGAGGTGAAGTGTCTAAGGAGTATGACTGGTGTATCTCGAGTAGATAGGGTTAGGAACGGAGTGGTGAGAGTGAGAACGGATGTAAGAAATAAGTTAGCAGCTAGAGTGGATATGAATGTGTTGAGGTGGTTTGGCCATGTTGAGAGAATGGAAAATGGCTGTCTGCTAAAGAAGGTGATGAATGCAAGAGTTGATGGGAGAAGTACAAGAGGAAGGCCAAGGTTTGGGTGGATGGATGGAGTGAAGAAAGCTCTGGGTGATAGGAGGATAGATGTGAGAGAGGCAAGAGAGCGTGCTAGAAATAGGAATGAATGGCGAGCGATTGTGACGCAGTTCCGGTAGGCCCTGCTGCTGCCTCCGATGCCTTAGATGACCGCGGAGGTAGCAGCAGTAGGGGATTCAGCATTATGAAGCTTAATCTGTTGTGGATAATGTGGGAGGGTGGGCTGTGGCACCCTAGCAGTACCAGCTGAACTCGGTTGAGTCCCTTGTTAGGCTGGAGGAACGTAGAGAGTAGAGGTCCCTTTTTTTGTTTTGTTTCATTTGTTGATGTCGGCTATCCCCCAAAATTGGGGGAAGTGCCTTGGTATATGTATGTAAGATCTATAGAGACAGTGTAAGCCTCAAGGGGTAGTAAGGTCCGTATCTGCGAAATAGATACCATCCGGAACCTGTCGCACTGAACGAACAGGTTTAGACGCGACAAGTCGAGAATAGTTCGAGGTATGCTCGAATCTTTCTTTGGCATGCAAAATAGACGACCTTGAAATCTCATAGATCCTGTGCAATGGATAACTCTTCTCTTCAGAAGGTCTTGAACATATTGTTCCAGATGAGGTGTTGTTTTCTGGAAGAATCTCCTGAGCTTTGGTGGCCTTTGTTTCCACTTCCAACCCAAGCCGTTGGAAATGACGCTCTGTGCCCAAGGACTGAAGGACCAACGGTCATTGAACAAGACCAGCCGTCTCCCTACCGGGAGACCTTCATTGTTTGTGTTGAGGATGTGATCCTCTTCCTCCTCTGCCGTCTCGATGTCCACAACCCCTGGACTTGCCTCCTCTGTCAGTGCGGCCTCTGCCCACTTTTCCTTTCTTGGGAGATCGAAAGGAAGACGACCCTTGCTCATACAAAGGGTTGAAGGCTGGGGACTGTGTCACCACTTGCTGGGGCACAGCGTAGACAGTATGAGGGATGGCAGCAGGGGGAGGAGAAAACGACTTCCAATGATAGGTCAGTTTGCGAGACCTCTCTGGTTGCGGGCCTCCCACAGGGGTGAACTTCCTCTTCAAGGAGATCTCCCACTTCTGGAAAAGGCTCTTGTTCTCTGTGACAGCCTTATCCATGACTTCCTTCCCTAACTTCTGAGGAAACAGGTCTTTTCACCAAATGCTAGAGTTGATGAGACGTTTCGGCTCGTGGCGGATGGTAGCTGTGACAAATATATGCTCTCTACAGGCTTTACGGGTCTGAAAGAAAGAATAAAGGTCCTTTATAAAGATGACTAGACGAGTCTTCGCCAACAAGGAAAAGACTTGGGTATCTGTAAAATTCCCGATCATCATCTCCATGAAGCACTGCGGAGACATTGACACTAACAACCTTTCTCTAGCCTCCAGCTCAGCCTTAAGAAGGTGTTCGGGAATCATGGGAAGCTTGCCATTAAACTGGTGGCTGGCCGCATCCTTATCCAGTTTACCCTCAGCAAAAGTAAACTGGACATCGGTCCAGCGGTCGGCATCATGTGGTAAGGTAAGTGAGATCGGTTTGCACTCATCCACAGCTGGGAGAGGTTTGCCCTCATGGATGGCTTTCTCTACTGCCACGTAGCCCTTCGAGGCAAAGGGGAAGACCATTTTGTCCGGAGCCACGAAGGTGGCTAACCCCTTACCGAAGGCGCCAAGCTGTGTATTGATACACCCTGCTGTCTTCATCTCTTTCACCGCCAGGTGTTGGGCCCTTGTGTGTTCCAGGAGGATCGTTTCCTTTGGGATGGTATCATCCCTCAACGGAACCACCTCGGCTAGCCTCACGTAGCAAAAGGGGTAGGAATCAATGTCGGGGTAAAAGTCCAGATCCCCCACCAGTCTGGAACCCAGCCCTTCGCCAATGTGGAGGATGCCCTCGGAGAGCACGGCGTGGCCAACACACCTCCAAGGATTTTGCTGCGTGCAATAAGGTAGCTGGGAGGGCAAGACCTTATCCCTAGCTGGCTCCTCTTGCTTCTTCAAGGCCTGGATCTCTTCATGTAAGGCCTTGAGCATCATCAGCTGGTATTGCTGATTCCCCTCCACAAAGGCTTTCATGTTAGCCGTAAGTACCGGATCCATTATAGTACCGAGGTACTCGGGAACTGAGGGGGCTCCATGAGCCCAGCAGGAGATGGTGGGGGAAAGAGGCAGGAACAGCTCCCGTCACGGATGAGGTAGTCATCACCGTAGACAGGGAGGCCGTTGTCGTAGTGGGGGCTGAAGTGGTAGACACCACTGAATCCTTGATGATCCCCAAACTTGCATCATCCACCTCCGGCAAGTAAGAGTCATCCACCAAAGGGAGGGGTTCTTCATCAGACTCCACCATGGCAAGGAGAGCCGATTCCTTACCCGGGGAGAGAGAGGAGACCGTAGACATCCTCTCGGAGCCTACGCTCATCGCACCCAATGCTTTGTCGACCTGTAGCTGAACCGTTGGAAGGGGTTTGGGCTCGAAGTAGCCCAAAACCAAATCAGGTGCCACCTTGGGGAAGAGGATATCCTTCCACTTGTTAGAGGGGAGGTAAGGGGCTTTCGGATCCGAGTTCTTCTTGAACCCTCTTACCCAGGTGCGAAGGGAACGCTGGAAGAACACGCGGTCGTCATTGGAGGTATCCTTCGAGACCCATCCGGAGTGATGCGGGTCCTTACAATCACTGCAATCCTGGGGGTCCCAGCACGAGACTGGACCCTTCATCCTCCGACACTTCGCATGTGTGCGGCAAGTATCGTGACCGCAAGGATGCCTCATGGTATTGGCATAAATCTGCACTCTACAGTGCACCTCTTCGTAGGCACCGCCTATAAGGAGAAAAAAGTTTCAATGAGAATTGAGTCCTTTAACAGTTACCAAAAGCTGAAAGAAATGGGTTAGTAACATTCTATGCTGATAATTGAGGGAATAGTAATCTCCAAATTGTGTGTAAATGCAGTTGGTGAGAAAGGAGGAAAGTACAAAATGTCTATTCCCCTACTAAATGACGTTAAATTGGAATAAATAGCCTCCTTAGAGTCAGTTGCTATAGGCCCAAAGAAGGGGGGGGGGTGCTCATGGAAAGAACCGTCGCACTTACATCTCCGCAAAGAAATAGCCAATTAGAAGGCAACGGTACGGGTAAACTTAATAGTTTAAGCAATAGACGCATCGATTAATGAGCAAGAGTCTATAGCAACCCAAGGGCTATAATTACAGGTTGACAACCTCACTTAGGGAAGACCCGGGATTGGGAACTAGCTTATAGAGTTATCCCCCATCTATCCAATCCACACCCTCAGAGGGGAATGGGCAAATTGATAGAAAACCAACAACCATATGTAGTGGTTATTTCCATACCGGGCCCTAGAAGACCTTTCGTAAAAGGGGTTCTCAGGCCCAGCATACATAAAAAAGCCTCAAAAGTTGGTCTGTAGTTGAATTCACATACACTGGCGGTCTCAGATAAAGAGGATAGAAAGGCATGTGCCCCAGAGGTACCGGCATTGCTGGAAGTACCGGCAACGCCAGGGGGGTAACGGCATTGATGCCAATGTTCTATGTGCCCTAAGGCACTGGTACAGACATCCACTCTCATAGACTAGTACTAGCCACGCCGCCAGTAATGGCAATGCCGTCAGGGGCAATGGCGCCTGGGGGGGGGGTTGAGATAACCGGCAAGAGTTTCCGCAGAAAACACCTTGCCATATGTGAAGGCAGTGTCACCAGTGGCAGCACTGCTGTAAGTAGCTACGTATCACCGGTACAGGTACTATAGGAGAGGATAGTGTGCCGATGGGTGGCAGCAAAGCCGTTAGGTACCGCACTGCCGTCAGTCTGACAGCTTACCCCCTCAGGGAGAAGTATGCTGGCGGCCATGGAGGGTTAGATCCCAGAGGGAACCAACCCCCACAATCAACAAATGCAATTACAGAGAAGCATAATGATAAAATTCATGCAATGTCAGTCCCAGAAAGGCTAAGATATAAAAGAGAGATGACGGCATGATGTAACTATCCTAAACAATCCCCAGAACAGAGGCAACGGCAAGGATATCAGGTTCAGAAAGAAATCTGGGTTCATTCCGAGGGTTATCCCAACAAGGGAGAGTCTCTAGACAGAGACACTCTAAGCCGCCACACCCTGAATCCCAAGAAAGGTTAGAAAGACTCTTAAAACAAATGCCATGTCGTCAGAGACGGCGAAGCCTTCATAAAATAAATATATGATGCCGCAGGTCGATCAAGAAATTTCAAGAGGCTAGGAGGTAACAGCAATGAAGGTAAGTCGGCACACCGACAAGTTGAGATCACCCTTCGCAAGCTCCAATGGACTGCGCAGTCCTAGCATGAGAGATCAAGAGCGAATGCAACATGGCAGACCAACGGATTCGCTGACGAGGGCTAGGCTAAGCCTCTAGGTCGAAAAAACCCAGGGGATCAAAGGCAGGCGGGCATAGGGGCTCAGAAAACTAGTATAACTGAGGTAAAATACCCACTAACGGTAAAATGGCCGCTGCCAACGAGTCCAGTAAGAAAGACCTGATCGTCACAGGCGAGCTCGTCTCCAACTAAAACTTTACCACTCTCTAAGCTAGGCTTGCCGGGACTGACACGCACTATAACTTAAATTACATTAATGCATGGTAAATGTATTCACAAAATAGAGTCCAAGGCATCGTAATGATAAAAATAAGGCTAGCTAATGTGATATTAGTGAAATAAGACTAAATGAACACAAAATAAGAGGGCGGTCGGGTACGCGACATGGCGCCCAATCGCTAGCTGGACTAGGAGCGCATGGCTCTCTCATCGCTTAATAAAAGCTAAATAACCACTCCCGAGGAGATCTAAGACAGTGAAAGCTAATTCAAACTGTAATAGAAGGGGGTACTCAACTTACACGACTAGGAGGAAGCCATCATGCGTGGAAATACTCCAAAAAAGCTGAAATAAGAGCACTCGAAAAAACTAAGCACAGAGTAGAACGCTGCGATAGAAAGGATGACGTCATCAGTGACGAACAGTAGTACCATGAGGGGAGAGGATATCTAACGGCTCCTCACTTATTCTTTTCCCTAGTTTTCTAGACTGGGTTAAGTCTATTAGGGGTGCAGATATCTATGGTTATCTACGGATACGTCTCTAAATATACACGATATCTTAGGATAGTCGTTCCGGGGGCTAGAACCCCGTGATACCTGACGGTAATTCTCTTGTAATATCTCTCACAGAAATATTATACAGTAGGAAGCTACCGGAAGGACCTTCCATCAGGACGACATGGCTTAAGCCCAAAAATTACATATAAAATTCAGAATATATATCAGTTTAGTGAGATCGGTGTTACTACATGGACATGAATCATGGTATGACAAAGAAACAATATTCAATAGATTTAGTATATTTGAGAACAAAGCCCTCAGAAGGATATTGGGAGTTAAATGGCTGGACAGTATTAAAAATGAAACCATAAGAGAGATTACTCGAGTGCCATATGTGGATGAAATCATGATGAGATGGAGATAGTTTGGGCATGCTCTTCACACTCCCCATGAGAGATTTATTCACCAAATGTTCAGCTGGGCTCTACAAAGCACTAGAAGAGTTGGAAGACCCAGGCCTACATGGGTGAGGACTGGGAAGTGCGAAGTCAGAGATGATGAATGGAGAAGTATTGAATTAAAAGCTCAAGATATATATGACTGGCAAAATCTAACCGAGGCCCTTTGCATCAATACGCATAGGAGATGATGATGATGATGATGATGAAATACTGATGTGAAAAGTGAGTTCCCCTCATAGTACCTTTTATGTGAAAGCATGTGACAATGGCTGCAGACCAAGTTAACAGTAAACCTTAATACTGCCTCGATTACAGAAATACTCTTTACTTCCTATGTATCTAAGCAAAGCTTCAATCAAGTCAACAGTTCAAAATGCATAAAGGAAACTTGCTGTTGGTTCAAGGAAAATGCCCTGAATGACTAAGCTAGTCAACTTTCGTGAAAATGACAACGATAATGACAAGCCTCACCTTTAGACAATTCACATAATCAGCCAACTTTCGATAGCAATGAGGTTCATAAGCTCTTCACATAGCTAACTTACTTTGTTAAAGTTTAGAAGTCCTGAGAATCATCTTAAAAACTGACCACCTTATTACCAGCCTAACATACCTCCCAAGCTGAGTCTAGTGTATATAACATTTCTTTGATCAGGAGTTCTGAAAATTCAGTGCACATTACAGATTTATAACCCTCTTACAGAAACTCAAACTCTTCAATTACTTTAGACCCTTCTATTGCTAAACACTAGAATAGTGCAATCATAGTTGTCTTTATAAGACGTCTAGTTTGTGATGCTGTAAAAAGAGTATGGTGATAATATTGAAATAACAAATAATGTTTCAAAAGAA
This sequence comes from Palaemon carinicauda, assembly GCF_036898095.1. Taxonomy (NCBI): domain Eukaryota; kingdom Metazoa; phylum Arthropoda; class Malacostraca; order Decapoda; family Palaemonidae; genus Palaemon; species Palaemon carinicauda. The sequence continues at coordinate 204,857,966 of NC_090725.1, read as the reverse complement.
ATTTCTATTTTAAATAATTTATCATTATTTGTAAATTCATTTCGCTCATCCACCCTTTAAATTCTCATAAAGATGCCTTTTATTTCGGGTTTGTGCAATTTCCTACACTCAACAGGAAACTAATGTAAACCAGTTTATCCTTGTAACAGACTGCAAAAGTTTTTTTGTACTTTGAACACAATCAATGAGGAACCATAACCAGAAACCACTGTTCATGTGAATAGGAGATAAAAAAAGCCACAAAACCAAAATACAGTTTACTGGCATGGCTCTAAGTATGTATGCAATTGACTGTAATGCTGCCTGATTCATGTCACGACATCTGGAAAGAAATTTTGTGTTATACCCGAGGAGGACGATGTAAATCGTCTCTGTGGAGACCTAAAACCTGCAACTTTAACTTTTTTTTTTATGTTCCATGCACACTCGTACACAGTAACGGTTTTGATTTTTATCTTATCACTCGCTCTTCCCTGCACTGTAGTAGACCAACTTGTTGCTATCATGCTAGTTCAGGCTTTTTCATGTTTGAATTTTTGCGAGGTTCTTGCTCGTATATCACTGTATATAAAATTGATGATTGTTTAATAAAGGTTGGTTGCATTCAACTTGCCTCTCAGTTATCACCTAACAGGCGTATCAGTACTCTGGTGACCTGCGGAGTGTCCGATCCTTCCCGCCTGCCCTTTCACTGCTGTGCCCTATTATTTGAAGATGCCGCCCACTGAACCTGCCTCTTCAGCACATGCTGCCTCAATGAAACTGCCGCCCTTCACAAACGGAGAAGCGTTCCCCTGGTTCCAGGGTGCTTAGGTCCAATTTCGCATCAAGAGCGTAACTCAGTCAAACACCAAAGCAGATTATGTTTTTGTGGCGATCCCCGAGAATACTCTCCTGAAAATCTCCAATAAGCTTTGCGAGCAAGGGGACACTACAATAATATACGACAATCTCAAATCACACCTCCTGGGGCAGAAACTCACCATCACCGACCACTCATATAGTCAAACTTTTTCAGACCTCTCAACAACCATTTGGGAACCAAAAGGCTTCACTCACCCTTGAAGAATTGACCAATATCACTCGCCTGCAACCTGCCACAGACGGCTCTCATTGTGAGGTGATCTTACTTCAAGCCTTTTGTGTACAACCCTTACCCAAACCCATATGTGCTGCCACAGTCAATGTCGATATTTTGGCCATGAAGGACCTGATGACCAAAGCCAATGCCCTTATGGATGGCCACTTCACTGCCTTCCAAGACCATCAATGTCACCATTGGGAATATTTTTTTGACTCGCTTTACAAAAAATGTTTCACTTTAACCTGTTAAGCGTCACCCACGTGATAAACCGTTCACCACGATCTACTCAGTACCGCCTTCAACTGCATATTCCGTTCATGACTTTAATTACCTTTTTCAAGCCGTCAGTCTCGTGATATTAAGTTTACTCGTATAGTAAGTATAGGATCACCACTTGGCAACACTCTCAGCATATAGGGGCTGTAAATAGAAACTTATATGATGTCTGGCAACTATTTTTCTGATTTCTGAAGGTAGCTTGATGTTAGAAAACTGGTTTCCCATCAGTGCGCTTCGAGAGTTCATGCGGAAGTGGTTGTTTGTTGTTCCTTTTGTAATGAACGGTCTAAAGAGGAAGGTTATTTCTTTAGATGAAATAAATGATATTCTTGTTGAGGAATTTGATAATGATAACCTGTTTGATAATGAGAGCACTAGTTCTGAATCCTCCAGTGATGAGTATATTGAAGAAACAAAGTTTTCTTTCGATGCCGAAAGCGAAAATGACTTCTCATTACCGAATGACTGGACAACGAGATTTCACAAAACTATATAGGAAAGGAAACGCCGAGAGAGAGAGAGAGAGAGAGAGAGAGAGAGAGAGAGAGAGAGAGAGAGAGAGAGAGAGAGAGAGAGAGAGAGAGAATAAAGTGGATAAATAATGTACAAATGTATGACGAACATATTTGAAAACTATACAGGAAACGATATGGAGAGAGAGAGAGAGAGAGAGAGAGAGAGAGAGAGAGAGAGAGAGAGAGAGAGAGAGAGAGAGAGAGAGAGAGAGAGCAGGGGGGGGAAAGACTTATCCCTTTGCTTTTATTGCTTATCCAGGCATAAGATTTACAATTGAAGATAAAAAGAACCCATTAGAATATTCAGTATTATGTAGCCATTTGAAATGAAATAGTAGTATTGTTTTTTTTACTCTACCATTTAATTAATACCCCTACTTTTAACTATAAATACGAATTATAAGCATAAAGAAATGATATTAACTTTGAAAAATTATCATTAGTGAAATGACCGCTCAGGAAAAAAGCGTGACGGTACGTTAGCGGCAACCTGGTCCAGGGGGGACGCTTCACAGGTTAAGAAAAGAGATTTGTCAGGCAGGCCGAGAATAAAATAGTCACCCATCACAGGGTTGAAGAAATTGGGTTCAGACAACAGAAAATGTTGCTGTAGATTATAATAGGGGTAACTATAATAGTACAGTACATATGTAACTGTATAATTAGTATATGTACAGTATTGTACTGTATGTATTGTATTATTTTCCATTATTATTACATTATGTTGTAATAACTACTTAATTTACAGGTATTAACATTTAGTTCAGGTACATTGAATGGTTTAAATGTATTTGGCTGTACAGTATTTCATTGTGGTTATATTGTAGCTTTATTATGAGATTTAATGTGGTGTTCTGTAGGGTTTGGAACGAATTAAGCAATTTGCATGTGAAATGTGACTCACAACACGAAAAAATCACTTTACGAAAGCCACTCCAGAACGAATAAATTTTGTGTTGTAAGGCATTACTGTACTCCTGTCTTGTCATTCGTAATGCTGGGGACATTTTTCAACGTCTCATGGATGGGATCTTAGGGGACCTCCCATTCTGTGTATGTTATGTGGATGACCTACTGTCCTTGTGTTCTCTTCCTTCAAGGAGGAACACCTCACTCACCTACGCATTGTGCTCGACCACCTACAACAGAACAGCCTTGTAGTCCGGTAAAACAAGTGTACCTTTTACCCAACGAATTATCATTCTTAGGGCAACACACTAAAGGAGTCTTTCCCCTCCTTGAAAAGGCAGAAGTCCTTCTGAACTTCCCCACACCTTCAACCATCAAAGCACTGCAAGAATTCTTGGGCATGATCAACTAATATCATTGTTTCCTGCCAGCCATTGCTGCTACTCTTGCCCCCTTCTACGTCTCCCTCAAGGGCAAGCCGAAAGACCTGAAGTGGGGTCCCCTTCAAGAAGTGGCCTTCTGCAACGCAAATAATGCCCTATCAACCGCAGCTGGTCTCACTATTCCCGTGCCACATGCCTCTCTCTTTCCCTACACCGATGTCAGCAACGTCGCTATTAGTGCAGTACTCAAGCAGGTGGTCAACGGCTTGCCCAGGCGATTGGCTTTCTTCAGTAGAAGACTGTCCAAGGCGGAATACGGCTACTATACCTTCGACTGCGAATTACTGGTGGTGCACTTGGCAGTCTGTCACTTTCTCCTCTTCTTGGAATGTACGCCATTCGTCATTCGTACGGACCATACGCCTCTGGTGCACGCCTTCACTCGACAGTCCGACGCCTGGATTGCTCGTTAACGCCGGCATCGCTATGCCATGACTGAATACAATTGCACCTTTCAACACATCCCTGGGAATATGAATCCCGTTGCAAATGTCCTGTCAAAAATCACATCATCTGCCCTTCACTTTGAATTGGATTACAATGACTTGGCAAAAGCCCAACGATAGGATCCAGAGTACCAAGCATGTAGGGCATTGTGCATATCCCTCCACTGGGAAGATATCCCCCTCTATAACTCCAATGCCACCCTCCTCTGTGAAGTCAGTACTGTTAGACCTAGACCATGGATACATGCTCTGATGCGCTGACATATGTTTGATTTCATTCATGGCATTTCACAACCCTCGCGCTGATCTACTGCACAGCTACTGAAGACGAAGTTCATTTGGCAAAGCATTTCTAAGAATGCTAAGAATTGGGTCCACGCTTATAATTTGTGCCAAACTTCAAAAGTACATCGACTCGGATTTCGGACTGGGCACCTTTCCTCAACTTCACCGTCGGTTTGCCCAAATCCGCATCAACTTAGTTGGGCCCCTACCCACATCATAAGGACATTGTTAACTGTTTACTGTCATCAACTGCTTCACTTGTTGACCTGACGTCATTCCCATGGAAACTGCAACGTCTGTCTCGTGTACATCTGCGTTACGCTCAGGATGGATAGCGAGATTTGGTATCCCTGAGTATATTAATTCTGACAGGGGTACCACTTTTACCTCTCGGATGTGGACATCATTAACGAACCTCCTGGGAACCACCCTACATCAGACAACTGCATACAGTACAACCCTGATGCCAACAAAATGCCTGAACGTTTCCATCGCACTCTCAAAGCCCCTTTGATGTCCCACTGCAAGGACTCCAACTGGTTTACCATGCTTCCCTGGGCCATCCTGGAACTAAGGACCACTCCTAAAGATGTCCTGGATGTCTCAGCAGCTAAATGGTATATGGTGACCTGACAGATGCTTACTGGCACCTTCCAATCAGTCGCCCCCTCTCCTCCTACCTAGGATTCAAGTTACAGAAGACAAAGTATGTCTTCAGAGCCATGCCCTTCGGACTAAACATAGCCCCAAAGATCTTCACGAAACTTGCGGACGCAGTCGTACAACAACTACGCCTTGAAGCTGTTCAGGTAGCCGCATACTTGGACGACTGGCTGGTGTGGGCAGCATCCAAGACTGATTGTCTGCAGGCACCCAAAAAAGTGATCCAGTTCCTGGAACATCTGGGATTCAAGATGCACCACAAGAAGTCTCACCTCTCTCCAGCTCAGGAGTTTCAATGGCTGGGAATCCATTGAACTTGCAGTCACCCCGTCTCTCCAATCCACCAAAGAAGAGGAGAGAGATCGCGGGTTCTGTCAAGAGACTACTGAAATCCGACAGGATCTCAAGACCCAAAAAGGAAAGAGTACTGGGTTCTCTCCAGATTGCGACAGTAACAGACCCAGTGCTAAGAGCACAGCTGAAAGATGCATTAGGAGTCTGGAAAAGATACGCATCTAACGCTCGAAGAGATCTACAGAGACCGGTACCGACCTTACTAAGATCGCTTCTCAAGCCGTGA